>NC_091432.1:168783255-169130872 GCF_964237555.1 Oryctolagus cuniculus
AAAGTCACCAAATAAATGAACCAACAGTGCATCTCAAGGACCCAGAAAAACAACAAACCAAACTCCAAATTACTAGGAGAAGAGAAATAATTAGAATTAGAGAAGAAATGAAAAAAAAATTGAAACAACAAAAGACAATACAAAAGATCAGCAAAATGAAGAGCTGGTTTTTGAAAAAAATAAACAAAATTTGCACACCAATGGCTCAACTAACCAAAAGAGGGAAAAGACCCAAATCAATAAAATTAGAGTTGTAAAAGGATATGTAACAACAGAAACCAAAAAATAAAAAATAAAAAAGAATCATCAAGAATTACTACAAAAAGCTGTATACCAACAAACTGGGAAACCTAGAAGAAATGGACAGATTCCTAGACACATACAACCTGCCAAAGTTGAGTCATGAAGACAAAGAAAACTAAACAGACCAATAACTAAGACAGAAATGGAGTCAGTAATAAAGATTCTCCCAACAAAAAAAAAAGCCCAGGACTGGATGGCTTCACTGCAATTAAAAAATAACTAATTCCAATTATCTTCAAGGTATTCAAAAGAACTGAAAGGGAGGGTATCCTCCCAAACTCCCTCTATTAAGTCAGGATTACCTTAATTCCTAAACCAGAAAAAGAAACAACAGAAAAAGAGAGATTAACAATAGATGCAAAAATACTCAACAAAATACTAGCTAATTGAATGCAAGAGCACATCAGAAAGATCATTCGCCTGGACCAAGTGATTTTATCCATGGTATGCTGGGAGGGGTCAACATCCACAAATCAATGGGATATAGCACATTAACAAACTGAAGAACAAAAACCATATGATTATCTCAATAGATGAAGAAAAAACATTTGATAAAATACAACACCCTTTCACGATGAAAACTCTAAGCAAATTACATATAGAAGGAACATTCCTCAACATAGTCAAGGCAATCTATCACAAAGCCACAGCCAGCACCTTACTGAATGGGGAAAAATTGGGGGCATTCCCATTAAGATCCGGAGCCAGATAAGGATGGTCGCTCTCAACATTGCTATTCAATATAGTCCTGGGAGTTTTAGCTAGAGACATTAGACAAGAAAAAAAATCAAAGGGATACAAGTTGGGAAGGAGGAAGTCAAACTATCCCTATTTGCAAAAAATGACATGATTCTATATATAGGGGATCCAAAAGACTCTACTAAGACTATTGGAACTCATCGAAGAGTTTGGTAAAGTGGCAGGATATAAAAATCAATGCACAAAAATCAATAGCCTTTATACCCACAGATAATTCTGTGGCTGAAACTGAGCTTCTAAGATCAATCCTATTCACAATAACTTCAAAAAAAATCAAATACCTTGGAATAAATTTAATCAAGGATGTCAAAGATCTCTATGATGAAAATTACAAAACATTAAATAAATAAATAGAAGACATAAAAATGGAAAAAGCTTCCATGTTCTTAGATCAAAAGAATCAATATCAAATGTCCATACTATTGAAAACAATTTATAGAATCAATGTGATGGCAATAAAAATACCAACAACATTCTTCTCAGATCTAGAAAAAAATGATGCTAAAATTAATATGGAAACACAAGAGATCCTAAATAGTTATAGTCATCTTATACAACAAAAACAAAGCCAGAGGAATCACAATACCAGATCTCAAGGCATACTACAGGACAGTTATAATAATAATAAAAAAAATCTGTTACTGGCACAAAAACAAATGTGTAGAACAATGGAACAAAATAGAAACTCCAGAAATCAAAATCCAAGCTACAACCAACTTATTTTTGAGAAAAGAGCAAAAATCAATCCCTAGAGCAAAGACAGTCTCTTTTACAAATGGTGCTATGACCTCTACCTGTAGAATGCACTATTCACTGAAGGGATTTACAAACTGTAGAGACAGAGAATATAACCATGAGATGGCTCAAAAGGGAAGGTCATTTCATAAATAGCATAAAAGAAATATTTAATAGAGCATAAAGAAATGCCCATGGGCAGTAGGAGTAGAATAAGAGAATATCAAAATAATTGGTTTGGGCTCTAAAAATGGCTGTTTATCATGGGGAAATGGCACCACTGTTCATCTTACAACAGAGCTGCCCAAATAGTGTGGCATCAGGGAAGGTTACTAAAAACAAACAAACAAACAAACAAAAAAAACAAATGGTGCTATGAAAACTGGATCTCCACATACAGAAGTATGAAAGTAGACCCCTACCTTACACCTTACACAAAAATACACTCAAAATGGATCAAATACCTAAACCTGCAATTTGATACCATCGAATTACTAGAGAACATTGCGAAGCCCAACAAGACTTTGACAAAGGGAAAGACTTCTTGGAAAAGACCCTTGAAGCACAGGCAGTCAAAGCCAAAATTGACAAATGGGATTACATCAAACTAAGAAGCTTCTGCACTGCAAAAGAAACACTCAGCAAAGTAAAGAGGCAACTGACAGAATGAGAGACAATATTTGCAAACTATGCAGCTGATTAAGGATTAATTTTAAGAATCTATAAAGAGCTCAAGAAATTCAGCAACAACAAAACAAACAACTCAGTTAATAAATGGGTAAAGGACCTGAACAGACATTTTTCAAGAGAGAAAATTCAAATGGTCAACAGACACTTGAAAAAATGCTCAAGATCACTAGCCATCAGGGAAATGCAAATCAAAACCATAAGGAGATTTCATCTCATCCGAATTAGAATGGCTCTCATACAGAAATTAACACACAAATGCTGGTGAGGATGTAGGGGAAAAGGTACCCTAATCCACTGTTGGTGGGAATATAAATTGGTGCAGCCACTGTGGAAGACAGTATGGAGATACCACAGCCATTCCACTCCTGGGAATTTATCCAAAGGAGATGAAATCAGCATCTGAAAGAGTTATCTTCCACCATGTTCACTGCAGCTCAATTTACAGATTTACAGTAGCTAAGATATGGAATCAACTCAGATGTCTGCCAACTAAAGAATGCATAAATTATGGTATACATACACATTATGGAATACTACAGAGCTGTAAAAAAATTAAATCCTATAATTTGCAACAAAATGGATGCAACTGGAAACCATTATACTTAGTGAAATAAACCAGTCCCCAAAAGACAAATACCATATGTTCTCTCTGTCCTGTGGAAACTAATACAGTACCTAAAAGGTAATCTATAGGAGTAAAGCTGACACTTTGTGATGTGATGATTTTGAACAGCCTTGTCTTGACTGTTGAGGAACAACATTTTTTTGTTAGTTTTCCTGATGTTTGTTTTTTTTTTTTTTTTCTTCATACTATTTGTTGAACTCTCTACTTAGTGTATGGTTAGTCTTATGAGTATAAAGTTAACTGAAAATAATCTTTGTAATAAAATAGGAATGGGAATGGGAGCGGGAGGAGAAAGAAGAGCGAGAGTATGGGTAGGAGGGAGGTAGGGTAGGAGGTATCTCCATGTTCCCAAATATGTATATAAGAAATGCATGATGTTTGTTATTCCTTACATAAATTTTTTTTAAAGTTCATGGAAAATGAAGTTTAAAGAGAAGTTTATTTTGGCGCAAACAAAATAAGAAAGTCATGCATAGTTGTTTCTTCATATGCATCTTACATGAACTTTTTCAAGGCCCCTTATAAACATGATTTTCAAATTTTTTCACCAAAATAAACTTATATTTTAAATCCTATTTTCTATGAATATCTTGAAGTACCTCCTACTTATACTAAATATTATTTCTTATCTGAAATTCATATTTAACTGGGTGTCCTGCACTTTATCTGGAAACTCTTGTTGTGAACTTCTAGACCTTCAAGGCCTTAGATGTATTTGGTGATCCCTTTGTTTGCTCAAGTTTCTACAACTCCACTCTGAGGAATGTCCAGGTACTCTGGGAGGACAATAACTTTTCTCACAAGAAGTCAAAGAGGCAAAATTCTTTTGATTGAGAACCGTGAATAGAACATATCTAGAAGACAACTGTCTCTACTCATTGGCAGTTTATTATGTGGTTGTTATATTAATTAAATTGCACATTTCTAGAAGATAGGATTTGGTTCTGCTCCTTTGTACCAATCAAAGTGCAATGTTGAACATGGTACCAGCCACAGAAGAGATGTTTAACAAATGCTTGTTACAGGAATAGATTTTATGTGAGGGGTAACCATGAAGATATGATGTTTATTTTTCTCCTTGGATGACTTGCTAAATTAATTTCAATGTTTCCTGTTAGTAAAATGATGTGCACTTGAGTGTTTTGATGTATCTGTGTACATTTTATGTTTCTTACTTAGTTGCAATATAAATACAATTTACCAAGATTATCCTCATATTGGTCCCCTAACTAAGGTATCCTAATAAGGAGCTAAAAGATCATCTTTGAAACTGCTCTATAGCCGAAGTTGATTTCTTATGCAAAATAAATCCAGAAACAGGCAGTCTACGGCTAGAATAGAGGTTGCATGTATTTATCAGAACTCATTCCATTTCACTGCTCTGTTATATAACAAATGTGATCTTTATCCTTACAGGCCAAGATGACTAAGATCCTAGCTGCCACAGTTGTGTTCAAACATGTAGGTGGAGAGATAATGATATTGCAAGTCTTATCTACTTTAAGGAAACTTCACTGAAGTCTCATTCTCATTCATCCACTTATTCATCAACATATATATTCATTGAACATGTGCCAGGAATTGCCTTGGGTGTTGGATTTACAAAAATATGACTTAAATCAGATGAGAAATTTAGCCACCTTTTGCAATCAGGAGCTAGGCAAACTGAGTAATATAGCCAACTGAAAATAGAGATTTTCTTACTAGGAATGAAAAGATAACTGGATAAGTAATTATTAATTCAAACTTGATATTGAAAAGTCAAAACAAATATTTACATTTAATATCTTACCCTAAGTCATTAACAAAGTCTTCAAAGCCATGCATGATATAGCCTCTACTATTTTCTATTTACATTTGCATTTTTGTCCTCCCTTGACACTGGCTTACTTTTAAAAAACAATTCTTCCAGTGGCCGGCATTGTGGCATAGTGGGTTAAGCTGCCACCTGTGACACCAGCATCCCCATATGGGCACCGATTCATGTCCTGGCTGCTCCACTTCTGATCCAACTCCCTGACAATGGCCTGAGAAAAAGCAGTGGAAGATGGGCCAAGGCTTGGGACCCTGCACCCTCAAGGGAGACCCAGAAGAAGCTCCTGGTTTCTGACTTCAGCCTGGTCCAGCCCTGTCCATTGTGGCAATTTGGAAAGTGAACCAGCATATGGAAGATTCATAAAACTCAGATGGCTTTAGTATAGTCCCAGATTTGTGAACAAGCATATGGAATATCACATATATACATACGAATATATATATTCATAATACTCAGATGGCTTTAGTATAGTCCCAGATTTGTGAACAGCATATGGAAGATCATATATATATATATATATATTCATAAAAATCAGAGAGTTTTAGTATAGTCCCAGAGTTGTGCAACCCCAATCAATTAAGAATTGTGTTTGTAACATTACTCATACATCACAGTGATTTTTCATGTCTTTGGTAAACAGAAGATCCTAAAGGCTTTTGGGGTAAGCCAGCGCCGCGGCTCACTAGGCTAATCCTCCGCCTTGCGGCGCCGGCACACTGGGTTCTAGTCCCGGTCGGGGCGCCAGATTCTGTCCCAGTTGCCCCTCTTCCAGACCAGCTTTCTGCTGTGGCCAGGGAGTGCAGAAGAGGATGGCCCAGGTGCTTGGGCCCTGCACCCCATGGGAGACCAGGATAAGTACCTGGCTGCAGCGGCCATTGGAGGGTGAACCAACGGCAAAGGAAGACCTTTCTCTCTGTCTCTCTCTCTCACTGTCCACTCTGCCTGTCAAAAATAAAAAAAAATAAAAATAAAAAAGCTTTTGCGGTAAAGGGGAATCACACAATGGTACAGAAATAAAAAGGCATCCAATTTCTCTATATCATGAGACATAAACACAATGAAAAATTCCTTAAAATTTTTGTAGGAAATTTATTTTCATCCTAGACACACTAACAAGTGGAACAGAACAATCAAGACATTTTAGATAAATTTACCTCCAAATGTCCTTTTTCAGGAATCCATGAAGAATGTGCATCATCATACAATAGAATTAAGCAAAAAAGTAAAAGGCACAGGATCCAGGCAACTGGGAACCCAACACAATAGAGAGACAGTAAGATTACTAAGGATGATAGCAAAGCAAGATGCAGGTTGATAGCTATGCACCTGTTCTAGTCTGGATCAGAGCCAGAGAGCTCCAGGAAAAAAAAAATCAACAACAACTAAAAAACTACTCATTAAGTATCAACATGAGAAACTGTATTGACAGTTTATTATACAGTGTGAAAGGATTGTAGTAGGTACATAAAAAATCAGGCAAACTAGAGAAAAAAATGTTAAAAATCTACCATGGAGAGGTCCTTAACAAAGAAAATCCTTATGTGGGTGCTTCTTATTTTCATTTGTGCTGAATGCTAGACAGGCAGGCCTTTCACTCTGAAAGCTCACGCCCCTCATTTCTGGGAAGAACTTTCCCAATCTTTAATAATTTCCATCTGTTTTCTACTGGGTTTGAGAAATTCCCTTCAGCTGAATATTGGGCTTCTTGGACGGAAGCTGCATTTTACTTTACTTTTCTTCTTCACTTTAGAACAGAACATTTTCATTTTAGAATAGTTTTCCATTTAAATAAAAGTGGTGAACAGAATTCCCAAATACAGGCATAACTTGCTTTATTGGGTTTCGCTTTACAGCACCTTGCAGATATTGCATTTCTTACGAACTGAAGGTTGTGGCAACTCTGCATTGAGCAAGTCTATGGGCAAAGTTCTTCCAACAGCAAGCGCTCATGTTGTGTCTCTGCGTTACATTTTGGTAATTACTGTGCTGTTTCAAATTTTTCCATTATTATTGTATCTGTCTTGCTGATCTGTGATCAATGATTTTTAGTGTTACTATTGTAATTGTTTCTCAGTGCCATGATTGGTGCCCAAATAAAATAGCAAACTTAATTAATAAAGGTTGTATAAAATGTGTTCTGATTGCTCCATTGAGTGACCAGTCTCCTATTTCTCCCTCTTCTCAGGCCTCCCTGTACCCTGAGACTCAGTAATATTGAAATTAGGCCAATTAATAACCCTAATGGGTTTGGAGGTGTTCAAGAATCACAATCTCTCACATTGAAAACAAAAGCTAGAAATGATTAAGCTTAGTGAGGAAAGCATGTTGAAAGATAAGATAGAACAAAAACTAGGCTTCTTGTGCCAGTTACTCAAGTTGTGAATGCAAGGAAAATTTCTCCAAGAAAATTAAAAGTGCTACTCCAGTGAGCACATGAATGTGAAAACAAAATAACCTTCTTGCTGATATGGAGAAAGTTTTAGTGGTCAAGATGGAAAACCAAAACAGCACTGTCGTAAGCCAGAGCCTAATCCAGAGCAGCTCTTTAATAGGTGGAGACTGACAGAGGTGAGGAAGCTGCAGAAGAAAAGGTTGACGTGAGCAAGGATGTCTCCTAAGTTTAAGGAATAAGCCAGTCCCCTGACACAAAAGTGCAAGGTGAAGCTGGAAGTGCAGGTGCACAGTAAGTTATCCCAAATGTCTAGCTAAGAGAACTGTCCCATGTGGCTACATCAAACAGCAGACTTTCAGTGTACTTGAAACTTTGATAGTGGAAGAATATGCCATCTAGGACTTTTACTGCTGGAGAGAAGTCAATGCCTGGCTTTAGAGCTTTGAAAGACAGGCTGGCTTTCCTGTCAGGGGCTAATGGAGCTGGTGACTGTAAGTTGAAGACAAGGGTAACTTAGCATTCTAGAAGTCCTTTGCCCTTAAGACATATACTAACAGTACTCTAACTACACTCTATAAATAAAAAAGGAAGCCTGGATGGCAGTACAACTGTTTATAACATGGCTCACTGAGTATTTCAAGCCCATTTTAAAAAGATCTACTGTTCAGGAAAAAACACTTTTTCAAAATATTACTGTTCATTGACAATACATCTGGTACCTGAAGAACTCTGATGGAGATGTACAAAGTGACTAATATTTTTGTGCCTACAAACACAATACACTCTAAGCCCATGTGCCAAGGAGCAATTTTGACTTTCAAGTCTTATTTTAAGATAAATATTTTTTAAAGCTATAGATACACCCAGTGATTCCTCTGATGGCCTCGCGCAAAGTAAGTTGAAAATCTTCTTAGAAAGGATTTACCATTCTAGATGCCATTAAGATTATTTGTGGGGGCCGGCGCCACGGCTCACTAGGCTAATCCTCCGCCTTGCGGCGCCGGCACACCGGGTTCTAGTCCCGGTCGGGGCGCAGGATTCTGTCCCGGTTGCCCCTCTTCCAGGCCAGCTCTCTGCTGTGGCCCGGGAGTGCAGTGGAGGATGGCCCAAGTGCTTGGGCCCTGCACCCCATGGGAGACCAGAAGAAGTACCTGGCTGCGGTGGCCATTGGAGGGTGAAGCAATGGCAAAGGAAGACCTTTCTCTCTGTCTCTGTCTCTCTCTCACTGTCCACTCTGCCTGTCAAAAAATAAATAAATAAACAAAAATAAAAGAGTATTTGTGGGGCCAGTGCTGTGGCATAGCAGGTTAAGCCTCTGCCTGCAAAGCTGGCATCCTATATTAGTGTCAGTTCAAGTTCTGGCTGCTCCTGTTCTGATCTAACTCCCTTCTAATGCACCTGGGAAAGAAAGAGAAGATGGCCCAAGTGCTTGGGCCCTGTTCCCACATGGGCAACCCAGAAGAAGCTCCCAGCTCCTGATGTCAGCCTTGCCCAGCCCCAGCCATTGTGGTCATTTAGGGAATGAACCAGTAGATGGAAGACTTCTCTCTTTCTTTCCCTTTCTCTCCGTAACTGTGTCTTTCAAACAAAATTAATAAGTCTTGTAAAAAAAAAAAAAAAGGAGTACTAGTGATTCATGGGAGGAGATCAAAATATCAACAGTATCAGGAGTTTGGAGGAAGTTGATTGTAACCCTCATGGACTGACTTTGTGGGTTCAAGAATTCAGTGGAAGATGTAATTGAAGATGTGGTTGAAGTAATAAGAGAACTAGAATTAGAAGTGGTTCATGAAGATGTGACTGAATTGCTGAATGGAGGAGGTGGTGTTTCTTATGAATGCGCAAAGAAAGTGGTTTCTTGAGCAGGGATCTACTCCTGGTGATTATACTGTGAATAATCATGAAATGATAACTAAAGATTTAGGATAGTCCATAAACTTAGTTGGAAAGCAGCAGCAGGGTTTGAGAGGATTGACTCCAATTTTGAGAGAAGTTCTACTGTGGATAAAATGCTATCAAACAGCTTTGCATGTTACAGAGAAATCGTTCATGAAAGGAAAAGTGCATTTGTGTGGCAAATTTTATTTTTGGTCTTTTTTGTTTTAAATCATGTTTTAGTTATTTTATTGTTAATTTATTTGAGAAGCAGAGAGACAGAAACAGATAAGGAGAGGGTGAGAGACAGAAGGGGAAGAGAGAGAGAGAGGAGGGAGGAAGGGAGGGAGGGAGGGAGAGAGGGAGAGAGGGAGAGAGGGAGCTGTCACTCACTGGTTTATTTTCCAAATGCCCAGAAGCCAGGAACTCAATCCAAGTGTCCCACAGAGGTAGCAGGGACTCAAGTACTCAAGCCACAACCTGTTGCCTCCCAGGATGTACTTTAACAGGAAGCTGCTATCAGAAGTAGGACCGGGATTTTGAACCCAGCACTCTGATATGGGATGCAGGTATCCCAAGGAGCAGCTTAACTGCTGTGCTAAACACCCACACATGTTCTGGTCTAGACTATGTGGATCATTGTTAACAACATATGATAGCTTTATTTAAATCTTCATTAGTTCTAACAAGTATATGGTACTCTGAACTCAAAACATCTCTCAAAGGAAGAGTTTATTAGATTATCCTTGAAGTGGAGGAAATCAGTGTAACTGTTAAAGACACAATTCTTTTTGGTTCTTACAGGTGAGGATTGAGCTCATTCAATTGTTTTGTTCTGTTTCACAAACAGCATTACAGCATGAGCTAGAGACAATTATAAGGTTACTATTCATTGAAAATGTTTTTTCTGACATTATAGAATTTGGGGGGATGTTTTAAAACTTCTAAAGAATTTATCACTAGAGACTCTTCTATAGGAGCATCCAAACTAGACATTTGGTTGTTGGGCAGCATAATACAGGAAATTTTAATGCTATATGCAAACATTTGTCAATATTAATTCTATTAGCTAGGGGTCAGCACTGTGGTGTAGCAGGCAAAGCCGCTGCCTGTAGCACCGGCATCCCATATGGGCACTGGTTTGAGACCCAGTTGCTCTACTTCCTATCCAGCTGTCTGCTATGGCCTGGGAAAGCAGTAGAAGATGGTCCAAGTCCTTGGGCCCCTGAACCCGTGTGGGAGACCCAGAAGAAGCTCCTGACTCCTGGCTTCAGATTGGCATAGCTCCAGCCATTGCAGCCATCTGAAGAGTGAATCAGCAGGTGAAAGACATCTCTCTTTCTCTGTCTGCCTCTGCCTCTATGTAACTCTGCCTTCCAAATAAATAATCTTTTAAAAATTTCTATTAGCTTAAAAATAGAAAAATATGACTACTGCTACTACTATCTACAATTTGTTCAGTCCTATTATATGCCAGATATTAACCTACTATTGAAAGATAGCTAGCTGGCACTTCGGCTCAATAGGCTAATCCTCCACCTTGCGGCACCGGCACACCGGGTTCTAGTCCTAGTTGGGGCGCCGGATTCTGTCCTGGTTGCCCCTCTTCCAGGCCAGCTCTCTGCTATGGCCCGGGAGTGCAGTGGAGGATGGCCCAAGTGCTTGGGCCCTGCACCTGCATGGGAGACCGGGAGAAGCACCTGGCTCCTGGCTTCAGATCAGCACAATGTGCCGGCCGCAGCGTGCCAGCCATGGTGGCCAATGGAGGGTGAACCAACGGCAAAAAGGGAGACCTTTCTCTGTCTCTCTCTCTCACTATCCACTCTGCCTGTCAAAAAAAAAAAAAAAAAAAAGAAAAAAAAAAGAAAAAAAAGATAGCTAGTACTATACTCCAATTCCAGAAAAGGAAACTGAGGCATAGAGAGGTTTTGGGACTTGCTTATTGCCAGAGAGCTGGATTAGTAGGAAGCCAGAATTCTGGTCTATGTCTTTCTAAGCTCCTATTTGTGGAACTGTGGTCATTTTTAGGGATCTATTAATGTTACAAATGATTTTCTGCTCATGCAGCCAAGAATTTCTATTTTAAGGTCTCTTCATCTGAAGTCTCCATGATTAGTATTTTTGATGTCTTGGGTTTTGGTCTAGGGGTTAAGATTCCAGTTAAGATGTCTGTGTCTCTATCAGAGTGTCTGGGTTTGAAACCCTGCTCTACTCCTGACTCAAGTTTCCTGCTACTGCAGTCCCTGGACGACCACAGTGATAGCTCAAGTGATTGGATTCCTGTCACGCACTGAAAGACCTGAACTGAGTTCCTGGCTCATGGCTGCTGCTCTGCCCAGCATCAGCTGTTGTGGGTATTTTGGAAGTGAATGAGTGGAGGAAGTTCTGTTTGTTTGCCTCTCTGTGCCTCTCAAGTAATTTTTAAAAAAATTATATACAGAAATAAATAGTCTCTAACTGCTTTATTTACATAGACTTTTTTTTTGGCATAAGACTTCATGGGGTAATGGAGATATAGAAGTAGCTACCAATGCAAGGACCAGGAAAGGGTCACCTACGAGAGCCTCCAGAAAGCCTTCTCTGAGGCTGGACTTGTAGGCTGTCCCGAAGTGAGAGGAAGAGGGGCCAGGCGATATCCGAGTTTGAGAACCACTGTAACAGGTTAATCACTGTGACCACTGGGGACATGAGCCAGAATTATCAAGAATGCTTCAACAATGACACCCTCCCTCCTTGTATAAAGTATGCAAAACTTTCATCTCTGAGGCCAGCGCTACGGCACATGTGGTAGGCTAAACCTCTGCCTGCAGCACTGGCATTCCATATGGGCACTGGTTCGTGTCCCAGATACTCCTCTTCCAATCCAGCTCTCTGCTTGTGGCCTGGGAAAGCAGTACAGGACGGCCCAAGGGCTTGGGTCCCTGAACACACGTGAGAGACCTGGAAGAAACTTGTGGCTCTTGGTTTCAGTCTGCCCAGCTCTGGCCGTTGCAGCCATCTGGGGAGTGAACCAGCGGATGAAAGGTCTCTCTCTCTGTCTCTTCCTCTCTCTGTCTGTAACTCTGTCTCTCAAATAAATAAATAATTCTTAAAAAAAAAAAAGCTAGTGTAATCTCCTAGGAAATAGTTACCAGCTTCCAGATAGTGTAGTCACCAGCCCCCTGAGACTTTAGAAGAAACTAATAGGTAAACAAGCCTTCTAGGAGTGGTCTTGGGTCCACTGTGAACTAAGAGGAAAATCGATAATCTAGAACACAAAATAACTCTCATATGTCACAGAAAGACAGCTAATAGCCAGACACTCAGGGAGACCAAGTTTCCACTTTTAAAAAAAAAGGCAATTCCAGAAAATCTAAAACTTGAAAGAACTATAAAAACTTCACTTCCTAATGTATAATAGGTAAATTGACATGTTTCTAGAGGCAATAAATATTTAAATGAGTGTGTAGTATTAGTTTATAATTGTATTTTAATGCCAAACATTATTCATGAAATTTAAACTAATTTCTTGATATCTCATTTTTTCAGCTCTAGAGAAATGTAAAACTCTCTACCTAACAAGCAAGTTTAGAAGTCAGATGATCCATTAATTGTGATAATGGGAAGGGGTGTCTTGTGGAGAGATGGACTTGGACAGTGGGAAGACAATAAAAGGTTTAATGTTTTAAGCCAAGAAAGTACTTTTGAAGACGCTTCCTCAATTTAAAAGGGACTTTTTATCCAAATATGGTATCCAAATAACCATTTGTCCCTCTTTTGTTTTTTCATGGCAATTTTATTGAGGAATAATTCACATAATATAAGATTATCTTTTTATAGTGTATAATTCAGTGATTTTTATATATTTGTAGAATTGTGAATCTATCACACTAATTCCAGGGCATTTGCAACATCTTGGAGAGGATGTTCATACTCACTGGTAGTCACTTCCCATTCTCCTCTCCCCTAAGACACTGGGAACCACTAATACACTTTTCTCTATCTGAATTTGCCTATTCTAGACATCTCAAATCAATGAGATCATACAACATGTGGCCTTTTGTATATGGCTTCATTTTTTTTAAAGTCATAATTTTTAAAACATTATTTATTCAGTTGAAATGTAGAATGACAGAAAGATGGGGAGAGAGAGAGAGAGAGAGAGAGAGAGAGAGAGAGAAATATCTTCCATCTGCTGGTTCACTCCCCACATGGTTCCAACAGCCAGGTCTGGGCCAGGCTAAAACCACAAGTCAGGAACCCCTTCTGAATTTCTCATGTGAGTGGCAGAAACCCAAGTCCTTGAGTCATTATTGCTGCCTTTCCAGACATATTAGCAGGGAGATGGATGGGAAGTGGAGCAGCTAGGGCTCCAACAGGCACTCAGATATGTGACCCCAGCATCATAAGCAGTGACCTAACCCACTGCATCACAACGCTGGCCCCTGGTTTCTTTCGTTAGCATGATGTTTTCAAGGGACCATTTCTCTTTTGCAATTATCTTCCCTGCAGAGATTTCCAAGATGTTCCTGCCATGCTCATGACCCTTTGTACTCTCATGTGTATGCTTCTATAAGCCAGGCTGGAATCACTCATGCCAAGTCTCTCAGCCCTTCCCTGCCAACTGAACTTCTGACCTCTGACATACCGATTCTGGGACCCTGACTACTTACTTCAGTGTACAGAGAAAGCCCCAGTCAGATGGCAGTTCATTCAGCTGACCTCAGAAAGTCTATGGGAATGCATCTATCCTCTACTTCTTGTGGTTTTTCAAGAAATATAAAGATGCAAAAATCCTCAATAAAATTCTCGCCAATAGAATGCAACAACACATCAGAAAGATCATCCACCAAGACCAAGTGGGATTTATCCCTGGTATGCAGGGATGGTTTAATGTGCGCAAAACAATCAATGTGATACACCACATTAACAGACTGCAGAAGAAAAACCATATGATTATCTCAATAGACGCCGAGAAAGCATTTGATAAAATACAACACCCGTTCATGATGAGAACTCTAAGCAAACTGGATTTGGAAGGAACATTCCTCAATACAATCAAAGCAATCTATGAAAAACCCACAGCCAACATCCTATTGAATGGGGAAAAGTTGGAAGCATTTCCACTGATATCTGGTACCAGACAGGGATGCCCACTCTCACCACTGCTATTCAATGTAGTTCTGGAAGTTCTAGCCAGAGCTATTAGGCAAGAAAAAGAAATTAAAGGGATACAAATTGGGAAGGAAGAACTCAAACTATCCCTCTTTGCAGATGATATGATTCTTTACTTAGGGGACCCAAAGAACTCTACTAAGAGACTATTGGAACTCATAGAAGATTTTGGCAAAGTAGCAGAATATAAATCAATGCACAAAAATCAACAGCCTTTGTATACACAGACAATGCCATAGCTGAGAAAGAACTTCTAAGATCAATCCCATTCACAATAGCTACAAAAACAATCAAATACCTTGGAATAAACTTAACCAAGGACGTTAAAGATCTCTACGATGAAAATTACAAAACCGTAAAGAAAGAAATAGAAGAGGATACCAAGAAATGGAAAAATCTTCCATGCTCATGGATTGGAAGAATCAATATCATCAAAATGTCCATTCTCCCAAAAGCAATTTATAGATTCAATGCAATACCAATCAAGATACCGAAGACCTTCTTCTCAGATCTGGAAAAAATGGTGCTGAAATTCATATGGAGGCACAAGAGACCTCGAATAGCTAAAGCAATCTTGTACAACACAAACAAAGCTGGAGGCATCACAATACCAGATTTCAGGACATACTACAGGGCAGTTGTAATCAAAACAGCATGGTACTGGTACAGAAACAGATGGATAGACCAATGGAACAGAATTGAAACACCAGAAATCAACCCAAACATCTACAGCCAACTTATATTTGATCAAGGATCTAAAACCAATTCCTGGAGCAAGGACAGTCTATTCAATAAATGGTGCTGGGAAAACTGATTTCCACGTGCAGAAGCATGAAGCAAGACCCCTACCTTTCACCTTACACAAAAATCCACTCAACATGGATTAAAGACCTAAATCTACAACCTGACACCATCAAGTTATTAGAGAACATTGGAGAAACCCTTCAAGATATTGCCACAGGCAAAGAATTTCTGGAAAAGACCCGGGAGGCACAGGCAGTCAAAGCCAAATCAACTATTGGGATTGCATCAAATTGAGAAGTTTCTGTACTGCAAAAGAAAAAGTCAGGAAAGTGAAGAGACAACCGACAGAATGGGAAAAAATATTTGCAAACTATGCAACAGATAAAGGGTTAATAACCAGAATCTACAAAGAGATCAAGAAACTCCACAACAACAAAACAAACAACCCACTTAAGAGATGGGCCAAGGACCTCAATAGACATTTTTCAAAAGAGGAAATCCAAATGGTCAACAGGCACATGAAAAAATGTTCAAGGTCATTAGCAATCAGGGAAATGCAAATCAAAACCACAATGAGGTTTCACCTCACCCCGGTTAGAATGGCTCACATACAGAAATCTACCAACAACAGATGCTGGCAAGGATGTGGGGAAAAAGGGACACTAACCCGCTGTTGGTGGGAATGCAAACCGGTCAAGCCACTATGGAAGTCAGTCTGGAGATTCCTCAGAAACCTGAATATAACCCTACCGTTCGACCCAGCCATCCCACTCCTTGGAATTTACCCAAAGGAAATTAAATTGGCAAACAAAAAAGCGGTCTGCACCCTAATGTTTATAGCAGCACAATTCACAATAGCCAAGACCTGGAACCAACCTAAATGCCCATCACTGGTAGACTGGATAAAGAAATTATGGGATATGTACTCTTTAGAATACTATACAGCAGTAAGAAACAACGAAATCCAGTCATTTGCAACAAAATGGAGGAATCTGGAACACATCATGCTGAGTGAAATAAGCCAGTCCCAAAGGGACAAATACCATATGTTTTCCCTGGTCGGTGACAACTGACTGAACACCAAAAAGGAAACCTGTTGAAGTGAAATGGACACTATGAGAAACGGTGACTTGATCAGCATAGGCCTGACTGTTAAAGAACAACTTAACACATTATCCCTCTTAGTAGTTTTTTTTGTCTGTTCTACTTAATATGACTGGTTTAATTCTGTAATTAATACACAGTTATTCTTAAGTGTTGAAAATTAACTGAAATGTGATCCCTGTTAAACATAAGAGTAGGAATAAGAGAGGGAAGAGATGTACAATTTGGGACATGCTCAGGCTGACTTGCCCCAAATGGTAGAGTTAGAAACATACCAGGGGACTCCAATTTAATCCCATCAAGGTGGCATGTACCAATGCCATCTCACTAGTCCCAGTGATCAATTTCAGTTCACAATTGATCATAATGAAAGGACTAAGAGTCAAAGGAAGCACATAAACAAGTCTAGTACCTGCTAATACTAACCGATAGAATAAATAAAGGGGAGAGTGATCCAACATGGGAAGCGAGATACTCAGCAGACTCATAGAATGGCGGATGTCCTAAACAGCACTCTGGCCTCAGAATCAGCCCTTAAGGCACGTGGATCTGGCTGAAAAGCCCATGAGAGTATTTCAGGCATGGAAAGCCAAGACACTCTGGCAAAAAAAAAAAAAAAAGAAAAAGAAAAAAAAAAAGAAAAAAACCTAAATGAAAGATCTCTGTGAGTGAGATCCCAGTGGAAAGAACAGGTCTTCAAAGAAGAAGGTACCTTTCTCTGAAGGGAGGAGAGAACCTCCACTTTGACTATGACCTTGTCTAAACAAGATAAGAGTCGGAGAACTCAAGGGGCTTCCATAGCCTTGGAAACTCATGACTGGTGCATAGGGAGATTACTGATGCCATAAGCAGGAGTGTCAATTGGTAAAGTCAACAACAGGAGTCACTGTGCACTTACTCCTCATGTAGGATCTCTGTCCTTAATGTGCTGTATATTGAGACTTAATGCTATAACGAGTACTCAAACATTATATTTCACTTTGTGTTTCTATGGGGGTGCAAACTGTTGAAATCTTTACTTAATGTATACTAAACTGATCTTCTGTAAAAAAAAAAAAAAGAAATTATCAATTCCCAACTTGACTGTCACTGGGATTAAACATGACAATAGGTCTGATCTGATTTCATCATCATTTAAAAAATCATCTATTATTTTTCACTTTATGTTTGTGTGGGAGCAAACTGTTGAAATCTTTACTTAATGTATGCTAAACTGATCTTCTGTATATAAAGAGAATCGAAAATGAATCCTCATGTGAATGGAAGGGGAGAGGGAGTGGGAAAGGGGAGGGATGCGGGTGGGAGGGACGTTATGGGGGGGAAAACATTGTAATCCATAAGCCGTACTTTGGAAATTTATATTCATTAAATAAAAGTTAAAAAAATATAAAAAAATTATCTGTAATCATAATTACCAAAGAAAGTTCTCTGTAACAGATTATGGTATATCTGATCCCACTTTTCCAACCAGATGATTATACTTTGGTTTATAGGTTTAACAAGGTATAACACTACATACATATGACTCCTTTAAGTGAATAAAACATTGTACACAGCTTATAAGTCAAGATAACTGATGAAGCTAAAAAGTAAATATGTACACAAATACACAGAGGGAATATGGTATATATATATGTGTGTGTGTATATATTAGAAATGAATATGTTCACCCAATTGCTTTATAGTTAACCTATCTCACCTCCAGAAATAAGAATGATCCTTCTGTTTTCTACTATTTATGTGTTTCTTCAAGTATGTCAAGTATTATTTACTTTTCATGTTTATTCCTTTTAATCCAACAAACTAGCTTTCATTTTGTTTCTATTTTAAAATTATGATAATTCTAAAGCAAATTTCAAAAGAAAAAATCCTTAACCTCTATACACTCATAACACTGTTGCTATTTTTCTATTAATTTGTATTTCTTGTTTCTGGAAATCATTTTAAAAATTAATTAATTGTCTCAAATGTCTCAATAATGCATGTTCTGCTGTATTTTTGCAGGAAAATTCAGAGACCCCCTCCCCCAAAAAAAAGTCTCCTTCAGATAGTAGATGTAAAAGAGGTATTTTCTTTTTATAGTTCCTTCCTTCCTTCCTCCCTCCTTCCCTCTCTCCCTCCCTTTCTTCCTTCCTTCCTTCAATCCTTTCATCAATCTATCCTTCTTTCAATTAGCTTATTTATTTGAAAGGTAGGGTTACAGAGAGAGGAGAGACACAAAGAAAGATATCCTCCATTTCCTTGTTCACTCCCCAAATGGCTGCAATGGCCAGGGCTGGGCCAGATTGAAGCCAGGAGCCAGGAGCTCCATTTGGCTCTCACAGTGGGTACAGGGGCCAAGCACGTGGACTATCTTCCACTGCTCTCTCAGGTGCATTATCATGAAGCTGGACTGAAATGTAGCAGGCAAGATCTGAAATGATATCATTATGAGGTGCTGGTGTTGCAGGCAGCAGCTTCACCCACTGTGCCACAACACTAGCCCTTGTATTTTCCTTATAAGTTAGAGCCTACAAACACAGGAATCTGGTAAACTGTAATTCACATGATTACCACAGAACTTTTCATAACAGGCCTGCTGACTTCATCAGAGCATACAAGTACAAGGGCAAAAGAGAATGCTATCAAGGAAGAACAGGCTCCCTTTTTACTTTTCTACATACCCATATCTTTAACATAGTTTTTCATAGCTATAACATTCATTTCTGTGCTTTTTTTTCCATTAAACCTAATTAGTTTATTCCATATATAATGGAATTACTTTTAAAGTCTTGCACAATTTTTCATATATATATATACATATACATATATATGTATATATTGAAATATGTAACTTTTATTTATCTTTTTCTCAAAGAAACCTTTTATTTAAGGAGTACAAATTTTATAGCTACAATTTTAGGAATTAGTGATTCTTCCCACCATATTCACCCTCCCACACCCACTCCTATCCCACCTCCTCCTCTTTCTCCCATTCCCAGTCCCATTCTCCATTAACAGAATTTTCAATTAACAGAAGATCAACTCTATACTAAGTAAAGATTTCAACAATTCACACACACACACACACACACACACAAAATGTTTGAGAACAAGTTTTATAGGTAATTCTCATAATAAACTCCTTGAGGACAGAAGTCCTACATGGGAAGTAAGTGCACAGTGACTCCTGTTGTCAGTTTAACAATTAACACTCTTATGTATGATGTCAGTGATCACCAGAGGCTCCTGACATGAGCTGCCAAGGCTATGGAAGCCTTTTGAATCCACAATCTCCATTAGTATTTAGACAAGGCCATAAGCAAAGTGGAAGTTCTCTTCTCCCTTCAGAGAAAACTATATCCTTTTTTGATGGCCACTTCTTTCTACTGGGGTGTCTCTCACTGTGATTCTTCATGTAGGACATTTTTTGCCACAGTATCTTGGCTTTCCATGCCTGAAATGCTCTCATGGGCTTTTCAGCTGTCGCTCCCCCTCTTCGTGGAGGAACGACACAGGACCCTGTGCTGTTCTTTCATCTGCTCGGCCCTCCCCGGGTTTGCTGCTGGTTCTTCCCGGGTTGGCTACTATCCCTTCCACCTCCGTGGAAGGGCAGTTCCCCCTGGCCACATTCCCCACTTCCGCAGGGGAGTGGCACACCGCCGGCCGGCTCTCTCGGGGGCTGCACAGGTGTTCCCCTTAGACGTTCCCCTTAGATGTTCCTCTTAGATGTTCCTGGTGCATGCCGTCTCTCTCCTCCTTTATAGTCCTCCTCCGCCAATCCCAACTCGGCTGCCCACACGCCGAGTACGCTGCTCTCCTCCAATCAGGAGCAAGTCCTACAGTTTATTGGCTGAACTGGAGGCAGCTGTGTAGAAGCTGTTTTCTTCTCTCCCAGCGCCATATTGTGGGAGAGCAGATGCATAGAATAAGTCTTAATTCCAGTAACTTAGTCTAGTCCGAGTTGCTCCCCACATCAGCCAGACAGGAATGCCTTAAAGGTTGATTCTGAGGACAGAGTGCTATTTAAAGTGATTATCATTCTATGAGTCTGCTGTGTGGACTGCTTCCTATGTTGGAACAGTATCTCCTTTTTAATTCTCTCTATTGTTATTACCAGACACTTGATCTTATTTATATGATCCCTTTAACACTTAATCCTATCTATATAACCATTTTTAACACTTAATATGATCATTTTAACACTTAGATGGCATTTTTACCACCAAGCTTAATGGGATTTGGGGTCCCATGGCAAGTTTTTAAACTGCACCCTTAAAAGCAGCACTGCAGCTCACTAGGCTAATCCTCCGCCTGCAGCGCTGGCACCCTGGGTTCTAGTCCCAGTCAGGGCACTGGATTCTGTCCCGGTTGTTCCTTTTCCAGTCCAGCTCTCTGCTATGGCCTGGGAGTGCAGTGGAGGATGGCCTAGGTCCTTGGGCCCTGCACCCGCATGGAAGACCAGGAGGAAGCACCTGGCTCCTGGCTTCAGACTGGCACAGCACGTTGGCCGCAACACACCAGCCGTAGCGGCCACTTGGGGGTTGAACCAACAGAAAAAGGAAGACCTTTCTCTCTCTCTCTCTCTCTCTCTCTCTCTCTCTCTCTCTCTAACTCTGCCTGTCAAAAAAAGTAAGTCTTTAGTCACTGTGTAAAGAAATGACCTAAATGAAAGATCTCTGTGAGTGAGATCTTGGTGGAAAGGAGGGGCCATCAAAGAAGGAGGTACTTTTCTCTGAAGGTAGGAGAGAACTTCCACTTTGATTATGGCCTTGTCTAAATAAGGTCAGAGTTTGTGAACTGAAGAGGCTTCCATAGCGTTGGCAGCTCAGAACAAGAGCCTCAGGTGATTCTGATGTCATAAATAAGAGTGTCAATTGTTAAATTAACAATAAGAGTCACTGTGCACTTACTCCCCATGTAGGACTTCTGTCCTTAATGTGTTGTACTATGAGAATTAACAGTAAAACTAATATTCAAACAGTACTTTATACTTTGTGTATCTGTGTGGGTGCAATCTGTTGAAATCTTTACTCAGTATACACTTGATCTTCTGTTTATAAAGATAATTAAAAATGAACCTTAATGAAGAATGGAATGAGAGAGGGAGTAGAAGATGGGATGGTTTGTGAGTGGGAAGGTGGTTATGGAAGCAGAACTACTATACTCCAAAAGTTGTATTTTTGATATTTATATTTATTAAGTAAAAGTTTTCTATTAAAAAATGAAAAATAAATAAATTGAATGCTTTAAAAAAAGAAAAAAGAAGCAAGTCTGTATTAATGTATGCAGAACTATACAGCTTTACAGTTATAAACTTCCTTCTACCTTTCTTATTCCCACTCTTATTTTTTACTGAGATCAATTTCAATTGACTTTATATACATATGATTAACTCTATGTTAAGTAAACAGTTCAACAAATAGTATTAAGAGGAGAAAAAAACTATTCCTCAACAGTTGAGACAAAGGCTGTTCAACTTATTGCTTCTTAAAGTATCAATTTCATTCCATAGAATTTCTTTTAGGTGCTCTATTAGTTATCACAGATCAGGGAGAACATATGATATTTGTCCCTTTGGGACTGGCTTATTTCACTAAGTATGATGTTTTCCAGAGTCATCCATTTTGTTGCAAATGACAAGATTTCATTTTTTTTACTGCTTTGTAGTATTCCCTAATGTACATATCCCATAGTTTCTTTACCCAGTCTGTGGTTGACGGACATTTAGGTTGATTCCATGTCTTAGCTATTAAACTTGGATTCCCCAGAAATGTCTCTCACCAGGTAGCCAGGGAGCCCTGAGCATGTGGAGTCTCCTACAGTGACTGCCCAAAGTCTCACTCATACCCTGAGTCCTCCCACACAGCCTCAGTGTTTTCACAGTCCCAGCACACAAGCTTCCCACAGCCATGAGTACCCAGACCCCTGTCTGTTCTCCCCACCAGACTCAGGAGTCTCTGTATGGCTGGTGGCTGGGAACAGACGCAAGCTGGTGCAGCTGTTATGTATGTCCAAAATGGGTCCTGCTATCAGCTTGTTACAGGACACCACTGCAGGATGAATGGGGAGAGAGAAACGTGCCCCCCACTTTGTTTTTTTCTTCTCTAGTTTGGCAGGTACACTATCCCCCATAGGGTTCCAAGCTGGATTCCCTCTAGGCTCTTCTTGCAGCTTTTTGCCATCAGCTTGAGCTGCTAGAGTCTGGTCTCACCTCACTTTCCAATGCTGGTGCAGAGGCTCTTGGCTGCTGGGGTCCTGAGTTGTGCGCATCCATGCCCTCCACATATATCTACTGTGTCCCTCTAATACACGTAGTTTCCTCTGCCTCCCTAACTCTTCCCTGAGACTACACTCTTTCCAATTTTTTAAAACTATCTTATCCTAGACTTGTTCTATATTTTATGTAGTATTTTACTTAAAAATTCTCCACTGCTTAGCAATATGGTTGTTTTAATTTTTCCAAAAGTATAATTTGGGTAAAGGGGAGTTTTGAGTCTACCTGGGATAAGAGATACAAGGGACTTTGGGCATGAGTAGGATTCCACACACTGAGTCTAAGAGTGTCCATCAAATAAGGGGAGATTATCTTGTTCCAGTTTAAGGCCTGGGGGTTTTAGGAGAGAAGGTCTTGGGGAATTCAATGATCTCCCTGATGTTAGCAGAAATTGAGCTATTTGGGGCACTCTTTATATCACGAGACTGCATTAGACGAAAGTACTCACACAATCAGCCTTCACTGTCATCATCTTTCCAAAGAATTTCTTATTGATTCCTCCCTAGAAACAGCCACAAGCTTGGGTTGACCAGATGGCTGTCTAATGGTCATGTATAAGCCATTCTTCCTAAAGCCTGCTGGAAGAGCTGGTCCATCTACAGGGTCAAGCCCTTTCAACTGGGAAAGAAGCATCATGATTCTCAGAAAAGTTGTTGGAAGCAGCACCACTAGTACAGATGGGACAGGAGCAGAGTCAGAAACAGTATTTCTTCCCTGAAGTCAATTCTCTCTTTCCAGCTCCGCCTAAATTCAGCTCTTCCTTCTAAGTTCTCTAATTTAATGCAGGCTCCATCATCTACTCATCATTAAAATCACATGCCTAGATTTCAGAGACTACCACATGGCTTGAATTCTGCTGAAGGAATGCTTGGCCAGACTGAAAGTTGATCGGAAAAGTTATGTTAACAATGGCAAAGATCATTTGACATGATGCTGATGCAGCTAAGGAAATGTTATGGGATCTGTTTAACAGCAAGTGGAATGTTCATTCCAGTTAATAATGAGCCCCCCTCAAGTTTCCTCCCCATTGTGCTGTTCTCGTAATGCTCGCTTCCAAACAAACAAGTCTTTCCTCTAAACCCTGAAACTCCCCATTGTTCCCTATTTCACTATGTTGAAACTTCCTCATTATGAAATCCTGTTCTCACAAAACTGCACGTTTTATGATTAATCGATCATGTCACTATTGATAATAAATACTTGATTATTTGATAATAAATACCAGACCTCTTGGCCTCTGCTTCTACCTCCACCTTTGGCAGTGGACAGAGTGTCCCCTGTTTTTCTCACATTAAAATCTCTAATCTGAGTCTGCTTCCTTAACCTATGAGACGTCATTCCTCTTTTGTTTACCCCGACACCCACAGTGCTGGACGCAGCAGGTCTTGCTGATTCTGACTAAATATTTCCAGATTCCCAGAGGAATATTTTCATAACAGAGAGCCTAACCCATGACCAAATATTAGCAAGTGGTCAAAGAAATTAATGAATAAGTAAATTAATGATAAAAAATTTCTACATGAAGATGGAAAACTTTAGATATTTATGAGTATATTTAGTACTAGACACTTTCATGTAGATTAAGCTTCAATTAAAATAATTATGACAAATTACAGTTAGCTTCAGAATGTTTATATGTGGCACATAGGAAGAGTAAAATAGGACTGGTGATATCTACAACTTCCAGTAATGATTTGGTTTTTTGTTTGTTTGTTTGTTTGTTTGTTTCTGTCTGAAAACAAGATTCAAATTTTTAGAGCTCCTGTAAAATATTCTGGTCTGGTTTGTCTAACAAATATCAAAGGGAAAAAGAAAAGAAGGTGAAACTACAGAGAACCGAGCGGACTTCAGAGACATAATAAGCAAATGTAAGAAGAGGGTCTTGTTCCTGATGTGAACAACAAAGGGTTGAAAAAAATGAGACAAATAAGGAAATCAATCTAATTTCTGACTCAATATTTTATAGTATTAAAGAACTGATGTTATTTTTCAGGTGTGATCATGGAGCTGAAAAAAAGGGTCCTTGAAGGCCAGTATTGTCGTGCAATGGGCTAAGCCGCTGTGGGGGATGCTTGCATTCCATATTGGTGTGCCAGTTTGAGTCTCGCCTACTCCACTTCTGATCCACTTCCTGTTATTGTGCCTGGGAAGCAGTAGCCCGTGGCTCGAATAATAGAGTCCTTGCTCCTACATGAGAGATCTATATGGAGTTCCTGGCTCCTGGCCAGAGGTTGGTCCAGCCTCAGCTGTTATGGCCATTTGAGGAGTAAACCAGTGGATGAAAGATCTCTCTCTCTTTCTCTCTGTTACTCTGCTTTTCAAATAAATAAATCTTTTTTTTAAAAAAAATCCTTATATTTCATGGAAATATAATGAAGTACTAACAAATCATTCGAGATCATGTCTAGGATTTGCTTTAAAATGGAGATCTGTAATTGATGCACAGTTATTCTTAAGTGTTGAAAATTAACTGAAATGTGATCCCTATTGAACATGGTGGTGGGAATGGGAGAGGGAAGAGATGTATAATTTGGGACATGCTCAGGCTGACTTGCCCCAAGTGGTGGAGTTGGAAGCATACCAGGGGATTCCAATTCAATCCCATCGAGGTGGCATGTACCAATGCCATCTCACTGTTCCAGGTGATCAGTTTCAGTTCACAGTTGGTCATGGTGGAGGGACTGGGAGTCAAAGGGAGCACATAAACAAGTCTAGTACCTGCTAACGCTAACCGATGGAGTAAATAAAGGGGAGAGTGATCCAACATGGGAAGTGAGATACTCAGCAGACTCATAGAATGGCAGATGTCCTAAATAGCACTCTGGCCTCAGAATCAGCCCTAAAGGCATTCGGAGCTGGCTGAAAAGCTCATGAGAGTATTTCAGGCATGGAAAGCCAAGACACTCTGGCAAAAGATCTCTGCGAGTGAGATCCCAGTGGAAAGAACAGGTCATCAAAGAAGGAGGTACCTTTCTCTGAAGGGAGGAGAGAACCTCCACTTTGACTATGACCTTGTCTAAACAAGATAAGAGTCGGAGAACTCAGAGGGCTTCCATAGCCTTGGAAACTCATGACTGGAGCATAGGGAGATTACTGATGCCATAGACAGGAGTGTCAATTGGTAAAGTCAACAACAGGAGTCACTGTGCACTTACTCCTCATGTAGGATCTCTGTCCTTAATGTGCTGTACATTGAGATTTAATGCTATAACGAGTACTCAAACAATATATTTCACTTTGTGCTTCTATGGGGGTGCAAACTGTTGAAATCCTTACTTAATGCATACTAAACTGATCCTCTGTAAAAAAAAAAAAAAAAAAAAAAAAAAGAAATTATCAATTCCCAACTTGACTCTCACTGGGATTAAACATGACAATAGGTCTGCTCTGATTTCATCATCATTTAAAAAAAAATCATCTATTATTTTTCACTTTATGTTTCTGTGTGGGAGCAAACTGTTGAAATCCATACTTGATGTATACTAAGCTGATCTTCTGTATATTAAGATAATCGAAAATGAATCTTGATGTGAATGGAAGGGGAGAGGGAGTGGGAAAGGGGAGGGTTGTGGGTGGGAGGGACGGTATGGGGGGGAAGCCATTGTAATCCATAAGTCGTACTTTGGAAATTTATATGCATTAAATAAAAGTTAAAAAAAAAAAAGAAAACTAGCTTAGGCTGCCCTTGACCTGACCACACATGTCCTCCTCCATCTGGAGACCCTTTCTCCACCACATGCCTACATTCTGTACTGTTTCCACTTCAGCTCCTGGCAATAACTACTCAGTTACTAATTCAGAGGTAGCAGGAGCTTGGGGCCAGATCTAGACTCTTTTCTATAGTTGGATCTGATAGCCTATGTTACTCTGTACCACACAAAAGATACCATACATGCATTTAACAGGCTTAATTTAGCTTAGTGGATTTCCAAAGTTTTCTCACTGTCAATAAACCTGTTCTCAAGTAAAATCTTGCATAAAACTTCTATAAATAAACATGAGAATGGAGCACCTCTTAACTGATGAGCACTGCTCAGCCCATCCCAGCTCTGTGAGTAAACCTCAGTACTCAATGGTTCTGCAGAAGAGAATGTGAAAAACCACACATCTACGGGACCATCTTTGGCTGGTTTTTATGAGACAAAGGGCATGTTCTAAGTTCTCTCATATTCTATTAATAAACTAATCGATCCTCCTTTCATTATTTTCCAATCTATAGGCACATTGATCAAATCACTTTGGATAGTTTGATGAGCAAATCATATTCACCAGGGGTCCAGGGTCCCAAAACAAACCCAGAGAGTTAAGGGAGAGGGGTAGAAAGACTGGAATGTCCCATTAGATGTGTCCTTGGCATGGTTAACTGAAAGTTTTGAGACCAGCCAAAAAGGCCAGTTTCTAGGTAATAGAAAGCTGGGCTTGAAAAAGGAGGCAAACTGGGAACTAGGGGAGGAAGTAAAGGCAAAGCCAAAAGTCCAAACTTTTGGGTCTGGATCAGAAGAAAGCAAACTAACTTCAGGAGGGATTTCCACAGAGTAAACAGGGCTGGCATGTGGTCTGGATACATAGGGCTCAGTATCATCTCTGATACCTTTCAGAGATGCCAGTCCCAATCCCCTCACAGCCTTCATGTGTGGTTTGGTGTCTCTGAGGTGGCTAGGAGCTCAGATCTTCAGGAATTAGACTACCCATGCAGCAGTTTCCTCAACCCATCTCATCTCTCACTAAACTACCTTCCAGAGTAGTCTGAAACTGTGGCTGTTCCTTAGACTCACCTGGGAGCTTTTGAACTTGGCCAACGTGCAGATGCTATGGTTGTGAACCACTGTTCTCAAAGACGAAGCTCTTTCTTGTGCTCCCAGGGTGGGACCAGGGAGAAGAGAGAGGCGCAGGTACCCTGTAAATTGCTGGGCAAATGGCAGCTTCCTGTCCCTAGTAGCCTCCTTTTCACACATCGTACCACCCCAACCAGGGCAACCATCACTGAGGGGTGGTGTGCGAACTCGAATCCAATTCCAGGAAAGGACCAACATAAAAAAGGGTCCAAATCTGAGCATAAAGACCTGGGTGCAACTCTGGACTTAGGAAATAGAGGAACTATCAGATGAAAACCCTGAGCACATCCCTGGGGAGCAGGTGGGATGAAGAAGTTCCAACAAAGTACAAACCCCAGGGCTGCTAAACAAGGTAAAAGGGAAAGCCAGGCGCATGACTGGCTGCACTGTGGCTTCTGGCAAGGCTGACTCATCTGGCTCAGGGTTTAGGTTGTGTTATGCCCTGACCCACCCACTGAAAACAGCTCCATCGATGCCATTTCCAGCATTGATAACAAGGCCTAATCAGAGAGGTCCCAGCAGGAAAATCATGTAACCTGGATTAATCTGCTTACTATTGCTATGCCAGAATATCTGAGATTGAGTGTTTTCTAAAGAAAAGAGGTTTCTTTTGGCTCACAGTTCTGAAAGCGGGGAAGTTCGAGAGCTGGCATATACCAAAGGCCTCATGCTGCATAACATGGAAGAAGAGAGCAGAAGGACCAAGTGGGCACCTGTAGGAGAGACCAAATATTAATGATAATCTTGCTTTGTTTTTTTTTTAACTTTTATTTAGCAAATATAAATTTCCAAAGTACAGCTTGTAGATTACAGTGGCTTTTCCCCCCCATAACTTCCCTCCTGCCCGCAACCCTCCCAACTCCCGCTCCCTCTCCCATTCCATTCACATCAAGATTCATTTTCAATTATCTTTATATATAGACGATCAATTTAGCATATATTAAGTAAAGATTTCAACAGTTGATAACCTTGCTTTGTAACAACCTTTTCCGGCAGTAATTAGCCCAGTCCCATACGACAGAGAACTCTCTCCCTCCTGCCCTCCCTCCAGACAGCACTTATTTTTAACAAGGGCGCTGTCTTTCATAACCCAAGCACTTCCCTCGGGCTCCAACTTCCAGCACTGCCACACTGAGGAATTAAGCCTCCACATGAGGACGAACCACATTCAAACCATCACACACCCCAAACAGGCAAATGGGGGAAGATTAACAAGAGAGCCGGCTACATAAGACAGGACAGGGCTAAGAAAAATCAGTAAGATGGGGGGCTTCCTGTTTCTAAAGGGTCCAGGGGAGGAAGCAGGAGGCAGGTCCAGACGGCATAGCCCTGGGAAGGAACTCTCAGGTACAGTAGAGGGAACTGGGCAGTTTATAGAGACTGGGCAAGGGCGGAGCCCAGAAAATAAAAGCCCCCACTAACCTCACTGACCTCCAGTATGGCCTAGGAGTGACTAATCCTTCAGTTTGGGTCCCAGATGGGAAGACAGATGTGCATGGAATACATCTGCAGTGTCCCCATACCTGTGATGAGTCACAGAACCACAGATGTGCCTTGGACCCTCAACCGACTTACCACATTAGACAGAAATGGGTATTTGTTGCAAGAATCCAAGGTTGTTGGCTATGCCACGTTGTTCACTGAACGCTCCTTAAGTCTTATCAGAAGCTTGAAAGCAAGGTTGCTGAGTGGGACCGCCGATAGTCAGTCTCTGTGGTCACACAGCAGAGTTGAGGGGGTGGCGAGTGGCTGAGGAGGAAGACACAGAGGCAAGCAGCCCAAGACCAGGGGTCCCTGTCTCTAAGTATCAGCTCTGGGCAGATATTGCTGTCTGAAGGCCTTAGATCTAGCCTGAGGCAGAGCCAGCAGTGTGGTCTCAGGGTAACAGGGTGTTTTCCTAGAAGACTAACGCCCCTTCCTGGAGGAAATTCTTGCGTGCCTCATTCTTCTTTGAATCCTCTGTAATCAACCCTTGTTTGTGGAGATATAACATGCAAGTGCTGAGTATGCACAGAACCCCTAATTTCCACCACACAAATTTCAGAGGATGTATCACACAAGACTGAATAATCTTAAAAATTAATCGAGGGGCCGGTGCAGTGGCACACTAGATTAATCCTCTGCCTGAGGCACCAGCATCCCATATGGGTGCTGGTTTCTAGTCCCGGTTGCTCCTCTTCCAGTCCAGCTCTCTGCTGTGGCCCGGGAGTGCAGTGGAGGCTGGCCCAAGTGCTTGGGCCCTGCACCCGCATGGGAGACCGGGAGGAAGCTCCTGGTTCCTGGCTTCGGATCGGTGCAGCTCTGGCCATTGTGGCCATTTGGGGAATGAACCAACGGAAGGAAGACCTTTCTGTCTCTCTCTCTCTCACTGTCTGTAACTCTACCTGTCAAATAAATAAATAAAAATCTTTTAAAAATTAATTGAAAATGCTTTTCCCTTTTGTAAAATGTTTGTTGAGTGGGGTATGACCTACACAATGTGTTTGCTCCAATAATTCCTATAAATGCTCCATCTTGAGTTTGCAGCCTCAGCTTTTATTCTCTACCAATTCCACAGAAAACAAGATTATCTAAAGGTTGTTCTTTTATTGCAGTAAACAATAGGATCATGGTCTTTTAGGAAAGAAAGATCTATACTTCAGTCTTTAAAGGCTGTATCAGGTATCACTAATTCTCTCCTTCAATTTGCCTTAAAGCTGTAGTAGGGTAATCTGGCCCTTAAAAAGATACTGAAAGAGGAAGTTGTAGAAGAGGCAAAATGAAGAGACTCACAGGTATGTGCACTCAAATAGGCATTTTAATAAGTATGTGTAGCTCTGCTTTTCTGTAATTGCTATGGTTGGGCTTTTCCAGTCAACATACAATAGTGGTCTGTTTCATCTAAGTGGCTTCCCTGAGAAGCCTGAACTTTAACCAACACAAATTTGTACTTGTATTCTCTGTACAAACACTTATATCAATCAGTATTTTCTGAGTGCTTACATGAGTCAATGATTTTCTGAAATATTTTCTAGTAACACGAATTGCTTTCCTGTTCACTAAGCCATGTAAACACAGAGAGCACCTTCTGCCTTCTATCTCCTTTAATCCCACAATAACTCTACAACTTGTGAACATCCCACACTTTACAACATGTAGCTTACCACATGTATTATTTTCACAGCTATGGCTTTGTTTTTTGCAATGCATACAACCAGTCAATCCATCTCATACTTCAGAATATCTTTATTTCTGAGACATAAAAGCATATTTTTCATTTTTAACTTCTCTTTTATGTACCCATCTTGGCTTAACAGTAAGAAACCCAAGAAGTTAATTATCTGCCTGATTGCTTAATGCAGCACTTGCCAAATACTTTTCACCTAGCAGCACATTTAGAAAATGGAAACCTTTGAATAGCCAGGGAAAAGCAGAAGTAGCATCTCCAATCCAGATTGGCTTGGAGTTCTGGCTCCTGTCCACTTATCTATCTTCCATTTCATCACCAGAAGGAAAGCCCCGGATGCTGTGACCGCTGGAAAAAGACCAGGATGGTGAATGAGACAGGAAGCGCTTGATAGTGATAGGCAGACTTAAACAACCAGGATGTACACTCTAGAGCAATAGGTGCTGGTGTTTGAGAGCACGGATTCTGTCACCAGTTCTGAGTTTCTATCTGGCCTCTGTCTTGTCATCACCCTGCAATTTGATTCAATCGTCCAAAAATATTTTTATAAGTACCTATTATATGCCAAGCACTGCTGAAAGTACTTAGATTACATAAAAGAACAACAAAGACTAAGTTGCCATCCTGCAGTGTGGGCGTGTAGCACAGCAGTTAAGCTGCTGCTTGAGACGCCAGCATCCCACATCAGAGTGCCTAACTGAAGCTCCAGCTACTGCACTTCCAGTCTGGCTTCCTGCTAATGTGCACTCTGGGAGGCAGCAGATGATAATCCGAAGAACTTGGATCCCTGCCACCAACCTGGGAGACCTGGATTGAGTTCCAGGCTCCTGGCTTCAAGCCTGGCCCAGCTTGGCTGTTGTGGGCATTTGGGGAGTGAATCAGTAGATGGAAGACCTCTCTCTCTGTCTCTCTGTCTCTGTCTCTCTCTCTCTTTCTCTTTCTCTTTCTCTTTCTCTTTCTCTTTCTCTTTCTCTTTCTCTTTCTCTTTCTCTCTGCCTTTCAAATGGAATGAAAATAAATAAACTTGTTTTAAAATTGCCAGCCCTCATGGAGCTTATATTCTAAGGAGAGGAGATATATTCTAAGGGTGGGAGATAGGAAAAAAGGTAATCATAATAAGTGAATTAGTAATATATAATATATCAGGACATGATAAATACTGTGGAAGTGGGAAAGATTCGAGAAAGTAAGGGAAGCTGAGAATACAGAGAGATGAAAGGGTGAAAGATAACATAGGATGTGACCAAGAGCCTCTTTGACAAGATGTCATTTAAGCAAACTTTCTGGAGGAGATGAGGAGCTACCCATGTAGGTATCTAGGATAAAGAATGTTCTAGGCTGAGGAAAGAGCTGACAAAAAGACCACACAGCAACACTGTGTTTGGGATATTTGAAAAATAGCAGGAGGTCCATTTTGAGTGGGGGGTGGGGTGGGGGCGGGAATAGAGAGATGGGGTTAGCATAAAGAGGTAACTGGGCATGATAGATAGGGCTTTAAGGGTCAATGAGAAGATTTAATTTTTACTCAAAGAGGAGTGGGAAACTAGAATGGGCATTTCATAGAAGAATGGCATTCTTTGAACAGATCCTAAGGGAATGAGGTAGGGGCCGGCATTGTGGTGTAGCAGGTTAAGCCTCCGCCTGTGATGCTGGCATCCCATATGGGTGCCTGGCTGCTCTATTTCTGATGCAGCTCCCAAAAGTATCATTTGAAAACATTTGACCGGTTTAGTTTCAATTGATATGGTTTTGACAATGCAAAAACTTTTTTTTGTTTCATCCCATCTGATTGAAATTAGCAAATCCTGACTGAAACAAAAAAACCAAAGTCATTAATTCAAAATTCACAAGGCTATATATAAAAGAATTATAAGTAATTAATTTCCAAGTGATATTTTTTGTCAGTTTTTAGCATTTGTACTTCAGAGGGAAAGCTTAAAACGTCACTAAGACTTTTGGGACATCTGTATTTCTAAGTACACAAGCTTATCTTTTTTAATCACCACTCATGGCAAAGCAGAGAGAAGACAGCTTCCCAAGATACAGACCCATACACCATGTCGCATGGTGAGAAAATTCCATCTTCCCTTTGCCTCTGGATTGGGTTGCAGGTGCTACTCAGCTCATGTACACATAAGCTGGAGATAGGTAGAGAGAAGCAGGGGTGAGACTTATGGAGACAGCACATGTCGGGGACCACGCAGCATGTGGCCTCTTAGTGGAAAACTACTGAGGCAGGGCTAGACAGCCCAGGCCAGATAGTACTGATAACGCAACCTTGTGTGACCTTGTGCCTTAAGACCTTGTAACCTTTCTCCTACTTGCACAAGCATTGCAGCTACAAGATAAGCTCCCCCTCCTTCCCCCGCCCAACGTCCTGCCCTCCTAAACGTCCCTCCTTCCCCTGCCCGACACCTTGCCTTCATGATATATAAGTGTGTGGTTGAAAAATAAAAATTGCAGCTTGATCAGGACTTGTCTTGCTGCCATCTTTGTGTCTCCTGTCCCTTTCATTTCTCCTTCTAGGTGCTCAGCCCCAGTTGCTGTCCCGCAGGACGGGACAAGCACAGATTCATCCCCTTTCGCTATTCCTATCTTAAAAGAGGTGCATTAGCCCAGGAGACTTTTGTTGTACTATGAGCCCATGCTTTATCAGCAAATACTAAAAATACAAAATCTCATTTTAAGAAACTCTCACAGGACAGGCAGTTAACCTAATGGTTAACACACCAATTAGGACAGCTATGACCCACCTCAGAGTGCCTGGGTTCAATACTTGTTCTGGCTCCTGATTCCAACTTCCTTTTGATACAGAACCAAGATGCCCTTTCTTGTATATCTCGCATTTTAACAACGAAAAACACTTTTAGAAATCTTTGAGCCTGAAGAAGTTTATGACAGGTCTAGGTCTGCAGTGATACGTTTCATAAAGGAGCAGAGCCAAATTCCAGAACAGAGTTGGACCAGATGTGATCCAGGGGAGTCAGAAATATCATGTTCCAGGAAGCAAAGGGCAGCCCCAAGCACCAGCTGGGAAATAACAACCACAGTCTGCAGCTCATTCCCTAGGGGTCAGAAGAGATAAAAGAATTCTGGGAACTCGGGCTAAAGGGAAACTGAAACAGATGGTGCTTGGTCACTCAAGACGTTAAGCACATATGATCAGGCTTTGTAGTCCATCAATCGCCACATTCTTGCTATGGAAACAGTTTGGTAGCTCTTCAAAAAAATAAACATAGGATGACTGTGTTATCCAGCAATTCTACCCCTAAAGATTAAACACAGGCACTCAAACAAATACATGTACACGCTTGTTCACAGCAGTGCCATTCACAGAATACAAAAGGTACAACAATCCAGATGTCTATCAAAAGATGAAAGGATAACAAATTGTGGTATATACACACAATAGACTATTATCTGGCCATGTAAAAAATGAAGTATTGATACTTGCTACAACATATTACCTTGAAAACATTCTAAGTGAAAGAAACCACATACTAAGGGGAATATGCTGGATGATACCAGAATGGTAACGTCTACAGAGACAGAAAGCTGAGATAATAAAATGAGGAGAACAATCTATCCTTTCATGGTACTTGCTATATGCTAGACATTATCTAATTTATTTAATTAATTAACTGAACTAGCAACTCTTCGAGGATGTATGCTTTTCAAAATTCACAAGGCTATATATAAAAGAAATGTAAGTAACTATTTTCCAAGTGATATTTTTGCTCTTTTAAAGATGCTCTTTTGAGGATGAGGAAGTTGAAGGACAGAAGTTGCATGACTTGCTCAAGGTCACAGAAGCTGGTAAATGGCATAGCTGGTATGGGAACCAAAGGAGTCCACATGTTTAACAAGTACACCATTCTATCTGTACCTCATGCCTGTTTGTGTGGCTCCCTTCAGGTGATCAGCAATCTCGGCTATTTCTGTGACACACTTAGGATCTCAAGAATCCTTCTGCTACCTGTCTGGCCCCTTGTTCTAGGTGTGCTCTGTTCGCTTCCAGGTACTCTGCCCAGAAAGCAGTGATAGGGCCACCTACCCTTCAGGTGTAATCCATCTCTTTATACCTTTGAGGTTTTTCTTAAAAAAAAAAAACAAACTTAAAATGATGATCATGTATGACTAACATCTCAGTTTTCATAAGTAATATAAATATATTAATTAAAAATAAATTGAGAGAGGAGGCATTTAACCTAGCAGTTAAGACACATTCAAACTTCATGAGAGTATCTGGAGTTGACTCCAAGCTTTGACTCCTGATATCAGCATCCCACCACTGCAGATTCTGGGAGGTAGTAGTGATAGCTCAAGTTATTTGGTACCTGCCATCCACACAGGAGACCTGGATTATAATTCCCAGCTCCTGGCTTTGGCCTCAGTCCATCCTCAGCCATTGTAAATATCTGGGGAGTTAACTAGAGGATGACAACACTCTTTCTCTGTCTTTCTCTTTGTCTCTCTGCCTCTCAAATTTGAAAAATCTTTTTAAAAATGAATTAAGTGTAAGAGATAAATGTTTCTAAATATAAGTTCAAGTACTTGTGACTTCTTAAAGTGTAAAAAGACAATATGTTTAGTTCTATTAATAAATTTGTTTTCATAAATTATTAGTATATGGCAAATTCAAGAAGGCATCAGAGTTACTTAGAGTTTAAATTCCATATAAAATATTTTTAATGTATAATCAAGTTGACTATAGATAAAAGAAAGTTGTTTAGAGTTTTTTTAATATTTACTTATTTGTTTGAAAGGGAGAGAGGAGAGATAGATAGAGATAGATAGGGATAGAGATAGATAGATAGATATAGATAGATAGATAATCTTCCATCTGCTAGTTCAATCCCCAAATGACTGTAACAACTAGAGTTGGGCCAAGCTGAAGCCAGGAGCCTGAAACTCCATCCAGGTCTCAAATATGGGTTCAGGGGTCCAAGCACTTGTCCCATCTTCCAATGCCTTCCCAGGCACAATAGCAAGGAGCTGGACTAGAAGTGAAGCAGGCAGAATTAGTACTAGGAAGCCAGTGAAAAGTTAACTCGCTGTTTCACAACGCTGGTCCCTATAGGTTTTTCTTTTAAAAATAAGTCTTTTTACCTTTTTAGTAACTGGCCAAAGAAGCAAAGGTTTTGTGTTTTGTCAGGATAAACTCTTATATTCTCTGTTGTCTTTATTAAGAGTTGACGGCTTAGCAAAGCAGAGTTTGATGTAGGCAGTAGCTAGTGGGGAAAGAGGAGCTCTGGACTGTCAGCACCCAAGCCCCTCCCCACCCCGCCGACATGCACCACCCAAATCCCACCCATTTCCATGCTGATCTAACATAGCTCTAGGCTGGGCACACCCACTACCCATCATGCACCTGAGTTTCACATATGAGCTTCACATATACACTGAACTCCATGTGGAGGTGCCAAGAAAATCTTCCCAGAAAACATCATACACACTGAAGCCTACCCAAATGCCACTCCCACCCAATAACGGGGACCATTGGATTTGGGGGGCTCTCTCATCCAATCCTCACAGGTGGATTCTCCTCATGGCAAGCATCTCTCCTCGTGGGGTTGCCCACATTCATGTCTAAATGAGTATTCTCTCTGTTTAAATAAATTCTGCTCTCATTATTGTAATTTTTCTTATGTCTCTGCTTTGAATTCTTATTTCATGTGGGAATGAGATCCTGGAATACAATAGCCAGGGAACATACTCTCATAATCCTTTCTTCCACCACCCAATATCAGTGATTGGCTTGGTGCACGTCAGGGTGGGTAGAACAGGTTTTTAGGGGGTTCTACAACATGATCAGTGACCTTATTTTAAAAAATATTTATTTATTAAAGAGGAACACAGGAGAGAGAGCTCCCATCTCTTAGTTTACCCCTCAGATACCCACATGGTCAGGACTGAGTTGGGCTGAAGCTGAGTGCCAAGAACTCAAGGAATTCAATCCAGGACTCCCACATGGGTGGCAGGAATCTAATTACTTGAGCCACCACTGCTGCCTTCCAGAGTCTACATTAGCAGGGGTAGAGTCAAGAGCTAGAGCCAGAGCCAGAGCCAGGTATCCAACTCAGGCACTCCAACATGAAACATGGGCATTCCAATTTTTTTTAAGATTTATTCATTTAACAGAGTGATGAGGGGGTGGGAGGAGAAAAGCAGAAAAAGAGCACCTTTTATTTTTATTTTTATTTGACAGGTAGAGTTATAAACAGTGAGAGAGAGACAGAGAAAAGTCTTCCTTCCATTGGTTCACTCCCCTAATGGCTGCTACGGCCAGCGCTGCGCCAATCCAAAGCCAGGAGCCGGGTGCTTTCTCCCGGTCTCCAGGCGGGTGCAGGGCCCAAGCACTTGGGCCATCCTCCACTGCACTCCTGGGCCACAGCAGAGAGCTGGACTGGAAGAGGAGCAGCCAGGACAGAATCCAGCGCCCCAACTGGGACTAGAACCAGGGTTGCTGGTGCCGCAGGCAGAGGATTAGCCAACTGAGCCACAGCGCCAGCTGAAAGAAAGCATCTTAACCACTAGGCCAAACACCTGCCTCTGAGATCCTATCTTGTCTGAATGTTCTAAGTCTTTTAATATCTTTTTAGTATCAAAGTTCTAAACTAAATCTTTTCACTTTGAGATTTCTAGCAGGGGCCCTGGAGATATTCAAAGGATGTATCTCTCATCTTGTAGAGATAATAAACTACTCAGACTTATTCAGTGTATGTGGAAAGCACTGTTAAATCATAAAGTGATGGTAAACTTGAAGTCACATTTAGATAGATATATTAATGATGTAGATATTCTAGAAAGTGTATACCATTTATAAAAGCCCGATAATCCTATAATACTAACAGGCATGATGGTTATCTTAATTTTTTGAAGATTTATTTATTTATTTGAAAGTCAGAGTTACACAGAGAGGGAAGGAGAAGCGATAAGAGAGAGAGATCTTCCATCCAGTGGTTCACTCCCCAGTTGGCCACATCGGCTGGAGCTCACTGATCAGAAGCCAGGAGCCAGGAGCTTCCTCTGGGTTTTCCCACATGGGTACAGAGGCCCAGGGACTTGGGCCATCTTCTACTGCTTTCCCAGGCCGTAGCAGAGAGCTGGATCAGAAGTGGAGCAGCCAGGACTCGAACTGGTGCCCATATGAGATGTGGGCACTGCAGGCGATGGCTTTACCCGCTACGCCACAGCAACGGCCCCAGTTATCTTAATTTTTTAAATAAGATCTTGGGAACATTGCAGAGATCTTTGAAACTACCCCTTCTATCACAGGTCTAGAGCCCTTAAAGGTCAGGATTATTTCATGAAGGGTTCAGGATGCTTTCTTAAATGCTGAATACAATGAAAATAACAAAAATTCCCTGTCTGTCACAGAGCTATGTCAGGTACATAGTTTAGCATGAGTTCCTGGGGAGGGGCCCCAAAACCCTCACCCAGGGAGGGACCAGGGACCCTGCTATCTGCTAGGAACCACCTAAGACCACCCATTTGGTGGTTTAACTTGTGCTCAAAGTATCCTGATAAAATGATGCTCAGCCAAACTAGAAAAGTGCAGTTTGTTGCCACATGCACAGAAGATCCCAGAGGTATGCAACTCACAGACATCAATCACAAATGTCAATCACGAGCATCACCACCACATCACTAGTTAATGCCTCTCACATTTTAGGGATAAAAGTCCCAAATTAGGAACAAAGGTGATGTGTTTTCTCCACCGACCCATTCCTCCCTTGGAATGTACTTTATTATTATTTTTAAAAATTTATTTGACAGGCAGAGTTAGACAGTGAAAGAGAATGACAGAGAGAAAGGTCTTCCTTCCGTTGGTTCACCCCCCAAATGGCTGCCACGGCTGGCGCGCTGCGCCGATCCAAAGCCAGGAGCCAGGTGCTTCTCCTGGTCTCCCATGCGGGTGCAGGGCCCAAGGACTTGGGCCATCCTCCACTGACTTCCCGGGCCACAGCAGAGAGCTGGACTGGAAGAGGAGCAACTGGGACTAGAACCTGGAGCCCATATGAGATGTCGGCGCCCCAGGCGGAGGATTAACCAAGTGAGCCATGGCACCAGTCCCAGAATGTACTTTAATAAACTGCTTTAGTAGCTCTACTCCTGTCTCTGGGAACTCTAGTTCGTTATGCCCTCAGTGAAAGGAACTGTTTGGTAGGAAAGTAAATACTGGTTTCTGGGTGTGGCAGGGGGAGGCTGAGGAACATAAGTGGGGATTTTTGTGCAGTTGTAGGCAGAAAGAAATGTAGAGTCATGACTTGTAAGCAGAGCAAGATTTGCACCTCAAAAGCCTTGCCCATGTCCCATAACCTTGTTAGGTGTGTCCCAGCTCTCCCCCAGGGGCAGATTAGGGGCCTCTTCCTCACCCTGTGCCGGGGGTTTATTAGGTCCAATAACAAACACTTCGCTGTTTAAAGTCCCAGGAGGAATTTCATGGAACTCCACGCCTAAAAACCTAGCTCTCCACCCAGCAATAGCCCAGGAGGAGGCTGGGTGGCAGGGCCCAGGGAGAGGAGAAACCGTGGGGCTGTACCTATAAAACCCCAGCAGCAGTCTGGGCTCTCAGCTCTTCGCTGAGCTGCCTGCCTAGGCGGTCAGGTGCGTTTTCTTCACTGAGCTTTGCTCCCTTGCTTACTGCTACTCTTGCACCCATGTGAAATTCTTGTCTTGTGCAAAGACTAGGACCTCCGATCCAGCCATCTCTGAGAAACAGAACTGAGACAAGCTGGCCAACACCGATGACACTATTATCAAAATTTGAAGTAGGACTCTGCCATACTTTTTGTCACCCATGGTTCTGATTCTTCTCTAGAAACATTTAAAATCAGATTTATGGAAAAGATTCTAACAAATACTCTTAAATACAGTTTGCTGATAACTGTAATATCAACAGACTAAGTAAAAATTTCCAGAACCCTAATAAACTGATTGATTAAAGAGACTACTAACAGAGATCAAAGAAGACAAGAATTAACTACAAAAGGATGGATTAATTAATAAAACTGAACGGCTTCTATGTCTTATTTAAAACATTGGTGGTGCTCTACTGAAATTTTTTTAAAAAGATTTATTTTATTTATTTGAAAGGCAGAGCTAGAGAGAGAGAGAGAGAGAGAGAGAGAGAGAGAGAGAGAGTCAGAGATCTTCCATCCATTGGTTCACTCCCCTAAAGGCTGCAATGGCAGGGGGTTGGGCTAGGTTGAAGCCAGGAGCCAGGAGGTTCATCCAGTCTCCCATGTGTGAGGGGGGGCCCAAGGACCTGGACCATCCTCTGCTACTTTCCCAGGTGCATTAGCAGGTAGCTGGATTAGAAGTGGAGCAGGGGGCAGGCGCTGTGGTGTAGCGGGTAAAGCTGCCACCTACAATGCTGGAATCCTACATGGGTGCTGGTTCCAGTCCCAGCTGCTCCTCTTCTGATCCAGCTCTCTGCTATGGCCTGGGAAAGTAGTAGAAGATGGCCCAAGTCCTTGGGCCCCTGCACCTGTGTGGGAGACCGGAAAGAAGTTCCTGGCTCCTGGCTTCAGATCAGCCCAGCTCCAGCCATTGTGGCCAATTGAGGAGTGAACTAGCAGATGGAAGACCTCTCTCTCTCTCCCTCTCTCTGCCTCTCTCTGCCTCTCTTTCAGCCTGTAGGTAACTCTAACTTTCAAATAAATAAATAAATCTTTTAAAAAAAAAAAAGAAAAAGTGGAGCAGCTAGGACTGGAACTGGTGACCACAAGGGATGCTGACTTTGCAGATGGAGACTTTACCAGTTATGCCACAATGCTAGCCCCTGTCCTCAGATTTTTTTTGTCTTCTAGAAACCCTAAAAGAAACAATTTTTTTTTGAGACTGCTATGGTTTACAACAATTTGGTAAAGGCAGCTATTTAAAAATTATTTATTTATTTGAAAGGCAGAGTTAGAGAGAGAGAGAGAGAGACGAAGAGAGAGACAGAGAGAGAAAGAGAGATGTTCCATCTGGTGGTTCACTCCCTGAATGGCTGCAACGGCCAGCACAGGGCCAGGCCAAAGTCAGGAGCCAGGAGCTTCTTCCAGGTATCCCATGTGAATGAAGGGGCCCAATCACTTGGGTCATCCTTGGCTACTTTCCCAGGTGTGTTAGCAGAGAGCTGGATCTGAAGTGGAGAAGCCAGGACTTGCACTGGTGCCTATATTGGATGTTATCACTGAAGAAGGAAGCTTAACCCACTGTGTCACAGCACCAGCCTCAAAGAAAATTTTGTAAACAAAAATAAAAGCTTTTTTTTTTTTCACTCTACTTATTTCCCAAGTGAGCCTACAAATAGAAGCAGGTCAGACTAACTCCATCTCATAGCTTCTTGCCAGCACGTACAAACTGCAGCTCCTTGCCAGCACATACACACTGAACAAAATAGGATGTAAGTTCAGATGTAAGAGTATTTGCCAACAGACAAGATTTATGTTTTGGCAAAAACAAGTTAGAAAAGATTCCATGGAAGCCAGTGCTGTGGCACTGGAGGTTAATCCTCCGCCTGTGGTGCCAGCATCCTAGTTCCAGTCCCTGATGCTCCTCTTCTCATCCAGCTCTCTGTTATGGCCTTGGAAGGCAGTAGAAGATGGCCCAAGTGCTTGGGCCCCTGCAACCGTGTGGGAGACCCGGATGAAGCTCCTGGCTCCTGGCTGTTGCGGCCATCTAGGGAGTGAGTGAACCAGTGAATGGAAGACCTTTCTCCCTTACTCTCCCACTCACTGTCTGTTAACTCTACTTCTCAAATAAATAAATAAAATCTTAAAAAAAATTCTATGAAGACAGTTCTTGCCTTCACAACAGCTAAGGCACAACCACCGCATTTGTGCTTTGGAGATGGCATGTTAAATAACCCTAGACTGTGACTCAGTGGCTCAGTCTCTTTTTTACCAGACCCGCCCTTTTGTGCAAGCTTCTGTTTCCTACTCAAACAAAAGTTCATTCCTTTTCTTCTCACCAGTGTGTCTGGTCTCATAAATTGTCATTGACGCCAGGATACCAACTCAGACTCATCTCACCAGTTTTCCTGTAACACTTCCAAATTCAAAAACTAAATATTTTTTGGTTCTTAAGACAATGTGTTTGTTTTCGTAAGTTCAGTAAAAATATGTTCTCTTCATAACAAGATGAAATTGAAAGCTGTCATAATTTAAACTATATATATAACTCTTGGTTTTAATTATTTCCAGCCTTACTGTAAGTAAAAAAAATCACTTTTAAGTAGGCCTGAAATTTCAAAGATTACCTATTAAGGGCTAAAAAACTTACATATAATAATATATAAAAATTAATATACATGTATCAAATATATGATATATATCTACCATGGTCTGCTTTCCTAACTTTGATAGTTTCCTAAATCTAAAATTATTGTTGATATTAAACAGCCCTAAAAGTAGAAGGAAGGGGGCCAGTGCTGCAGCTCACTTGGCTAATCCTCTGCCTGCGGCACCAGTACCCCGGGTTCTAGTCCCAGTCAGAGCACCGGATTCTGTCCTGGTTGCTGCTCTTCCAGTCCAGCTGTCTGAGGTGGCCCGGGAAGGCAGTGGAGGATGGTCCAAGTGCTTGGGCCCTGCACCCATATGGGAGACCAGGAGAAGCACCTGGCTCCTGGCTTCGGATCGGCGCAGCGTGCCAGCCGCAGCGTACCAGCCGTAGCAGCCATTTTGGGAGTGAACCAGCGGAAAAGGAAGACCTTTCTCTCTGTCTCTCTCTCTCTCTCTCTCTCTCTCTCACTGTCTAACTCTGCCTGTCCAAAAAATAAAAAAAAAAAAATTTAAAAAGTAGAAGGAGGAGTTTTTATAGATCCCCAAAACAGGGCCCACTTGACTGGCACACAGCAAGCCAATCATTGACCCTAGGTCGGTTGGGAAAAAAATATTAGGTATTTATTGCAAAGCACAAAGCCAGAAGCAAGGCAGTTAATGCTTAATTGCCAGTCTCCCAAGGGAGTAAAGGCAATGATTCTTATAGTTCAGCACTGAGAATGAGTAGTGTGTGACCAGTTTATGTGGCCTTCCTTGGATTCCTATTCTTTTAGAATGGGAAAGGTGGATACCAGTCTACCTAGCTCTAAGTGTAGATTGGAGATAACTTTGTTTTGAACAGGGCTTAAAGTTCCCAAAAATCATTTCAACTAAAGTCTAACACCAGGATATTAGCTATCGGGGTGATAAGTGAATTTCAAGGTCTGCAAACCAAAGTACCACACAGCCAGTCCTTGCAAAAGCTTCCGAGCAGAAGCTAGCATTGAAATGTCAGCAGTGTTGACCATGGGGACAATTGTGTCACTCTGTGAAGTTAATGAGTTAGTCTTTACAGAGGAATTTCAGGCTAAAGAATAATTCTAGGAGGTCCAGTGCTGTGACATATTGGGTGGAGATACCGCCTGCAGTGCTGGCAGCTGGTGCTGGGTTTGAGTGCTGGTGGGTGCTGGTTTGAGTCCCGGCTGCTTCACTTCAGATCCAGCTCTCTGCTGTGGCCTGGAAAGGCAGTGGAGGAAGGCTCAAGTCCTTGGGCACCTGCCCTTGAGTGGGAAACCTGGAGGAGGCTCCTGGCTCCTGGTTTTGGACTGGTGCAGCTCTGGCCATTGTGGCCATCTGAGGAGCGATGGAAGACCAACCTCTCCCTTTCTCTATCTCTGCCTCTCTGTAACTCTACCTTTCAAATAAATAAATAAATCTTTAAAAAAAAATAATAATACTGGGACCTGATAAAATCTGCATCAAAGGCTACTAGAGGATGGGGCTCATTGCATTAATGAAGTAAATCATTTTCCAGACTCATGTAAACCTGAATTCATTTTACAAATTGGTCTTTCTTTGATAAAAATTGGTATAACTATAAGGGGAAATTATTATTTTTTAATTTTTTAACTTTTATTTAATAAATATAAATTTCCAAAGTACAGCTTTTGGATTACAGTGGCTTTTCCCCATAACCTCCCTCCCACCTGCAACCCTCCCATCTCCCGCTTCTTCTCCCATCCCATCCACATCAAGATTCATTTTCAATTATTTTTATATAAAGAAGATCTATTTAGTATATACTAAGTAAAGATTTCAATAGTTGGCACCCATGCAGAAACACAAAGTGTAAAGTACTGTTTGAGTACTAGTTATACTGTTAATTCACCTAGTACAACACATTAAGGACAGAGATCCTACATGAGGAGTAAGTGCGCAGTGACTCCTGTTGTTGATTTAACAATTGACACTCTTGTTTATGGTCAGTAATCACCCCAGGCTCTTGTCATGAGTTGCCAAGGCTATGGAAGCCTTTTGAGTTCGCCAGCTCTGATCATATTTAGATAAGGTCGTAGTCAAAGTGGAAGTTCTCTCCTCCCTTCAGAGAAAGGTACCTCCTTTTCTGATGGCCCATCCTTCCACTGGGAGCTCACTCACAGAGATATTTCATTTGGGTCAAATTTTTTTTTTTTGACAGAGTGTCTTGGCTTTCCATGCCTGAAATACTCTCATGGGCTTTTTAGCCAGATCCAAATGCCTTAAGGGCTGATTCTGAGGCCAGAGTGCTGTTTAGGACATCCACCATTCTATGAGTCTGCTGTGTATCCCACTTCTCATGTTGGATTTATCTCCTTTTTAAATCTATCAGTTAGTATTAGCAGACACTAGTCTTGTTTATGTGATCCTTTTGACTCTTTTTTTTTTTTTTTTTTTTTGACAGGCAGAGTGGACAGTGAGAGAGAGATACAGAGAGAAAGGTCTTCCTTTTCCGTTGGTTCACCCCCGCAATGGCCGTGCTGGCGCACCACACTGATCCGAAGCCAGGAGGCAGGTGCCAGGCAGAGTTAGGCAGTGAGAGAGAGAGACAGAGCCAGAGTTATAGACAGTGAGAGAGAGAGAGACTGAGAGAAAGGTCTTCCTTCCGTTGGTTCACCCCCCAAATGGCTGCCACGGCTGGCGCACTGCACCGATCTGAAGCCAGGAGCCAGGTGCTTCCTCCTGGTCTCCCATGCTGGTGCAGGGCGGAAGCACTTGGGCCATCCTCCACTGCTGGCTACCCCTTTTACTCTTAATCCTATCATTATTATCAATTATGAATTGACAGCACCAGCTCCACGTACTTTCTTTTTAAAAACTAACAAATGTTGGCCGGTGCTGCGGCCCACTAGGCTAATCCTCCGCCTGCGGTACCAGTACCCTGGGTTCTAGTCCCAGTTGGGGTGCTGGACTCTGTCCAGGTTGCTCCTCTTCCAGTCCAGCTCTCTGCTGTCGCTCGGGAGTGCAGTGGAGGATGGCCCAGGTCCTTGGGCCCTGCACCCACATGGGAGACCAGGAGGAAGCACCTGGCTCCTGGCTTCGGATCAGCGCAGTGCGCTGGCCGTAACACACTGGCCATAACAGCCACTTACGGGTTGAACCAACAGAAAAAGGAAGACCTTTCTCTCTGTCTCTCTCTGTCTAACTCTGCCTGTCAATAAATAAATAAATAAAAATTAAAAAAAAAAACTAACAAATGTTTAAAAAAAAACTTTGCTGTGTGCTAAAATTCTACAGAAGTATAAATTCTAGCAAAATAATGCTGGCCCAGCACTTAGTGATGATGGCTCTTGTGGTGTTGTGGCACAGTGGGTTAACATCCTGGCCTGAAGCACTGGCATCCCATATGGGTGCAGGTTCGAGCCCTGGCTTCTGAACTTCCTATTCAGCTCTGCTATGTCCTGGGAAAGCAGTAGAAGATGGCCCAAGTCCTTGGCCCCCTGCACCCATGTGGGAGACCCGGAAGAAGCTCCTGGCTCCTTGTTTTGGATCGGTGCAGCTCCTGCCGTTGCAGCCAACTGGGGAGTGAACCATCGGATATAAGACCTCTCTCTCACTCTCTCTCTGCCTCTCCTCTCCTTAACTCTTTCAAGTAAAATAAATAAATATTTGTTTAAAAGATGCAAAAAAAGGATGGAGTGAAATTTAACAATGGAGGTCGGCATTTGGCACAGTGGTTGAATCAATTGGGACACCCACATCCTATATGACATAGGGCTATTCAGAGAGATAGGATTTGGCTCATGAGCTGGAGGCCACACTCCCTGCCCCCCTAAATGATCTCACCTGTATCCACCCACCTGTCAATCAGACTATACAACAACTCCCTTTTCAGAAGTGAATAAGAGGCTTGGAGAGCACTGAGCCCCTGCTCCCCCCGCCTTGCCCCATTTTGCCACCACTTCCCGAACTCTCATTTGCCTGCTCCCACTCCTTGGTTTGCTCCTGGGTGGAAGACTGGTATGGAACTCCCCATTATTCTTTTTGACCCACCCACTCTCCCTTAAAAAGACCCTTATGTTCCTGTGTATTTTTCTCACTTTCCAAATAAATCCAGAACTGTACCATGTTGCATGTTTTGTTTGAGCCTGTGCTTAGAATTCTTATCTAAGTAAAAGGCAAGAACTCAAAATATTACACTTTGGTTTAAATCAACCCATAACAATATCAGAGTTCCTGAGTTCAAATCCTGGCTTTGCTTCTAATCGAGCTTCAGGCTAATGGGCATCCTGAAAGGCAGTAGGCCATGGCTCAAGTACTTGAGTCCCTGACATGCTTGTGAGAGACCCAGATTAAGTTCTGAGCTCCTTACTTTGACCTGGACCAGCCCCAGATTTTGCAGGAATTTGGGAGTGAACCAGCAGATGGAATATATCTCTCTCTTTATTTTTTTAAAGATTTATTTATTTATTTGAAAGTCAGATTACACAGGGAGAGGAGGAGAGACAGAGAAAGAGAGGTCTTCCATCTAGTTCACTCTAACTGGCTGCAATGGCCAGAGCTGTGCTAATCCAAAGCCAGGAGCTTCTTCAGGGTCCTGCCACATGAGTGCAGGGGCCCAAACAGTTGGGCCATCTTCCACTGCTTTTCCAGGCCATAGCAGAGAGCTGGATCGGAAGTGGAGCAGCCGGGACTCGAACCAGTGCCCATATGGGATGCCGGCACTGCAGGCAGTGGATTTACCCGCTATGCCACAGTGCCAGCCCCAAGATCTCTTTCTATCTCTGTTTCTCCCTCTCTGTATCTCTGCCTTTCAAATAAAAAAAGTTCACCAGAGGACTCCAGGTAAGCTTAACCTATAAACAATTCCTTCTAAAACCTCTTGGTTGATCAAATGTGACTAAAAGGGTCTTGACACTATCTCCTAACCATCAGTCTCTTCCTTCTCTATGTGAGCTCAGAGCAGACCAACAACCAGGACCAGCCCATCCTTGCAATGAGGGACACACAAAAACTTAGCTACAGGACAATTGGTCAGCAATGTCTTCATCTTGATCACAAGGGGACAACATAAAGGTTATCAGAATCAAGACATATTACTTGTATTAACTTTTAACAAAAACAAAGTCGAGAGGTTATGAAGAAAGTATTCTTAAACATGATTGCCTGTTAGTCATTCTCAGAAATGACCCTGCCAGAATTGTAATTATATAGAGGGTCAAAATTTCAAGAGCTATAAATTGGATATGATGACAATGCTGGACAAAGTGTTCTTGAAATTCTCACATGTAGTGTTGGAGCCTCCATAAAACAACACAAGATCTAAAATCAGTTATGGAACCAGCATTGTAGCGTAGCAGGTTAATCTGCTTCCTGCAATGCTGGTGTGAGGAGTCAGATGGGTCAATAGACAGGTTGGTCCCAGTGGAAAATGTGGAAAAGGTTGTCCCTCTAAGAGGGTGCAAAATGCTTGCTTCCTCCCAAAAGTTATCATGAGCAAAATCAAAGTGCTGTATCCTACTGCATGCTTCTCCCCAAAAGCTATCTTTAGTAAAACAAAAGTTCCTTTCCCATTCCTTGGGAGCTTCCAATTTCATCATGAGAATAACAAGGGAGGGGTGACTCCACTCTTCTGAGCTCTCAGTTCACTGTGAAAACAAGTTACCTATCCCACCTTTCTGATGGCTCTTTTTTTTTCTCATGAGCAAGGCAGACCGGGCAAATAAGATTACAAATCAGGTTTTTCGATGGGTTTTGTCCCTGATTTGTAATTGACTGCTAGCTGATTGTCGGTCCCCCACCCCCACCCCGCCGCCAACATTGTGCTTAGAAACTTCACTACCACCAGCCCCTCGGATTTGCCTCTCTTGGAGTCTCCTTCCCAGCCAGTTCAGCAGGAGGTCTGAACTTAATTAAATCCTGTTTTCTTCCTGTCTTGTCCCTATGCAAATTCTTCTTTCAAGGGAGACAAAGAACCGAGGTCACCTTTCTCCACTCTTAACATTTTGGGGCTGTTACTCAAATTCAGCTTCAATGTGACTTGGATCCAGCTCAAATTTGATTCCAGCCAGCACTGGATCATCTCGTTGGACAGCAGTCGAGGACTGCTCTCATTTCTGTTTTCCAGAGATTTTCACTCTCCTCCATAGTAACTCTTTCACTTTCTCAAGAACACCAGGTCCCTGTCAGGCAGTTAAAAGTAGTTAGTATGGGGCCGGCGCCGCGGCTCACTAGGCTAATCCTCCGCCTAGCGGCGCCGGCACACCGGGTTCTAGTCCCGGTCGGGGCGCCGGATTCTGTACCGGTTGCCCCTCTTCCAGGCCAGCTCTCTGCTGTGGCCAGGGAGTGCAGTGGAGGATGGCCCAGGTGCTTGGGCCCTGCACCCCATGGGAGACCAGGAAAAGCACCTGGCTCCTGGCTCCTGCCATCGGATCAGCGCGGTGCGCCGGCCGCGGCGGCCATTGGAGGGTGAACCAACGGCAAAAGGAAGACCTTTCTCTCTCTCTCTCTCTCTCACTGTCCACTCTGCCTGTCAAAAAAAAAAAAAAAAAAAAGTAGTTAGTATGGCTGCCAACCCTAAGATTCAGGGGCTAGGCTTGCTGGTTGGGCCGGAGCAATCCCCCGGAGCTGAGACTAAACTCTCTCCTGTGTGCATCGAACCTTCACGAGGGACTGGAAAAGACAGTGAGATGATGAAGAACTCTGGCCAGGGCACTCCTCAGTGTGTTCGGGAAATCTCTTGTCCAGATCCCAGTTCCTGACAAGCCCATGTGCAGGTTGGGCTGTGAAGCATTTGCCCTTCTTGTGTGTGTGGATTGGCTTTTGGAGGGGACTGGGAGAAAGCCCTGAGACAACTGATGGATCCTGGCTGGGGCTGTACGCTAGTGCTTCCAGAAATTCTCTTGGCTGGACACCAGACCATGACCGCCAGGATGGTGTTGAGTTAGGAAATGCATTTCTGACAGGGAGGGGATCCCCTGCTCTTTTGCAGTCCTTACCAGCTGTAATACTACACACTCCAGCCTTCCTATCTCTTGCCTCAGCTCTGGGAATATTGGTCTGTTCTGACTCAGTTTCCTTTCATGGGGATTGGCCCATTGCACAAGGCTGGGAGAAGGTCTTGGAGTACTTTTGAAATTCAGGCAAGGGCCACTCTGGTATTTTTCAAAAGCTCCTTGACTGGACACCAGATTCCAACAGCCTATTAGGGTGTCAGCTCAAAAGCTGCATTCTGTCTATTCTGTTCTTTCTCAGAGATCAATTTGTCTGTGAGACCAGGTGCAGTCTGAAGTGAGACCATGGGCTCTGGGCTCTGTGCCTCAATGAACCCTTCCTTTCCTCCAAATCCAGAAAAAATCTCCATCTCTCCCTCTCTGCTTATCATGCCAAATGCTTTAAATGTTCTCCTTACTTTGCCAGATCTCAGTTCCTGCAACCTTGGATTGCTGGTCCCATTAGCTGTCATTTCCTAGATATCTCATTGGTTTTGGGTCAGAGTCTAGGTATCCTTTTCACACACAGGTAGCATTTTCATCTAGACTCCCATTAAGTGTAGTTCCCCACATGACCTGAACTTGTATAGACATGTCCCAGCATGTTCTCTGGTATCCCCTTTCTTCTCAGATGTCTCCCTCTAGGGTCCACCCCTGTCAGGTCCTTCCTATGTAGCTTACACCTCAGAGGAAGTTTACTGGGGAGAACTTTATTCCCCTACTATGCTTCTTTACCGCTTCATCTGCCTAGTAACCAAATTAAGCGGCGGCAAGGACTGGCACCCTATTGCCAAACTCTAGCTTGAAACACCTTTGTTTGCTAAGGCTCTGGCCATGAAGGCTCACTGACAAAATCAGCCCATTAAATAAGACGCAAGGTTAAGAAGAATAGAACAACTATTTTTCTTTATGAATGGGAGCAAAGTGATAGTATATATTTGACCATGCAGAGGCCCTGTTCTAGCACACCACCAGTAAAGGGAACTGAGCCCTCCTTGTACATGCTATTCTTACAAATATATATCCTAAGTTACAGGTGTGGAAGGCTGAGCGAGGGTGGGTAATATGTGCTAATCCCACCATCACCTACCTCTCTTCCCTGTGTGCTTCAGTCCACGTCTGGACATCATAGGCAGTGAGAGAGTTTTGAGAGATGTCTCAAACTAAGGAGAGATAAGAACCAAGGGATGCTTCTGTTTTTAATCTTTCATTTTAGCCAAGAGGCAAACCATCTAAAGAAGGCATTCCCTTGGGATGCATCCTTAGATTTTGAGATTCCTTTGACCTTGGAGTTTAAAGAAAAATGCCTCATCTTTTTTCTGCACCACTGCCTAGCCTGGTTATAAGCTAGAGAATGGAGAAGTTAGCCTAAGTGGGTTGAGAAAGTGCGAGCCTCCTATGGCCTCTTGCCTCGATTTCCCTGCATGTGCTCCAATATGCACTAAATTTGCTTCCAGAGTCTGTCACAGAGTCCCTGGGTCTATTCTTCTGTGAGCCACCAGGGTCCCTCTGTTATGTTTGACTATTGAGGCTTTTAATCCCTGGTGGAAGAGAGCTTTTATCAGATGGCCATTGTCCCCATTGCTATAATTTTGCTCTGGGGTTTTTAGGTAAGAACCAGGCCCAATAACATCAGATGCTATTTAATGTATATGGATTAATTCATATGATAAAGTCTTGGAGTTCTTGAGATTCCCCTGACCTGACTCCTCATTCCTGAGGCTAGTTTGACTGACAGCCCCACAATTAGACATTTCCAGTATTGGCTTTTGGTCTGGGGTATAAGATTATTGCCCCTTTTCAGGGCCTCCAGTTTTCCTCCCTCTAGCTTGCCTCTCCATGGGCTCTTCGAGGAGCCTCCTTGTAAGTAATTGCCAACCACCTTTAAGGTTAACAATCCTCGGGAGCATTCCAACATGGCAGAATAGGGACAGATAAGACTGCTCTAAGCTAAGGGAAAAGAGTAAAAAAAAAGTGGAAAACTGGATTCTTAAGGGAGAGTTGCAAGGATAACTGCAGGGGTGATTCTGTGGAAGAAGGAGAGATGCAATGGATCTGTGTGGAAGGTGCAGATGCACAGCAATGAGCATTGACACAACACACGACCACAGCAGCCATGAGCCAGAGAAAGCACAAGCTTGGGAGAGCAAGGGGAGATCAGACTGCAGTGGCTCACACCACTGGTGATATAGCCAGAGGGAAAGTTAGTGGACTACGCTATCTTTGACTCTAGCCCAGAGCCCTGAGTGGAATAGGGTGCCCACTCACCTAGAGAAAAAGAAATGGGCCACATCTCTCTCTCCCCAGCGCCCCCACAATGGTGCCTGGCAACCAGCTGAGAGAGGGTAGGTACCATTTTGGACAGTAAGTAGGTAGCAACTGCTGCAGCTTTTGTGTGCACACTCAGCAATGAGCGAGACAGTCGCCATCTTGCCAGCAGAGGCAACCACAGCAGCTCAGGTGCAGGCACTGGACAACAGGTGGGGAGAAGGAGCCATCCCGACGTTAGTACCAGCTGTAGAGATTCTTCTACATGCCCAGCAATCGGCAGGGAGAAGGCATGATTGAAATGAGTGAAATGAGTATGGCTGTGGCTGGTGGGTACTGTATATGTGTGCGATCCAGGGATTTTACCAAAGGGAAAAATTCATGTTCCCCATTGACTTTGAGTCTGGCTGGGAGGATTGACAGGGTGCTAAGCACCCACATACAACTGTGAGGTGTCCCTAGCCTCTCAACATATCACAGGCTCTGAGGCTCAAACTACATAGGTGGAGCAACCACAGACAGATGGCTCTGGAAATGTCTCTGCCTCTTTGTGGACAGGACAAGGTAGCAGGGCAGAGTGGATCCTCTGTATCCTGAAACTGTAGGCGTCCTATGTACTGAGATTGTGGGAACTCCATGAAAGCATGAGGGCACAGGTTGTATCTGGTTCTCTGGACAATCACTTTGTGTGGCTCCACATACTCAGGGTCCCTTGATTGCCTGGGATGGGTCATTGCAGTGGGATCTGTGCTCATATTGAGGACTGCACAGATCCTTGGTGCAGCTCACATGGAAGGACAAATGAGTATTGCACCTACTGAGGGCTAACACCCAGGCCTCACCCTGCAAGATGAGGTGAGAGTGTGGTTATGCCAACAGAGGTGACCATATCCCCTCTTTCTGTTAGGAGATCTACCATGCCCAACCTGGATGTGGCCCTGGATACTCGCCCCACCTTGGAGCACTGATCAGAGCTACCTGGCCACACCCAGCAAATGCCTCTGGGTATTCACTGAAAGAGCAGATATTCCACTAAGCCACAGAAGCATAGTTCAAAGATAAAAGCTATTAGATAAAACCCAGCAAGTATCTCCACAAATACATAAAAATAAATTCAAAATTAAAGAAACAAGCATAAGGAAGACACCATGACACCCCCAAAGAAACATAACAACACTTGAATATAAAAATGTGAAGATGAAGACATTGATGAAATGTCTGAAACAGATTTCAAAATATTAATCATAGAATTACTCAGAAATGGTGAGAAGCAAACATATGAATTAAAGAAATTCAATTGTTGGGAAATGAATGAACCTAATACAACATATCAAAACTTATGATATAGAGCAAAAGCAGTGTTAAGAGGGAAGTTTATAGTAATTGGTGTCTACATCAAGAAATTGGAAAGGTACCAAGTAAATGAACTATCAATGTATCTCAGGGATCTAGAAACTCAACAGCAAATCAATCCCAAAACTAGAAGGAGAAAAGAAATAATTAAAATTATAAAAGAAATTAATAAAATTGAATCCAAAAAATACAGATCAGCAAAACAAAGAGCTACTTTAAAAAAATTTGACAAATCATTGGTCCAACTAACAAAAAAATGGAGAGAGAAGATCCAAATCAACATAATTAGAGATGAAAAAGGAAATGTAACAACAGACATCACAGACATAAAACAAATCATCAGAAATTACTACAAAGAGCTGTATGCCAACAAACCAGGAACCCTAGAAGAAATGTATAGATTCTTGGATACATACAACCCACCTAAATTGAGCCATGAAGACATAGAAAACCTAAACAGACTCATAACCAAGATGGAAATTGAATCAGTAATAAATACCCTACTAACAAAGAAAATCCCAGACTGGATGGCTTCACTGCTGAATTCTACCAGACATTTAAAGAAGAACTAACTCCAATTCTTCTCAAGATATTCAAAACAATTTAAAGAGAGGGAATCCTCCCAAATTCTTTCTATGAATCCCTAAACCTGAAAAAGATGCAAGTGAGAAAGATAACTACAGACCAATTTCCCTGATGATCATAGATACAAAAATCCTCAACAAAATTATAGCCAATCAAATCCAACAAACACATCAGAAAAATCATTCACCTGCACCAAGTGGGATTTATCCCTGGTATGCGGGGATGGCTCAACATTTGCAAATCAAATCAATTACATTAACAAACTGAACCTAATACAACATATCAAAACTTATGATATAGATATCTCAATAGATGCAGAGAATGCATCATGATGAAAACCTTAAGCAAATTGGGGAAGAAGGAACATTCCTAAACACAATCAATGCAACTTATGACAAACCGACAGCCAACACCTTATGGAACATGGAAAAGTTGCAAGCATTCTCATTAAGATCCAATCCAGACAATGATGCCCACCATCACCATTATTATTCAATATAGTCCTGGAAATTTTAGCCAGAACCAATGGAAAACAAGTAAAATCAATGGATACAAATTGGAAAGGAAAAAGTCAAGCTATCCCTATTTGCAGATGACATGATCCTATAAAAGGGATCCAAAATGCTTCACTAAGAGACTATTGGAACTCATAAAAGAGTTTGACAAAGTGGCAGGATATAAAATTAACATGCAAAAATTAAAAGCCTTTGTATACACAGACAATGCCATGGCTGAGAAAGAACTTCTAAGATTCACAATAGCTACAAAAAAAGTTAAATACCTTGGAATAAATTTAACCAAAGATGTCAAAGATCTCTACAATGTAAATTACAAAACATTAAAGAAAGAAATAGAAGAAGACTCAAAAATGGAAAAATCACCCATGTTCATGTATTGGAAGAATCAATATCATCTAAATGTCTATACTACTAAAAGCAATTTACAGATTCCATGCAGTCCCAACCAAAAAACAAATAACATTCTTCTCAGATCTAGAAAATATGATGCTAAAATTCATATAGAAACACAAGAGACCCTGAATAGCTAAAGCAACTTTATACAACAAAGACAAAGCCAGAGGCATCACAACATCCGATTTCATGACAAACAGGGCAGTTATAATCAAAACAGCCTTAGACTGGTAAAAAAAAAAAGACATGTAGACCAAAGGAACTGAAAAGAAACTCTAGAAATCAATCCATGTATCTACAACCAACTTATCTTTGACAAAGGAAGCAAAATCAATCCCTGGAGCAAGGATAGTCACTTCATCAAATGGTGCTAGGAAAGCTGGATCTCCACATGCAAAAGTATGAAACTAGATCTCTACCTTAGACCTTACACAAAAATAAACTCAAAATGGATCAAAGACCTAAAGTTATAATCTGATACCATCAAATTAATACATAACATTGAGGAAACTCTGCAAGACACTGGCATAGGCAAAGACTTCTTTGAAAAGACCCCAGAAGCACAGGCAACAAAAGCTAAAATAGACAAATAGGGTTACATCAAGCCAAGAAACTTCTGCATTCCAAAGGAAACATTCAATAAAGTGAAGACAACCCACTGAGTTGGAGAAAATATGTGCAAACTAAGCATCTGAGAAAAGGATAAAGATCTAGTATCTACAAAGAGCTCAAGAAACTACACAACAACCACCAAAAATCCAGATAAGAAATAGGCAAAGGACTTGAACAGGTATTTTTCAATAGAGGTATTCAAATGGCTAACAGAAACATGAAAATTTGCTCAGGATCACTAGCCACCAGGAAAATTCAAATCAAAGCCACAATGAGGCTTCACTTCCTCCAGTTAAATTGCTCTCAAACAGAAATCAACAAACAACAAATGCTTGTGAGGATGTGGGGACAGAAGTACCCTAATTCACTGTTGGTGGCAATGTAAACTGGTACAGTCACTGTGGACGACAGTATGGAGATACCTTAGAAATTGGAATATAGACCTACCATTTGACCAACCACCACACTCCTAGGAATTTAAAAATGAATTAAGCTTATGAAACAGTGGTCTGTACCCCCATGGTTATTGCAGCTCAATTCACAATAGTGAAGATATGGAATCAACCCTGATGTCCATCAATTTATGACCTGATAAAGAAAGGTATATATACACTATGGAATACTACACAGCAGTAAAAATAATGAAATCCTGTCATGTGCAACACAATAGATACAACTGGAAACCATTATACTTAGAGACATAAGCCAGTCCCAAAAAGACAAATACTATATGTTCTGCCTGATCTGTGGTAAATAATAGAGTACATAAAAGGTCAACTATAGGAGTGAAATTGACATTTTAAATTTGATGATTTTTTATAACTTTTATTTAATGAATATAAATTTCCAAAGTACAGCTTATGGATTTCAATGGCTTCCTCCCCCATAACTTTCCTCCCACCCCCAACCTTCCCCTTTCCCTCTCCCTCCCCCCTTCCATTCACATCAAGATTCATTTTCAATTCTCTTTATATACAGAAGATCAATTTAGCATATATTAAGTAAAGATTTCAACAGTTTGCACCCACATAGAAACACAAAGTGAAAAATACTGTTTGAGTACTAGTTATAGCATTAAATCACAACGTACAGCACATTAAGGACAGAGATCCTACATGAGGAGTAAGTGCCCAGTGACTCCTGTTGTTGACTTAACAAATTGACACTCTTGTTTATGGCATCAGTAATCACCCGAGGCTCTTGTCATGAGCTGCCAAGGCTATGGAAGTCTTTGGAGTTCACTGACTTCAATCTTACTTAGACAAGGTCGTAGTCAAAGTGGAAGTTCTCTCCTCCCTTCAGAGAAAGGTACCTTCTTCTTTGATGACCTGGTCTTTTCACTGGGATCTCACTCACGGAGATCTTTCATTTAGGGTTTTTTTTTTTTTTTCCCCAGAGTGTCTTGGCTTTCCATGCTTGCAATACTCTCATGGGCTTTTCAGCCAGATCCAAATGCCTTAAGGGCTGATTTTGAGGGCAGAGTGCTGTTTAGGACATCTGCCATTCTATGAGTCTGCTGTGCATCTCGCTTCCCATGTTGGATCGTTCTCTCCCTTTTTTATTCTATCAGCTAGTATTTGCAGACACTAGTCTTGTTTATGTGCTCCCTTTGGCTTTTAGTCCTATCATTATGATCAATTGTGAACAGAAATTGATCACTGGGACTAGTAAGATGGCATTGCTACATACCTCCTTGATGGGATTGAATTGGAATCCCCTGGTATGTTTCTGACTCTACCGTTTGAGGTAAGTCAGCTTGAGCATGTCCCGAATTGCACATCTCTTCCCTCTCTTATTCCCACTCTTATATTTAACAGTGGTCACTTTTCAGTTAAGTTTCAACACTTAAGAATAACTGTGTATTGATTACCGTATTCAACCAAAAGTATTAAGTAGAACAAACAAACAAACAAACAAACAAAAAAACTAAGAGGGATAACATATTAAGTTGTTCATCAGCAGTCAGGGTGAGGGCTGATCAAGTCACCGTTTCTCATAGTGTTCATTTCACTTTAACAGGTTTCCTTTTTGGTGCTCAGTTAGTTGTCACCGATCAGGGAGCACATATGATATTTGTCCCTTTGGGACTGGCTCATTTCACTCAGCATTATGTTTTCAAAGTCCTAACAGGGATCACTTTTCAGTTAAAATTTAAACACCTAAGAATAATTGTGTGTTAATTACAGAGTTCAACCAATAGTACTAGAACAAAAAAAAAAAAACTAAAATGGATAAAGTATTACATTGTATATCAACCGTCAGGACAAGAGATGATCAAGTCACTGTTTCTCCATTTCACTTCAACAAGTTTCCCCTTTGGTGCTCAGTTAGTTGTTGCCAATCAGGGAGAACATATGATATTTGTCCCTTTGGGACTGGCTTAATTCACTCAGCATGATGTTTTCCAAATTCCTCCATCTTGTTGCAAAGGACTGGGTTTCATTGTTTTTGACTGCTGTATAGTATTCTATAGAGTACATGTCCCATAATTTCTTTATCCCGTCTACTGTTGATGGGCATTTGGGTTGGTTCCAGGTTTAGGTATTGTGAATTGAGCTGCTATAAACATTAACGTGCAGACAGATTTTTTTTTTTGACAGACAGAGTGGACAGTGAGAGACAGAGACAGAGAGAAAGGTCTTCCTTTGCCGTTGGTTCACCCTCCAATGGCTGCCACAGCTGGTGCACTGCGGCCGGTGCACCACGCTGATCCGAATGCAGGAGCCAGGTGCTTATCCTGGTTACCCATGGGGTGCAGGGCCCAAGTACTTGGGCCATCCTCCACTCTACTCCCGGGCCACAGCAGAGAGCTGGCCTGGAAGAGGGGCAACCAGGACAGAATCCGGTCCCCCGACCGGGACTAGAACCCAGTGTGGCACCGCAAGGCGGAGGATTAGCCTAGTGTGCTGCGGCCCAGCTCAGACAGCTTTTTTATTCACCAATTTAATTCCCTTTGGGTAAATTCCAAGGAGTGGGATGACTTGGTTGTATGGTAGGGTTATATTCAGGTTTCTGAGGAATCTCCAGACTGACTTCCATAGTGGCTTGACCAATTTGCATTCCCACCAACAGTGGGTTAGTGTCCCTCTTTCCCCACATACTCGCCAGCATCTGTTGTTGGTAGATTTCTGCATGTGAGCCATTCTAACCGGGGTGAGGTGAAACCTCACTGTGGTTTTGATTTGCATTTCCCTGATTGCTAGTGATCTTGAACATTTTCTCATGTGTCTGTTGGCCATTTGGATTTCCTCTTTTGAAAAAAGTCTATTGAGGTCCTTGGCCCATCTCTGAAGTGGGTTGTTTGTTTTGATGTTGTGGAGTTTCTTGATTTCTTTGTAGATTCTGGTTATCAACCCTTTATCTGTTGCATAGTTTGCAAATATTTCTTCCCATTCTGTCGGTTGCCTCTTCACTCTCCTGTTTTTTTGAAGTACAGAAACTTCTCAATTTGATGCAATCCCAATAGTTGATTTTGGCTTTGACTGCCTGTGCTTCTGGTGTATTTTCCAAGAAGTCTTTGCCCGTACCTATATCTTGCAGGGTTTTTCCAATGCACCCTAGTAATTTGATGGTGTAGGGTCATAGATTTAAGTCTTTAATCCATGTTGAGTGAATTTTTGTGTAAGGTAAAAGGTAGGGGTCTTGATTCATGTTTCTGCACGTGGAAATCCAATTTTCCCAGCACTATTAATTGAATAGACTGTCCTTGCACCAGGAATTGGATTTGGATCCTTGATCAAATATGAGTTGGCTGTAGATGTTTGGATTGATTTCTGGTGTTTCTATTCTGTTCCATTGGTCTATCCATCTGTTTCTGTACCAGTACCATGCTGTTTTGATTACAACTGCCCTGTAGTATGTCCTGAAATCCGGTATTGTGATGCCTCTGGCTTTGTTTTTGTTGTACAAGATTGCTTTAGCTATTCGAGGTCTCTTGTGTCTCCATATGAATTTCAGCATCATGTTTTCCAGATCTGAGAAGAAGGTCTTTGGTATCTTGATTGGTATTGCATTGAATGTATAAATTGCTTTTGGGAGAATGGACATTTTGATGATATTGATTCTTCCAATCCATGAGCATGGATGATATTTCCATTTTTTAGTATCCTCTTCTATTTCTTTCTTTAAGGTTTTGTAATTTTCATCGTAGAGATCTTTAACGTCCTTGGTTAAGTTTATTCCAAGGTATTTGATTGTTTTTGTAGTTATTGTAAATGGTATTGATCTTAGAAGTTCTTTCTCAGCCATGGTATTCCCTGTGTATACAAAGGCTGTTGATTTTTGTGCATTGATTTTATACCCTGCTACTTTGCCAAACTCTTCTATGAGTTCCAATAGTCTCTTAGTAGAGTTCTTTGGGTCCCCTAAGTAAAGAATCATATCATCTGCAAAGAGGGATATTTTGACTTCTTCCTTCACAATTTGTATCCCACGAATTTCTTTTTCTTGTCTAACAGCTCTGGCTAAGACTCCCAGAACTATATTGAATAGCAGTGGTGAGAGTGGGCATCCCTGTCTGGTACCAGATCTCAGTGGAAATGCTTCCAACTTTTCCCCATTCAATAGGATGTTGGCTGTGGGTTTTTCATAAATTGCTTTGATTGTATTGAGGAATGTTCCTTCCATACCCAGTTTGCTTAGAGTTTTCATCATGAAAGGGTGTTGTATTATATCAAATGCTTTCTCTGCGTGTATTGAGATAATCATATGGTTTTTCTTTTGCAGTCTGTTAATGTGGTGTATCACATTGATTGTTTTGCACACATTGAACCATCCCTGCATACCAGGGATAAATCCCCCTTGGTATGGATGGAAAATCTTTCTGATATATTGTTGCATTCTATTGGCCAGAATTTTAGTGAGGATTTTTGCATCTGTGTTCATCAGGGTTATTGGTCTGTAATACTCTTTCAATGCTGCATCTTTTTCCAGCTTAGGAATTAAGTTGATGCTGGCTTCATAGAAAGAATTTGGGAGGATTCCCTCTTTTTCGAGTGTTCTGAATAGTTTGAGAAGAATTGGAGTTAGTTCTTCTTTAAATGTCTGGTAGAATTCAGCAGTGAATCCATCTAGTCCTGGGCTTTTCTTTGTTGGGAGGGCCTTTATTACTGTATCAATTTCTGTCTCAGTTATGGGTCTGTTTAGGTTTTCTATGTCTTCCTGGTTCAATTTAAGTAGGTTGCATGTGTCCAGGAGTCTATCCATTTCTGCTAAGTTTCCCTGTTTGCTGGCATACAAGTCCTTGTAGTAATTTCTGATGATTCTTTTTATTTCTGTGGTGTCTGTTGTTACATTTCCTTTTTCATCTGTGATTTTATTGATTTGGGTCTTTTCTCTTCTTTTTTTAGTTAGTTGGGCCAATGGGGTGTCAATTTTGCTTATTTTTTCAAAAAAGCAGCTCTTCATTTGGCTGATTTTTTGTAATGTTTTTCTGGATTCAATCCTGTTGATTTCTTCTCTGATTTTAGTTATTTCTCTTCTCCTACTAGATTTTGGTCTGGTTTGCTGCAGGTTTTCTATATCCTTGAGATGCGTTGAAAGCTCATCTATTTGGTGCCTTTCCAATTTCTTGATGTAGGCACCTATTGATATAAACTTTCCTCTCAACACTGCTTTTGTTGTATCCCATAAGTTTAGATATATTGTGCTGTTATCCTCATTTACTTCCAGAATCTTTTTGATTTCTCTTTTGATTTCTTCTATGACCCATTGTTCATTCAGGAGCATGTTGTTCAATCTCCATGTGTTTGCGTAGGCTCTAGGGATTCCTGAGTTGCTAATTTCCAACTTCATTCCTTTATGGTCTGAGAAGCTGCATGGTATGATTCTGATTCTTTTGAATTTGCTGAGACTTGCTTTATGGCCTACTATGTGGTCATTCCTAGAGAAGGTTCCATGTACTGCTGAGAAGAATGCAAATGCTTTCTGTGTAGGATGAAAAGTTCTGTAGATATCTGTTAGATCCATTTGGGCTATAGTGTCAATTAAATCTACTGTCTCCTTGTTGATCTTCTGTCTTGTTGATCTGTCTATTTCTGAGAGTGAAGTATTGAAGTACCCCAGTATTATTTTATTGGGGTCTAAGTCTCCCTTTAAGTCCCTTAACATACCTTTTAAATAAACCGGTGCCCTGTAATTAGGTGCATATACATTGATAATCGTTATATCTTCCTGTTGAATTGATCCCTTAATCATTATATAGTGCCCCTCTTTGTCTCTCCTAACAATTTTTGTGGTAAAGTTTATGTTGTCCGATATTAAGATGGCTACGCCCGCTCTTTTTTCATTTCTGTTGGCTTGGTATATCTTTTTCCAGCCTTTCACTTTCAGTCTGTATGCATCTTTATTGGAAAGATGTGTTTCTTGTAAGCAGCAAATAGATGGGTTTTGTTCCTTTACCCAAATAGCCAATCAGTGTCTTTTAACGGGACAATTCAGGCCATTAACGTTCAATGTGACTACTGATAAGTAGTAACGTTGCCCTGCCATTTGCCAAAGATATTTTCTAATATATGTTTTGAAGCTCCTGTGATCTTTTGCTGTGAGGTTTCCTTCCTTTACCTTCTTTCATATTGATGACCGTGTTTCTGTGTTTCTGTGTGTAACACATCTTTAAGCATTTTTTGCAAGGCTGGATGAGTGGCGACAAATTCTTTCAATTTCTGCTTGCTGTGAAAGGTCTTTATTTCACCTTCATTAACAAATGAGAGTTTAGCAGGATATAATATTCTGGGCTGGCAGTTTTTCTCTCTTAGTACCTGGGCTATATCTCGCCATTCCCTCCTAGCTTGTAGGCTTTCTGATGAGAAGTCAGCTGTGAGTCTGATTGGAGAGCCTCTGAGAGTAATCTGACGTTTCTCTCTTGCACATTTTAGGATCTTTTCTTTATGTTTCACTGTGGTGAGTTTAATTACAACGTATCATGGTGAGGATCTCTTTTGGTCATGTTTACTAGGGGTTCTGTGAGCTTCCTGTACTAGGATGTCTCTGTCCTTCTCCAAACCCAAGAAGCTTTCTGCTAGTATCTCACTAAAAAGGCCTTCTAATCCTTTCTCCCTCTCCATGCCTTCAGGAACTCCTAGAACCCGAATGTTGTTTTTTTAATAGTATCCTGAAGATTCCCGACAATATTTTTTAGATTTCTAATTTCCTCTTCTTTTCTTTGGTTTGACTGTATATTTTCCTGTGCTCTGTCTTCTAAGTCCGATATTCTCTCTTCTGCTTCACCCATTCTGTTTTTAAGGCTCTCTAATGTGTTTGTCATTTGATCTATTGAATTCTTCATTTCATTATGATTTCTCATCACTATCACAGTTTCATGTTCTGATATCTGTTTCATTTCATTTTGATTCCTCCTTAATATTTCATTTTCACGAGAGAGATTTTCTATCTTGTCCATTAAGGATTTCTGTAGTTCGAGAATTTGTTTTTGAGAACTTCTTAATGTTCTTATCAATTTTTTGAGATCTGCTTCTTGCATTTCTTCTATCTCATCATCTTCATAATCTTGAATTGGGGTGTCTGTTTCATTTGGGGGCATCATAGTGTCTTCTGTGTTCTTGTTACCTTGGCTTTTGCGTTTGTTGTTTGGCATATTGGAGATATTCTTTGGGTTTTTTTTTGTGTGGGGTTTTTTCATTATACAGTGACTCTAGATTAAGTGGACTGTCTGCTTTTGATGGATCCTTAGAGGTTGTGATGGGTGTGGCCAGAGAGCTCTGGTTCTTCAGGGTTAAGGGTGTGCCAAAGGTGATTCACCCTGATTGTTCTCTTGCTCACTCTCTCTCTCTCTCTCTTTTTTTTTTTTTTTTTTTTTTGACTCAGTTGGGAAGTAATTCCACACAGCTGAGTGGAATTGAGAGTAGTTGATGTATGAAATCTGGCCCCTGTGGGTATTCGTTTGCTTACCCCTCGGACCACACAAAGAGTTTATGCAGCCCTCAGTGTGTTCTCAGATTTCACTACAGTCTCTCACCAGGTTGCCCAGGTTATGGCATTTGTGTACTAGGTGAGTTCTCTCGCCCCGCACCCCCTCAGTTTTTCACAGTCTCAGTTGGTTGGCTCCACAGTTTCATTAGGTGTTAACCTCCTATTATTTCTCCCCACCAGAGTCAGGTTTTTCTGCTTGGCTAATGAGGGGCACCTGCTTTATGTATGCAAAATGGCACATGCCGCTTTACTTACGTAAAATGGCGCCTGCCCTTTGTCTTGCTTGGCTTTGCAAGGTGAGTGGAGAGAGAGGCTAATGTTCGTGCTGGTTCCCCTTATTTATTCGATTTTTCCTCTCCTCCAGCCAGCCTGGTGAACTTTCCCCAGTGGGGTTTCAGGCCTCATTCTCTGCAGGCTCTTTCTGCCTTTCCCTGCCAATGTCTCAGGTTACTGAGAGGTTTTTGTTTCACCTCCCCTTCCAGCGCTGGCGTGCATACCCTGCGGCTCCCTCGGCTCCGGCAGCTCCCATGGCTTGGCTTCCACGCGGTAGGCAACCTTGCTTTCCCCATAGGTCCTCCGAGTCACAGCCACTAGATCTGGAAGAGTTTCCTCTGCAATTTTTTCCTGATCCTCTTTCTGAGGCTACCATAACTCCACTTTTATTAAACTATCTTTTCCTGGACTATCAGTGCGCACCCTCACTATTCCGCCTTCTTGGCTCCGCCCCCCCGAATTTGATGATTTTTAACAGCCCTTTTCTCAACTATTCATGATTAGTGTTTTTTTCTCCATACTATTTGTTGAATTCTTTACTTAGTTCAGGCTTAATCTTATAATATTAATTGAAAATAAAACTTTGTAAAAACTAAGAATGGAGAATAAGATTTCTGCCAATGTACTTCTAGTGAAGATATTTTCTTCCTAGAACACAGAATATTACTACAGGGACTGCTTAAGGATAGTTTATGACCTACTAACAAGAAAAGCATTCAGCCCTTTGGGAACGTTGGCTTCATAAGAACATGCAGCTGCTTTCCCAGACATACTTATCTAATATGTCTTGCTAAACATGTTTTAGAGAAACCTTTGAATTATATGAATATGTGCATGTGCTGTACAATAGGCTGTTGTAATTCTTATCAATAAAGAAAACATGCTGGGTTAGCCTGGTGGCACTTTTCAGAAGAAGAGTTCCTGTGTCTTGTCTCTCCTTTAACTTGTGCACCCCAACAATGGGAACAGGAGAGGGAGGAGGAAGAAGGGTGGAAGCATGGGCAGGAGGTAAGGTAGTGTGGAAAGTATCACTATGTTCCTGATTCTGTATATAGGAAATACAGGAAATTTGTATATCTTAAATACAATTTTAAAAAATCCTCAGGGACCTCTGTGATCCCTCTGCCACAAAATTTCCTTCCTTTTGCATTAGGACCCCACAAAGAGCCCCCTCCCAAGGCAACATTACCCTAGGTGGTATCTCCCCTGAGCTATGTGGAATAATGATCAAGACTACTGGCCTTTAAAACCAGCAGACTTACCAGGTAATTTCTTTCTCCATAATTGCCCTTCACTCTGTCACCTATCAGATTCTCCTCCCTAGGAATCTCTCTCCATGTTGGAGGGGTACCCATTTGCTCTGATGGATGCCCTCCCACATCAAACCTAACACAATGGTGAACATTCTCCAGTAGACTTCTCTTCCCTGGCACGCTGGCTGCTGGCCCACAGTCACCCTTGGTACCTGACTTGCAGCTGTCTGAATACATGTTTGTTTCAGAGACAGTCCCAAGTAGCTGACTGTTGACTAGGCATCATTGGCCTAAGGTGTTTTTTGGTTAAAAAACTAGATTCCAATTAAATTTAAAATCTAATGAAAAGTCTTTGGTAAATAACAACCTCATGCATGAATATTTGATTCAGTTATAACTGAATGCTGGTTTTAAAGGAATGTCTCTCTTTTGAATCTGGGAAGATCACTACCTCGAAAAAAAAAATTCTTGCATTGTAATTTGCCAGACTTGTTCTGTGGCTTGATTTAACAGATCTAGATGAAATAGCAATAGGTAATCAGCTCTTTTTATATGCCCCTAAACTGGATTTTATAATCTCTAGTTTATGTTACTTACTTCCAGCTAGAGTTTAATAAAAATCAGCAATATTTTATATAAATGTAATTTTGAACTTAATTCAGACAAAGTTATGATATAATATCAGCATCTTAAGTCATTTAGATGTAATTGCTAAATGTAAATTGGATAAAGGTGAGTGATAGATGGTCTAACTGTAAACTTTGGTCCTCTTAGCACCCAATATCTTATGGAAAAACTATTTGGGTTTGTTAACAATGTTTATGTTATCATAAATTGTCTATATGAAAACTAATTCAAGACTGCTTGAAAGTAACTAAGGTTGAAATACAATGTGTTATTTAGAAAATGTTGTCTTAATTTGAAGATTTTTAAAGTCATTTCAAAATTGAAATCAAAGAAATCAGCAGAAATATTTGTAAACAGTCTTAAATCTATAATTTAAAAATATGTTTTAAAACTCCAGCATGTCCTTTTAATAATTTTTGCTTAATTAGTGACTCTGTTTTCTAGCAAGCTCCAATAAGCTCTCTTCTTTTCCCTAGTTCTAATTCCATTAACATTGCTCCAAGTTATGAGATGGTTTCATCTGTGCCAACTCATATTTAAGGTTTTTATTTCTCATTTTGGTGACAGAACAAAGAGATATCAACCTTGTATCCCGTTGAAGTACTCTTCAAATTCTCTGATTCTCCTTAAGTTCGGATGGTTTAAAAACAGCTGAGGCCAGCACCACGGCTCAATAGGCTAATCCTCCACCAAGCGGTGCCACCACATGGGTTCTAGTCCCGGTCGGGGCGCCAGATTCTGTCCCGGTTGCCCCTCTCTTAGGCCAGCTCTCTGCTATGGCCCGGGAGTACAGTGGAGGATGGCCCAAGTGCTTGGGCCCTGCATCCCATGGGAGACCGGGATAAGCACCTGGCTCCTGCCTTCTGATCAGCGCGGTGCGCCAGCCACAGCGCGCCAGCCACAGCACGCTGGCCGCGGCGGCCATTGGAGGGTGAATCAATGGCAAAGGAAGACCTTTCTCTCTGTCTCTCTCTCTCACTGTCCACTCTGCCTGTTTAAAAAAAAAAAAAAACAGCTGAGGTTTTTTTTATTAAGAGTTATGGCTTATTTGAATATATACTTGTTCTAAAGCATTTGAGTGATCACTTTATAACAATCATCAAGTCTGGTCTGCCATTATGTCATGATGTTCATGGATCTTATTTCTGCCAGATAGTTTAAGCCTTCTTGGCATCCTTGATAGGCATCCAAAGAATCAAACTTTCAAATTCCTTGGATTTTGATATTTCCAGCTGCACCCCTGGAAATGTCAAAGGATATATTTCTCATCTTGTAGAGACATCAATTAATTAGGCTATTTGGATTATATAAAGATACTGTCAATATATGAAGTGGTGCTAAATTTTAAGTCATGATAATATAAAATGCTACTGATACAAATGTCCAAAAGTTACAAATGTTTAATGATCTTTTGTTGTTACCAGTCAGGATAGTTATCTTAATGAAAAAGATCCAGAGGCCTAAAAGGGATAAATTTTTTATAAAATCTTATAGGTGCTTTCAGAAATCTATGTGGAGTAAACAAGTGTCTCTTCTTATTGGTTAAGGAGTTTATAATGTTAAAACATGGCTATTTAACATCTTGTCATCCACAGTTTAGTGTTCTCCAAATACTAAAAATCCAATTTAGTGCTCATGGAAATTAAACATTATTGGTTCTATGTTTAAATATGTCCTCTTCTAGGTTCTGAAGGAATTTTCCCCCAAATTTCATTTTATTCAGTACTTTGGGACAGTTCTATAAACAGGTAAAGCAAGAGTTTCTCAGGTTCCAACTGAGAAAAAGTATGGTTAATTCAGGTAACTCAGGGCAGGAAGTAATTCGAATAGTTTGCTGGTAATTTTATTACAAAAGCAGTTAAAGACTTTGAGAAGCTATTACTGAAATTGCTTATTGTTCTGTCCTGTAATGTATGTTAGGTGTTATTTATGTACACATACTGTATGTTTATTTAGGAAAATTTATTAATAGCTCTGTTTTAATTGTCTTATAAAGAAAAGATTAATCATAAATTTAAACTGAATTAACCTAAAATATCTTTTTAGTTCACATGACCTAAATTAGTCTCTGATAGGTTTAAATTTGGTAGAAAGAAACTGAAATGATTTTTAAGTCATTGACATGTTTGTGCTTGGGTTTGCTGGTCAAATAAGTTATACCTATGTTAGATATTTGGGAAATGTTTCCAAATACGTGTTCTTTTGTCTTAAAATTTATAGAAGGCATTGGACCTTTTGGTAAATGTTTTTGTAAGTTGTTATTTCACAATTAATATTGTTTGCTAAGCTTTCACTTGTTATTACTGAAAATAAACAATCTGAATGTGAACATGGCAGTTCAGGGGGTTTGAGGGCTGCTGTGGAAGTCCCTGTTGCCAGTGTTCTGGCCCTGTGGTGCCCTGGGAACGAATTCAGGGCTGCTCACTGAATTGAGCATGGAGAGCCTTGTGACTCAGGGTGAGGGGATTCTAGGCGCCCTGGGTGTGGAATGTGAGGAGGGCATGCTTTGGCTTCCATTCTCATGCAGAAAGACTGACATCTAAAAAGTGAAGCCTGCTACCCCAAGTTTCAGGGACAGTTTCAGGAAAAAAACTGCAGAGGAAACTCTTCCGGAACAGGAGGGACACAGTGGACCTATGTGGAGGGCAAGGGCACCCATGGCTAGGGAGCCCACCTGCGGAGTCTACGCACCAGCACTGGAAAGGGAGGTGAGGTGAAACCTCAGTAGCCCAAGGCATTGGCGGGGAAATGGCAGGAAGAGCCTAGAGGGAAGAGGCTTGAAGCCCCACTGGGGAAAGTTCACCAGGCTAACTAGAGGAGAGAAAAAAACATAAAAGGGACTGGTACAGACATGATTCTCTCTCTCCACTCACCTTACAAAGGCAAGCAAGACAAAGAGCAGGCGCCATTTTGGACATATATAAAAGCGGTGCCCGCCATCACCAAGCAGAAAAACCTAACTCTGGTGGGGAGAAATAACAGGAGGTTAGGACCTAGTGAATGTGTGGAGCTAATGAACTGAGACAGTGAAAAACTGAGGGTGTGGGAGAGAACTCATGGAGTACCCAAGACGTGAGTACTCTCGGGAGAGTACACAAACTCGGTAACCTTGGCAACCCGGTGGGAGTCTGCAGAGAAATTTGAGCTTACACTGAGGACTGCATAGATCCTTTGTGTGGTCCTTGGGGTAGAGCAGATGAATATTATACCCACAGGGCCAGATTTCAGACATTAACTACCTTAAATTCCACTCAGCTGTGTGGAATTACTTCCCTTCTGAATAACATAGAGAGAGAAGATTTACCACTCCTAACCTGGATGTGTCACCTTTGGAACACCGTTAATCCTGAAGAACCAAACAGAGCTCTCTGGCCACACCCATCACAAGCCTCTAAGGATCCAGCAAAAGCAGACAGTCCCCTTAATCTAGATCATAGTAAAATGATAAAAACCACTACAGCGAAGAAACCAAAGAATATCTCCACAATGCAAAGCAATAAATGCAGAAACTGAGGAAACAAGAACAAGGAAGACATTATGACGCCCCCAAATGAATAAGACACCCCAATTCAATCTACAGGATACTATTAAAAAACATTTGGCTTCTAGGAGTTCCTGAAGGCATGGAGAGGGAGAAAGGATTAGAAGGCCTTTTTAGTGAGATACTAGCAGAAAGCTTCTTGGGTTTGGAGAAGGACAGAGACATCCTAGTACAGGAAGCTCACAGAACCCCTAGTAAACATGACCAAAATAGATCCTCACCACGACACGTTGTAATTAAACTCACCACAGTGAAACATAAAGAAAAGATCCTAAAATATGCAAAAGAGAAACGTCAGATTACTCTCAGAGGATCTTCAATTAGACTCACAGCTGACTTCTCATCAGAAACCCTACAAGCTAGGAGGGAATGGTGAAATACAGCCAGGTACTAAGAGAAAAAAACTGCCAGCCCAGAATATTATATCCTGCAAATCTCTCATTTGTGATTGAAAGTGAAATAAAGACCTTTCACAGCAAGCAGAAATTGAAAGAATTTGTCGCCACTGGTCCAGCCCTGCAAAAAATGCTTAAAGATGTGTTACACACAGAAACACAGAAACACGGTCATCAATATGAAAGAAGGTAAAGGAAGAAAACCTACCAGTAAGGGCTCACAGGAAGCTCAAAGCATATACTAGAAAATATCTTTGGGAATGGCAGGGCAAAGTTCCTACTTATCAATAGTCACATTGAGCGTTAATGGCCTCAACTCTCCTGGGTAAAGACACAGACTGGCTGAATGGATTAAGGAACAAAACCCATCTATTTGCTGCTTACAAGAAACACATATTTCCAATAAAGATGCATGCAGACTGAAATTGAAAGGTTGGAAAAAGATATTCCATGCCAACAGAAAACAAAAAAGCAGGTGTAGCAATATTAATATCAGACAAAATAAACTTTAACACAAAAACTGTTAAGAGGGACAAAGAGAGGCACTATATAATGATTAAGGGATCAATTCAACAGGAAGATGTAACTATTATAAATGTGTATGCACCTAATTACAGGGCACCGGTTTATTTAAAAGGTATGTTAAGAAACTTAAAGGGAGACTTAGACCCCAATAAAATAGTACTGAGGGACTTCAATACTCCACTTTCAGAAATAGACAGATCAACAGGACAGAAGATCAACAAGGAAACAGCAGATTTAATCGACACTATAGCCCAAAAGGATCTAACAGATATCTACGGAACTTTCAATCATACATTTAAAGAATTTACATTCTTCTCAGCAGTGCATGGAACCTTCTCTAGGAATGACCACATACTAGGCCATAAAGCAAGTCTCAGCAATTTTAAAAGCATTAGAATCATACCATGCAGCTTATCAAACCACAGTAGAATGAAGTTGGAAATTAGCAACTCAGGAATCCCTAGAGCCTACGCAAACACATGGAGACTGAACAACATGCTCCTGAATGAACAATGGGTCATAGAAGAAATCAAAAGAGAAATCAAAAATTTTCTGGAAGTAAATGAGGATAACAGCACAATATATCTAAACTTATGGGATACGACAAAAGCAGTGTTGAGAGGAAAGTTTATATCAATAGGTGCCTACATCAAGAAATTGGAAAGGCACCAAATAGATGAGCTTTCAACACATCTCAAGGATATAGAAAACCTGCAGCAAACCAGACCAAAATCTAGTAGGAGAAGAGAAATAACTAAAATCAGAGAAGAAATCAACAGGATTGAATCCAGAAAAACATTACAAAAAATCAGCCAAATGAAGAGCTGCTTTTTTGAAAAAATAAGCAAAATTGACACCCCATTGGCCCAACTAACTAAAAAAAGAAGAGAAAAGACCCAAATCAATAAAATCACAGATGAAAAAGGAAATGTAACAACAGACACCACAGAAATAAAAAGAATCATCAGAAATTACTACAAGGACTTGTATGCCAGCAAACAGGGAAACTTAGCAGAAATGGATAGATTCCTGGAGACATGCAACCTACTTAAATTGAACCAGGAAGGCATAGAAAACCTAAACAGGGGGCAATGCCACATCTCACTAGTCTAATCCTCCATCTTGTGGCGCCGGCACACTGGGTTCTAGTCCTGGTCGGGGCGCTGGATTCTGTCCCAGTTGCCCCTCTTCCAGGCCAGCTCTCTGCTGTGGCCAGGGAGTGCAGTGGAGGATGGCCCAAGTGCTTGGGACTGGCATCCCATGGGAGACCAGGATAAGCACCTGGCTCCTGCCATCGGATCAGCGTGGTGTGCTGGCTGCAGCTCGCCGGCCGCGGCGGCCATTGGAAGGTGAACCAATGGCAAAGAAAGACCTTTCTCTCTGTCTCGCTCTCTCACTGTCCACTCTTCCTGCAAAAAAAAAAAAAAAAAAAAAAAAAAAAAAAAAAAAAAAAAACAACCCTAAACAGACCCATAACTCAGATAGAAATTGAAATTGAAACAGTAATAAAGGCACTCCCAACAAAGAAAAGCCCAGGACCAGATGGATTCACTGCTGAATTCTACCAGACAATTAAAGAAGGACTAACTCCAATTCTTCTCAAACTATTCAGAAAACTCAAAAAAGAGGGAATCTTCCCAAATTCTTTCTATGAAGCCAGCATCTCCTTAATTTCTAAGCCAGAAAAAGATGCAGTATTGAAAGAAAATTACAGACCAATATCCCTGATGAACATAGACACAAAAATCCTCATTAAATTTCTTGCCAATAGAATACAACAACACATCAGGAAAATCATCCACCCAGACCAAGTGGGATTTATTCCTGGTATGCAGGGATGGTTCAATGTGTGCAAAACAATCAATGTGATACACCACATTAACAGACTGCAGAAGAAAAACCATACGATTATCTCAATAGATGGAGAGAAAGCTTTCGAAAAAATTCAACACCCTTTCATGATGAAAACTCTAAGCAAACTGGGTATAGAAGGAACATTCCTCAATACAATCAAAGCAATTTATGAGAAACACACAGCCAACATCCTATTGAATGGGGAGAAGTTGGAAGATCTGGTACGAGACAGGGATGCCCACTCTCACCACTGCTATTTAACATAGTTCTGGAAGTCTTAGCCAGAGCCATTAGGCAAGAAAAAGAAATTAAAGGGATACAAATTGGGAAGGAAGAACTCAAACTATCCCTCTTTGCAGATGATATGATTCTTTATTTAGGGGATCCAAAGAACTCTATTAAGAGACTATTGGAACTCATAGAAGAGTTTGGCAAAGTAGCAGGATATAAAATCAGTGCACAAAAATCAACAACCTTTGTATACACAGGCATTGCCACGGCTGAGAAAGAACTGCTAAGTCAATCCCAGTCACAATAGCCATACAAATAATCAAATACCTTGGAATAAACTTAACCAAGGATGTTAAAGATCTCTGCTATGAAAATTAGAAAACCTTAAAGAAAGAAATAGGAGAGGATACCATAAAATGGAAAAATCTTCCATGCTCATGGATTGGAAGAATCAATACCATCAAAATGTCCATTCTCCCAAAAGCAATTTACAGATTCAATATGATACCAATCAAAATACCAAAGACATTCTTCTCAGATCTAGAAAACATGATGCTGAATTTCATATGGAGACACAGGAGACCTCAAATAACTAAAGCAATCTTGTACAACAAAAACAAAGCCGGAGGCATCACAGGGCAGTTGTAATCAAAAAAGCATGGTACTGGTACAGAAACAGATGGAGAGTCCAATGGAACAGAATGGAAACACCAGAAATCAATCCAAACATCTACAGCCAACTTATATTTGATCAAGGATCTAAAACCAATTCCTGGAGCAAGGACAGTCTATTCAATAAATGGTGCCAGGAAAACTGGATTTCCATGTGCAGAAGCATGAAGCAAGACCCCTACCTTACACCTTACACAAAAATACGCTCAACGTGGATTAAAGACCTAAATCTATGACCTGACACCATCAAATTATTAGAGAACACTGGAGAAACCCTGCAAGATATAGGCACAGGCAAAGACTTCTTGGAAAAGACCCGGGAGGCACAGGCAGTCAAAGTCAAAATTAACAATTAGGATTACATCAAAGTGAGAAGTTTCTGTACTGCAAAAGAAACAGTCAGGAAAGTGAAGAGGCAACCGACAGAATGGGAAAAAATATTCACACACTATGCAACCGATAAAGAATTAATAACCAGAATCTACGAAGAGGCCAAGAAACTCCACAACAACAAAACAAACAACCCACTTAAAAGATGGGCCAAGGACCTCAATAGACTTTTTTCAAAAAAAAGAGGAAATCCAAATGGCCAACAGGCACATGAAAAAATGTTCAGGATCACTAGCAATCAGGGAAATGTAAATCAAAACCACAGTGAGGTTTCACCTCACCCCAGTTAGAATGGCTCACATACAGAAATCTACCAACAACAGATGCTGGCGAGGATGTGGGGGAAAAGGGACACTAACCCACTGTTGGGGAGAATGCAAACTGGTAAAGCCACTATGGAAGTCAGTCTAGAGATTCCTCAGAAACCTGAAGATAACCCTACCATACAACCCAGCCATGCCACTCCTTGGAATTTACCCAAAGGAAATGAAATGGGCAAATAAAAGAGCCATCTGCACCTCAATGTTCATTGCAGCTCAATTCACAATAGCTAAGACCTGGAACCAACCTAAATGCCCATCAACAGTGGACTGGATAAAGAAATTATGGGATATGTACTCTACAGAATACTATACAGCTGTAAAAAAAAATGAAATCCAGTCACTTGCATCAAAATGGAGGAATCTGGAAAACATCATGCTGAGTGAATTAAGCCAGTCCCAAAGGGACAAATATCACATGTTTTCCCTGATTGGCGACAACTAACTGAGCACCAAAGGGGAAACTTGTTGAAGTCAAATGGACAGTATGAGAAACAGTGACTTGATCAGCTCTTGGCCTGACAGTTGATGTACAATGTAATACTTTATCCATTTTAGTTTTTTTTTTTTGTTCTAGTACTATTGGTTGAACTCTATAATTAACACACAATTGTTCTTAGGTGTTTAAATTTAACTAAAAAGTGATCCCTGTTAAATATAAGAGTGGAAAGAAGAGAGGAAATAAATTTGGGACATGCTCAATCGGACTTGGCCCAAACAGTAGAATTAGAAATATGCCAGGAGATTCCAATTCAATCCCATCAATGTGGCATATACTAATGCCATCTCACTAGTCCAAGTGATCAATTTCTGTTCACAATTGATCATAATGATAGGACTAAGTGTCAAAGGGATCACATAAACAAGACTAGTGTCTGCTAAAACTAACTGATAGAATAAAAAAGGGAGAGAATGATCCAACATGGGAAGCAGAATACACAGCAGACTCATAAAATGGCAGATGTCCTAAACAGCACTCTGGCCTCAGAATCAGCCCTTAAGACATTTGGATCTGGCTGAAAAGCCCATGAGAGTATTTCAGGCATGGAAAGCCAAGACACTCTGGCAAAAAAAAAAAAAAAAAAAAAAAAACACCCTAAATGAAAGATCTCCATGAGTGAGATACCAGTGGAAAGAACAGGTCATCGAAGAAGGAGGTACCTTTCTCTGAAGGGAGGAGAGAACTTCCACTTTGACTATGACCTTGTCTAAAAAAGATTGAAGTCAGTGAACTCAAAAGGCTTCCATAGCCTTGGCAACTCATGACAAGAGCCTCAGGTGATTACTACGCCATAAACAAGAGTGTCAATTTGTTAAGTCAACAACAGGAGTCACTGGGCACTTACTCCTCATGTAGGATCTCTGTCCTTAATGTGCTGTACATTGTGATTTAATGCTATAACTAGTACTCAAACAGTATTTTTCACTTTGTGTTTCTGTGTGGGTGCAAACTTTTGAAATCTTTACTTAGTAAATACTAAATTGATCTTCTGTATATAAAGAGAATTGAAAATGAATCTTGATGTGAATGGAAGGGCAGAAGGAGCAGGAGAGGGGAGGGTTGCAGGTGGGAGGGAAGTTATAGGGGGGAAAAAGCCATTGTAATCCATAAGCTGTACTTTGGAAATTTATATTTATTAAATAAAAGTTAAAAAAAAAGTGATCTGAGAGGACTGACTTGTTCCCTCATTTCTCCTCTATTTTCTTCAAAATGTAAAATTTATCATATTTTGAAGAACTCTCAAGTAGGAGGTACAGTTTGACTTTTAGGCCTTATAGAAGGGATGGTTAACATTTTTCTGTAATAATAGATTGGTCACATAGAAGCCCAAATAGTATCACCAAATTGAGAGACTTAAAGTATGATTTCACAGCTAGATTTATTTTGCCATGGACACAGTAAATAGGCAAAATCTCCCTATTCAAATCAAACTAAGGGAGAGATTAAAAGTTTCACTAACAACATCAAAATTTATAGAAAGGTTGCATAAGGTGGTCATCATGTTCAATCTCACCTAGAAGGACATAATTCTCCTCAGGGGTATTGTCTTATCTCACAGGAAGTATAATATCAGAACATGCCTGTAACCACAGATTTCTACACTGGACCACCAAAGATTAGAGACAGGATTGAGCATCCTCTTGGCTGACATCCTACAAACTTCCTCTGGCCTACTTTAATAGAGACCAGGAGGGAGAGGCACAAGCTAGGCAGCAGGAGCAATGTAAGGATTGGTAGTAGGCCAATTAATAACAGTTTTACACCATCAAGTGATCTACCATGAAGGAGGTCCAGCAAGGTCAGTCCACCCCAAATGGCATGGATTTCCAAAGTAACCATCACTGTTGAGGGGACAGCCTAGAGTCAGTGACACTGCAGGCAGAATTGTGAGTTTCCTTTTAGAGATTCCAGCTGTTATTCTATACTAACCCATTCAGGACAGCTCTATTCCCAGGCCACATAGGTGATGGGACTCAACAGGGTGTCATCCCCAAGGTGGTTCACGTCTCCCTTATGATGTCTCCTCCAGTACTCCATGTGAAGAGATAGATACATCTGGATCTCACATACACCTGGATAGGCCTTAACACCTACTTGATTATTATCAAGCCCCTCCTGTCAATTTCTATTTGCTTCTCAATGGGAAAACTTCCTCCTGGTTTGGACAGCTCCTTTCTCACATCCTCTAATAATGATTCTGTCCTTTGTTTTAGACCCTGTGTATTTAACCTCCTAGTTAGAATCATTTTCTCCAGACTTGAGGCAGTGAAATTCTAGACAGCATGTACATGAAATCTCAGATGGAAGCAGTTCCTGCAAGCTGATACTGCGGCCCTCTTGAGAGGCCACCTCCTGCTGGAACCCTGTCTTGACTACCCTTCCCTATTCTACCCCACTCAGCTTGAAGAAGCAGAGAAGTCATCATCCCATACCACTAACAGAAGTTAGGGTCCGTGCTTCCGGGGGAAGGAATGTGAGGAGTTGGTTGGGTCAATAGACAGGTTGGTCCTGGTGAAAAATGAGGAAAGAGGAGTCCCTCTAAGAAGATGCAAAATGTTTGCTGCCTCCAAAAAAAATTATCTTGAGCAAAACTGAAGTGCTGTATCTCACTGGATGTTTCTCTTCAATAGCTGCCTTCAGCAAAACAAAAGTTCTCTCAGAGATTTGCTTTCCCTTTTTGTGTCAAATAGAGGATATTCTTATCTCTCGTTAATTTTAGATAATGTGTGAATGTCCAACTCTTTTGCTTGGAAGAGATCTGCTGTCATCACTGGGTACTTCTCTCACATTAATTGTTCCTAAGTTTAAGTCATTTGTTATGATATTAATTAGCATTGAAGCAGACCATAGCCTGGGAGACCTGAAATACAAGATACAGTAGATCCTCAATCTGGGATCAGGGAATACCTGGATGGGCTACACATGCTGTGCCTGCTACAGTCCTCTTAAAGGACAAGGCTACATTTCCTCCTTGGTTTCAGGATCCATAAAACTAGAAGCTAGATGGGGACTCCAACCCATGACTGTTAAGTTTCTCAAACATGGAGTCTTGGTTCTATGTCAGTCTGCTTGTAATACCCCCATCCCCCCTCTTTTAAGGCAAAATGGGAAATATATAACAGTTCAGGACGTTGGGGCTATTAATGAGGCAGTCATTCCACTTCATCCTATTGTCCCAAATCCTGCACTATATTAACAAAGATCTGAAGGCACATCATGGTGCACAGTCCTAGACATGAGGAGTGCTTTCTTCTGCATACTGTTAAGCCCAGAATCCCAGTATTGGTCTGCTTTTGAATGAACAGATCCATCCTCAAATACAACTCAATAATATACTTGGACAGTTCTTTCTCAAATCTTCAGAGGCAAGACTTGGTATTGCTCTTGTAGAGGAACTCAGATAGCTCCAATAAAAGACCGCAGCCTTTCTACAATACATAGAAGATATTCTCATTTTCAGCCCCTCTTAAGGACTCAGAAAAAATACTATCCAGGTCTTAAGCTTTTTAGGGAAGTGGGGATACAGAGGCACTTCAACGAAATCCCAGATTTCTAAACAAGTGGTAATCTACTTTAGGATATATTATGACCTCAGGAAAGCATGCTCTTTCACTTAAGACAAAGGAAGTGATACGGTGTATGGGGTCACCACAAACTGCCAAAGACAATCCAGGAAATGTCAGGTTTTTGTCGGATATGGATTCCAGAATTTTGGTTAATTGCCCAATCTTTAAATGAGGCTTTAAAGGGTCTGGATATAGACCTACTTCACAGGGCAAGAGAACGAGAGGCTTTCCAAAGGATTAAAGAACTGTTAACAGAAGCTCTAGCATGAGGAATACCTAATTTGGATAAGCTGTTCATTCTGTTGTTAGCAGAGAAACAGAATATCTCTGGGTGTACTCACTCAGAAGCTGGGTCCACTTTTTATTACCACTGGGCTACTTTTCTAAGCAACCAGAGTCAGTGGCTGCAGGATGGCCTGCATGCTTAAGAGCAGTCACTGCTACAGAACTCTTGGTGGGAGAAACCACCAAGCTGACTTCAGGCTAGCCTCTCGAAGTTCAAACTCTGCATCAGGTTAAAGGGGTTCTAGAAATTAAAGGACACCAATGAGTAACAGGATGACGTCTTACAAAATATCAGGCTCTTCTGTTAGACACATCTGAGGTAATCATCTGGCTAATTGCTTGCCATCAGAAGGTACAGAGCATTAACTCTTGTATAGGGAATCTGGAGCAGTTCTATTCTGGTAGGCCTGACCGAAGATGAACCTCCGGAAAATTCAGATGTTGAGTAGGTCACTGGATTGCGGTAGTTTCATGAAGGAGGGAATCAGAAAGGCAGGGTATGCCATAGTGGATTATACTCAGGTGACAGAGCGCAGGCATTGCCACCGAACAAGTCAGTTCAAAAGGCTGAACTTACTGCTTTGATTAGGGCCTTACAATAGGGAAAAGTCCAGAGTTAATAGTCATACAGACTCCCAATATGCTTTCCTTGTGTGGTATGCACATTGAGTGATTTGGAAAGAGAGAGGATACTGACTGAAAAAAAACTCTCCCACTAAACGTGGGAGAGATATTAACTCTCCTCCGAGTAGTATTGGAACCTCTGAAAGTGGCTGTCATACACTAAAGAGGACACAAAAAAGAAGGCAGCTATGTCAGCAAAGGAATTGCACACGAAGCTAAGGCAGAAAAAAGGCTGTTACACAGGTTTTAGAAATGGCTATGATCAGTTCTGGGGAGGAGCCAAGATGGCGGAATAGGGAAGGAGCTCACTGACAGTCTGGGAGAAGACAGATTAATAAAAGCGAAGATAGTGTAGCCTCAGGGAAGAATCAGGGGAAAGACTGCAGAGGAAACTCTTGCAGATTAGAGGGACACGGTGGACCCACGTGGAGGGCACAGGTGCCCACAGCTCGGGACCCCAGCTACTAAGAGGCTCTGCACCAGCGCTGGAAGAGAGGTGAGGCAAAACCCCAGTAACATGAGACACTGGCTCTAAATTTTCTTACCTGGAAATATAGCAAACTGCATCTTTAAACTATCCATTTGAATCCTGGAAACAGCCTCAGAATGTGTCTTAAAGAAGGTACAGTTTGCTTTAAAAATCAAACTTCAGGGGCCAATGTTGTAGTACAATGGGTTAAGCTGCTGTGTATGACACAGACATCCCATATTGGAGTGCTTATTTTACTCAGCATGATGTTTTCCAGATTCCTACATTTTGTTGCAAATGACCAGATTTCACTTTTTTTACTGCTGTATAGTATTCTATAGAGTACATATCCCATAATTTCTTTATCCAGTCCACTGTTGATGGGCATTTAGGTTGATTCCAGGTCTTAGCTATTGTGAATTGAGCTGCAATGAACATTGAGGTGCAGACGGCTCTTTTATTTGCCCATTTCATTTCCTTTGGATAAATTCCAAGGAGTGGGATGGCTGGGTTGAATGGTAGGGTTATATTCAGGTTTCTGAGGAATCTCTAGACTGACTTCCATAGTGGCTTAACCAGTTTGCATTCCCACCAACAGTGGGTTAGTGTCCCTTTTCCCCCACATCCTCGCCAGCATCTGTTGTTGGTAGATTTCTGTATGTGAGCCATTCTAACTGGGGTGAGGTGAAACCTCACTGTGGTTTTGATTTACATTTCCCTGATTGCTAGTGATCCTGAACATTTTTTCATGTGTCTGTTGGCCATTTGGATTTCCTCTTTTTTTTTTGAAAAATGTCTATTGAGGTCCTTGGCCCATCTTTTAAGTCAGTTGTTTGTTTTGTTGTTGTGGAGTTTCTTGATCTCTTTGTAGATTCTGGTTATTAATCCTTTATCTGTTGCGTAGTTTGCAGATATTTTTTCCCATTCTGTCGGTTGCCTCTTCACTTTCCTGACTGTTTCTTTTGCAGTACAGAAACTTCTCAATTTGATATAATCCTAATTGTTAATTTTGACTTTGACTGCCTGTGCCTCCAGGGTGTTTTCCAAGAAGTCTTTGCCTGTGCCTATATCTTGCAGGGTTTCTCCAATGTTCTCTAATAATTTGATGGTGTCAGGTCATAGATTTAGGTCTTTAATCCATGTTGAGTGTATTTTTGTGTAAGGTGTATGGTAGGGGTCTTGCCTCATGCTTCTGCATGTGGAAATCCTCTGTGTGACCAATTTTTCATGTCCATGAGGTATAGAACCTAAAAGAGAGAGCTGTTACCCTAAAACAGCTGTAACATTTCTGAAAATTCAGCAGAAATAAAAACCTTCAACAATATATGCTAACATGTGTATTGTTCTGGCATATTAAAAGTGTCATATGAATGTTTGCTATGATGATCTGGCTGATAACAATGAGACTAAGATTTTTTTTTTTGACAGGCAGAGTGGACAGTGAGAGAGAGAGAGAGAGAGAAAGATCTTCCTTTACCATTGGTTCACCCTCCAATGGTTGCTGCGGCTGGCACGCTGTGGCCGGCGCACCGCACTGATCCAAAGCCAGGAGCCAGGTGCTTCTCCTGGTCTCCCATGGGGTACAGGGCCCAAGGACCTGGGCCATCCTCCACTGTACTCCCGGTCCACAGCAGAGCTGGCCTAGAAGAGGGGCAACCGGGACAGAATCCGGTGCCCTGACCAGGAATAGAACCTGGTGTGCAGGCGCCGCAGGCAGAAGATTAGCCTATTGTGCCGCGGCGCTGGCCTGAGACTAAGATCTTAATAATAGTAGAAATAGTACACAGAAATGTCAAAAATCATAAAATTGATTTTCAAATTAATGAAGTTTGAGAAAACTGAACTCTTCCAATCTCTTTTTTATATGAGCAAGCTTTTAAATTGCTCAATATTATTCAGTTGAGCCATATGAAATTGCCATTTGTATAGCTCAAATATTGACAGTTACCACAGACACATTCCAAGATGGTCATGAATCTCGATACTTGTCAACAGAGAAATGTTAATACAGGCTCCTGGCTTCCTCTGAAATCACAGTTCCCATTCTGAGCCTCAGGTTTCTTGTATACAGTATCCTCATGCCACAGGCATTAATTCCTTTCAGATCTGTCCTCTAATAGCCATTTTCACCTGCAAAAACTTGTTTGCATCTTTTCACTAATGCAGCATACAACAATGAGTGGAAGTCAGCAAAGGTAGGACCAGATGTAGATATCGAATGGCCAACTGGGTAACCTCTGTGTAAAACTAACACTTGCTTTAAAATACCTTTCATATAAATGCACATTATGGGAAAATATGGTCATTTGTAAATATCTATAATTGAAAATATTAAGTTCACAAAAGCCAAGCATCTAGTACAGCAAAAAAAAAAAAAAAAAAAAAAAAAAAAAAAAAAAAAAAGTGCTCCCAGTGAAAAAGGAATGGTTTCAAAGTGGCTGAGGAAAAAGATAAAATCCACTTGAATGCCTTTGTGTTCTGGTGCTCCTGCTGCAATCCGCACTACAGAATGGATCAGAAGTCTAGCAGCTAGAAGAGCTGGAGGGTAATGATGAACCCTAGGGGAGAAAACTAACCAGAGCTGCCAGAAGCAACAGACAACAACTAGGACTAATTAGAGCAATTGAAGAGACAGAAGGATAGCAAAGTCAAAAGATACTGGGGTTAACACACCATTATTTATATACCTCTCTTCCCCACCCAACTAGAATTTAATCTATGATCAGTCTTCCAAGCTTCTGTTTTACACACATGGAAACCCCGCTTTGGGAGTTTGACAAAAACCTTCTCTTCACTATGAATATTCAGAAATTTGATTCAAACTCAGAGCTGACCCATGCCTCTCTGTAAGGCAGTTCTGCCTTTCCTCTCTAAGGGCAATGACTCTCACTCAGCCTTAGGCCTAGTCTTCCTGTCAGAAGTGTGTGGGCACAAGTAATCATCAATAAAAGAAAATACTTCAGGTAGCATTTTGCCATGATCTCAGGACCCAAGAAATGATTATACCCAATTCCCAGGTAAAGCCATATGAGCAACTCCTCAAATCTGTATATTCTAGGTCTGGACTACTTTCCTTACAGGTACCTCAGAAAATAAAATGTGAATGCTTAAAGCTCCTCCCAGCTCAAGTTTCCTCACTCCTTGTGACTGTATAACCCTGAAATCAAGAACTGTGAAACATTTTTCCCTGTACCACCTTTGCCCCAAATAGCACCTTGCACACTGCAGTTGTTTGGAAGCTAACAGAACCACTACAGTCCTGCCATACTAGGTTCAGTAGGTGTAATTACTGAGTTTCCTGTTGTCCACCCACACAAGATGCTTTTGGTTAATCCCTTTGCTAGGTAATCTTAAAAAAATAAAAGCTTTAGAGGTTTGGTTTTGTTTTGTTCTTGTTTTTTTGGCAACTTGCTGGGTAGATGGCAAAGTAATGTGAATCATTTCAATATCTGTTGAATAGTCTCAGTCTTGCTATCAAACATCCCCAGTACTGGTTAGAGGAGTTGCTGCAGAACTCACAACTGAGTCGGCTTGCCATACATACAGCAAGCCAGTCACTGACACTGGGGAAGTGAAAAGAAAAAGAAAAAGAAAAAGAAAAGCAGACATTTATTGCAAAGCAAGAGCAAGGAATCAAGCAGCTAACCCCAGTTCCCAGACTCCTCGAGGAAGCAAAGGCAGTGAACCTTTTTTAAAAAAAGATTTGTTTGTTTATTTATTTATTTATTTATTGAAAGTCAAGAGTTACAGAGAGGGTGAAAAAAAGAAAGAGAGAGCAAGCTCCCATCCTCTGGTGCACTTCCCAGAATGCCATAAAAGCCAGAGCTGGGCCAGGCTGAAGCCAGGAACCAGGAGCTTAATCCAGGTCTCCCACATGGATGGCAGGGGCCCAAGTACTTTCTTGGGCCATTAGCAGGGAGCTAGATTGGAAATGGAACAGCCAGGACTTGAACCGGCATCCATATGAAATACAGGCATTGCAGGTGGTGACTTTTACCTATTACGCCACAATACCTGTCCCCAAGGCAGTGAATCTTACAGTTCAAAGTATGAGCAGTGCATGATCAGTTCATGTGTGAACCTCTGGTTGGTCTACAATGCATGTGGCCTTCCTTTGATTGGTCAGCATGCTTCCTTTAGAATGTTTCCAGTCTGTCTAGGTCTAAATGGCATAATTCTTTGATCAGCACTCTCAGAATAGACCTTTATGATTTAGGGTCTTTTAGCTTTGTGTCACTCCCTTTGAAACCATTTTGCTTATTAGTATTTCTGAAAATTAATAAGCTTTGTATGTTCTTGCCACATATTCAGAAAACTCTGAATACTGGGCTCAAATAGACTAGACAACATGGTAAGTTTTAAGGATTTTATTCAGTGAGAGAAATGCATAGGAGAGTGAAGGCTTTATCTAAGGGAGAAAGAGAAGTCTAGAAATTAAGTTGGGGTCCATGCAAGCAGAGAGCAGGCCAGGAGCAAGCCACGTGCAGCAAGCATGCAGGCAGGAAAGCAGGGAGCAGGCGGTCTAAAGGCCACATGCTCCGAAGGCGCAGGCAGCAAGGGCAACAGATGGCAAAAAAAAGGGAAGGCCCCACCGTGTTCCAGGCCTTTTATCCACTTTCAAAGGGGAGTGATTACATAGCTTGATTGGCAGCTGGGAATACAGGTGGGGTCAGGTAGGGGCATGAGATCACATAGGGGGCATGGTGAAGGCAGGATCTTCCAGCTCACAAATCTAATCAGTTTTATCCTATCTGCCTGCCTACATCACCTTAACTTAATGAGTTAATCTTTGCAGAGGAACTGAAGGCTGAGGAGGAGATACTGGGGTCCAATAAATTCTTAATTAAATTGATTAGCAGTATGGGCTTGGCTTCAGTCTTATATTAATAACTCTTAGAATTCTTTCTCCCCTCTAGTCTCATAAAAATAACATTTACTTAAAGCTCACTCTGCCTTTCAAAAAAGATAATATACAGCCCTTAAGGCATTCAGACCTGACTAAAAAGCTGTGAGAGTTTCTCAGGCATGGAAAGCAAGACACTGGCAAAAAAAAATGACCTAAATGAAAGATCTCTGTGAGTGAGATCCCAGTGGAAAGAAGGGGCCATCAAAAAAGGAGGTACCATTCTCTGACGGGAGGAGAGAACTTCCACTTTGATTATGGCCTTGTCTAAATAAGGTTGGAGTTTGTGAATTGAAGAGGCTTCCATAGCCTTGGCAGCTCATGACAAGAGCCTTGGGTGATTACTGACGTCATAAAAGAGAGTGTCAATTGTTAAGTCATCAACAGGAGTCACTGTGCACTTACTCCCCATGTAGGATCTCTGTCCTTAATGTGCTGTATTATGAGAATTAACCGTAAAACTAGTATTCAAACAGTACTCTATATTTTGTGTGTCTGTGTGGGTGCAGTCTGTTGAAATCTTTACTTAGTATATACTAAGTTGATCTTTTTTATATAAAGATAATTAAAAATGAATCTTAATGAAGAATGGGATGGGAGAAGGAGTAGGAGATGAGATGATTTGTGAGTGGGAGGGAGGTTATGGGGGGGGAACTGCTATAATCCAAAAGTTGTACTTTTGATATTTATATTTATTAAGTTAAAGTTTTCTAAAAAAAAAAGAAAGAAAGATAATATAACTTGTAAGGTCTGTGGATAATTAGAACCAAAGGGAAAGAAAACTGGAAACTGAGACCCTGCATCAGACATCACTAATAACGAGGCAGGAGACAGGATCTTGGGGAAACAAAAAGAGAAAAATTCCAAAAACTGTGCAACTGAAAAACTGCTTGTTTGAAAAGCTGCTAGCATAGAGAGACTGCTTACTTGCATAACATAATGGCCAGCCCAGGCCAAATAGAATTCAAACCCAAAGGATCAGCTCAAGCCAGACCCAGGGAGGGGAAGTCAATCTTACAAATCACATATTTAGATAGAGACATTGCAGGAGAGTTCCAATAGCAAATGGCAAACAGGCAGAGAACCTGAGTGGGGTTCTCTCAACAACACCCATGGGAGTGTCCTGGCAATACCTCTCTGCCCAGGACCTCTGGTGGAGGTTTCCCCTGGGACATCTCTCCACCCAGGACTCCTGAAAACCCCTGCCTAGGACATCTGGCTAGAGTTACCATGACAAGGCCTCTCCACCTCTTGCCCAGCATCAGCTCAATGGATTCACTTCCCCAGTCATCCGGGGACGGGGGCTGGGGTGGCTGAGAGAAAACTGAGCTGAGCTCTTCTCAGAGGCCCACCATTACTGCATTATGAGTGTACTTTTACTTTGTTATCATAAATCTTTCTTGCCTGTACTTGCTGTCCATATGAACCTCCCTTAATTCCTTGCCAGAGGTTCCAAGAACCCATGAACACAACATCTGGTCTTGTCTCTAAGAGCAGTTAAGTATTATTCTTCATATTTTTTCACATAAAGCAATTGTTGGCTCATAAAACTCAGCAGAGAGGCTAAACTATGAAGTTGAGAGTGTGGTAAAAGGACTATCTTCAAGATAAAGTGGAAGAAATGACAGCATACAGAGAAAAAATTACAAAAGGATGGAAATGGTAAAGGGAAAAAAAATCAAAGTGATTATAGGCTAAGTAGACCTAAGTCATAGATAACTGAGGTTGTAGGATAAAAAAAAAAAAAAAAGATAAGGTGATACTAATCAACTATTAGCGAAAATTTTCCTGAAATTAAGAAAAACTTGAATGTATAGATTGAAGTGTTCAAGTCTGAACAGGGATGCTGAAAAAAATATTACACCTTGTGAAATTTCTAAATGTTTGTGATAAACTGAAAAGCTTTCAGAAAGAATATACTCCAACTCAGTTGGTAGAATGCTTTTGGCTGTATCAGAAGCATCAAAGTGACTTTAAAAATAAGGACACCCCCCCACACACACACACACGCCCCTCTGCACATTTGCACATTTACACACAAAGCCTGGGGGTTGGTCTACCCCAGAGGTAGTTAATTCAGTGGACAAATTATATTGTGAGGAGTCAGAAGGGTTAATAGGTAGTCAGGGGATCTCAATGGAATTTGGGGTGTAAAATATTTGCTTCCTTCCCCAAAATGTTATCTTTAGCAAGAACAAACAGGCTGCCCTCCTTCCTTCAGAATCTCCAAATTTACCATGAGAACAGCAAGGGGGCTCTTCCTGAGTTCACAGCTTATTATGAAAACAAGTTACCTCTCCCCACCCTTAGCAGGCCAGACAGGATGGAGAATTGTAAATGAGGTCTTTTGATGGTTTTTTTCCCAGCCTGGTAACTGAATGCCAGTCTGATTGTCAAGGGTTTTTTTCTTCGAATTATACTAAAATAGCCCACTGCCACCAGTCCCTTTGGGTTTTCCTCTCTTGGAAGCCCCCTCCACACTGCTCTGGCTGGAGGCTCTTCTTAACAAATCCTTTTACATCTCTTTGCATTCAGCTTGGAAATTCTTCTTCCATATGAGACAAAGAACCGAGGTAACAATAATTTCTCTGCCACCATTTTCCCATAACAATATAAGTAAAGAAAGATAAGATTTAAAAAAAATTCATTATCCTGCCTTTATCCCCTGCTATGATTTGAGTGTTGCAGTTCCCCCAAACCCATGTCTTAAGGACTCAGTCCCTAGGGTGGTATGGGGGCCCCTCCCTGCCATCTGGAGATAAGTTCCTGGAAGACCTGAGAGAAGTTAAGCAACTGGCTTCTTTGACTGGAGTACTTAACTTTCATCCAATTAGCATAGTCAAGAGCCAATCAAAACAGTCAGGGCCCAATGCCTCTTTTGCATCTCTCCTGGGTCAATCATAAGAATTTCCCCCTTTATAGACTTTAGAAACCCCTATAGAACTTTCCCTAATGGCAACCCTCCCTCAGGTCTTCTCTCCCATGTGGGAGTTTCCTCTCCAATAAACTTTGCTTCTCTGCTTGCCCTTCCCTATCTATGCTCCTTATTCTTTGTGGTCACAAGACATGAACCTGACTGATTAGAACCGCAGATTCCTGCAACTTTTCATAGAGAAAAAGAGCTATAACACTTCTAAACATTTGGGAGAAAGAAAAACCTACAACATTTCTTGGGGCTCATTTGGGAGTGGTAAAATTGAATTCCCTCTTCTTCCTCCTTCTCCTTCTCCTCCCCCTCCTTTTTTTGGGGGGGAAGATTCTAATCTGCACCATAGTCTACTATCAAGTAAAAACTAGGCCTGTGTCAGCCACTTAAAAGTGACTAGCATGCTGATGGTCTTAATACTCAGAAGACAGGCTTACTGTGGTGGACTAGAGTAATGTCCCTTTGCCTTTTGGTGCTGGGAATGCTGGTCTTGGCCGTCTCGGTTTCCTTTCACAAAAAGTCATCAAGAGTCTAGAGTAAGGTCTTGGAGGGATGGAAGATTTCTAGCCATAGTGGCTCCCTGGTCTAACCTGAAGACTCCCTGATCAGACCCAGACTCTGACCACCCATTAGAGTATTGGACTGAAATCTTCACTCTTCTCTCATTCTCCTGTCACTTGTCACTCATCCTGAGATCTCTCAGGTCCTCAAACTGCTCATTCTGTCCAGCCTTCTCCCCTGACCTCTTCCATAAGATTTTATTGCCGCAATTCCTCAGGATTAATGTGCCACTCTATTTAGGCTAATTTCAATCGTTCTCTCTCCTTTCCAGTCAGAAATTAAATGAACCTTGCTGCCTCTGTGCCTTGGATTTGTTTCTGTCTTATCCCCTACAGGTCCTGTGTGGATTCCAGCTCACTGTGTCTGACCTACAGACACCATGAGTTGCCACCAGAAGTTACAGGATCCAATTCCTGCTTTATGGCTAAAGAAGAAGACAAAGAACCAGTGCCACTGTTTTGCCATCCTTCAAAGAATCAGGAAACAAAGCCATTTTTTTGTAAGTCCCCCAAGATGAATCGACCACCTGCGGATATATGAAGTCACTGATTGCTGATTGCTTCTGCACACAATACCTGCCTTGGGAACACATTATAGAGACTCCTGAGACTTTACTTACCACTATTTTTGCTCAACTTACATACAATTCTACTTTGATCTTGTTAATCATTATGTTATGTTTTCCCCTCCCTGTTAGCTCTTATTGTTTAATGACTGTTACTCCCGAGGTCAATATACCTATAAAAAACCCTGAGATGTTCTCCTGTTTTTGGAATTGTTCTTGCCCATCGTCCTAGAGCAGCTTGCCTGTACTTTAGAAAAAAACTGCTAATGCCATCGTTGCTGCCTTATCTTATATTAATTCAGAGTTAAGTCAACTTCATGAAGGTGTTACAAAATTGTGCTGCTATTGATTATTTACTACCTAAACATTGCATTGGCTGTCAACAATTTCCAGGATTATGCTGTTTCAACATCACAGATAACTCAAACTTAATTCAAAAGGAAATTGATAGCATCAAAAATGAAATTTCTCATTTAAATATTAAACCTGAATGGTGGCAGTTGGGATCCTGGCTGCACTGGCTGTTGCCCTTTGTGGTACCCGTTATTATGATCCTCATACTGTCTGTCTGGTTCATGTCTCATCTCGCGCATAGCTGAACTAGTGTCCCAAAACTTAAGACCTATGCTTAAAATAAACACAGGGGATGTAGAGATGCTGCATAAGCGTCTCTCAGACAGCAAACTGTTCTGAAATTGGAGGCATGGCCGCTGTTTCCACTTGCACCAAAACAGGCCAGAGGATAGGCACACCCACCCCCAAAGGAATGTGGCAGCTGGAACAGCAGGGGGCTAATGGACTTTAATTGGTACCTGGGGAATTTTGGGGAGTTTGTGAATTTGAAGGACTATCTAACTGGAGCAGTCTCTGAAGATTTACAACACAGCTCTAATCCCTATCTTAAACCACCAGACCTAATTCCTTTCCCCAAATCCTTAAGTTGATGTATATATAACCTTGCCTACATGCCTGCTGGCTTACAGAATTGTTGATATCTTCTAAAGAAAAGTGGGAGTGCAAAGCTGTTTGGCAGGCATGCTCTTAGAATGGACACTCCCATGTCCTGTGTCCTCATTTGAAAAACCAGAGTTTGGACCCAACCACTTTTTCTGCTCCCTGGTTCACCATGTGATTGTTCCTCTGTATGTGGTCCAGCAATCTCTACAGGCTCCTCACCAGAACCAAAGCCTGCACCATGCATTTTGGACTTTGCATGTCCAAATTGTTTCTTGAAAAGTAGCTTGTCTCAGCTATTTTGCTATACTAATGGAAAGCTGACAGAGAACTGGTACTGAAAATGAGGTCATTATTCTACCTGAAAATGCAGAGGAACTTTTAGAATTGGTTTACAAGAGAAGGTTGGAAGAATTTGGAGAAGCCAGCTAGAGAAAGCTGGAATGCTGCAAGTGGAGCAGTAAAGGCAATTCTGATGAGGGCTTGATGTGGGTTAGCCAGGGTATCAGTGAGAGACAAGGAATTAAGAAATGCTAAATCCTGAACCATGTGCACCACTCAAATTCCATTGTCTTTGCCAATTTAACATGACTGAAGGCTTGACACACTCACTCCTCATCATGAAACTAAGCTTAACTATCCATCAGGCACCAGATGCCATGACACCTTCTTAGAAATCACCATGTAAACTGCAGCCCCACCCAAAACCTGCCTTCTTTGGATCTTCAATCAGGCCTTGCCCAAATATCATTCCTACCCAATTAAAAGGAAATCTTCAGACTTGGTTGGGGCAATTCCCTCTTGAGGTTGCTCATACTCATATCTGAGTGTGTCCAATCGTTACCAGAGGGAAGGCCATGGAAGCAGTGGGGTTCTTGTCTTCACATAAGAAAGAATTTGGACCTGAGACAGAGAGCAGAGTGTAAGGCTTTAATTGGGGACAGGGCATCTGTCAGAACAGAATGGAGAGAGAGTGCCTAGTTGCTCAGACTGGGGGAGAGCAAGGTTACATGGTTGAGTAGACAATACACCTGGGCAGGCCAGGTGGGTGGCTCAGCAGAGAGGCAGAGGGCTGAGTGCACAGTCTGTTTGGACTCCCTAGGTTTTTAGGGAGTCTGTTTACCCCTCTCCCTCTTTCCTCCAGGACAAAGGATGGGGAGTCCTTTGTGAAATTGGAGATGACCCCCTAAAATTTATACAAAAATGTGGCTCTTTAAAGTTCCCCAGAAGTGCCACATATGCCACCGGAATTTGGGGTGCCATACGATTTCACCATATGCTTACTAATAAATCTCCAATATTAATAAGCCTGAGAGGGTTCTTGTCTAATAGGGAAGAATTCTAAATACTGGCACAGATAAACAAGGCAGCATGGTACATTTTAAGCCTTTATTTAGTGAGAAAGATGTGCATAGGAGAGTGAGAGCTTTATTAAGAGAGAGAGGTAAATCTGGGGTCATACCAAACACCAGGAACCAGCCACATGGAGGAGCATCTAGGCCAGGAAGCCTAGGGCAAGTGGCCCAAAGGCCACGCACCCTGGAGGCACAGAGCTATAGCAAGCCCTCTCCTGGCAAGAGACCAGGGAAGAAGAGAAGGCCGGGAAACACGGTATTCCAGGCTTTTAACCCACTTCCAAAGGGGAGTGGTTAATTAACCTGATTGGCTGGTGGGCACCCAGGTGTGGCCAGGTAGGGGGATGAGGTCACACAGGGGCGTGGCGAAGGTATCAGGAAGGGCGTGAGGTCACATAGGGACGTGGTGAAGCCATGGTCTTCCAGCTCACAAACCTAATCAATTTTAACCTGTATGTCTGCCTACTTCAAAAGCCGGCCAGAGGCAAGCAACCCACAGACTCATTTATTTCAGTTGGTACAGCAGCTTAAATAGCTGAGGCAGCCAATTGTGTCAAGGGATGGTTTATGCCCTAACCAATCACAGCCCATTGCCAAGCAGGCTCCTTTGCCAGGTGGATTCCAAAGCCATTCCTGAGTAACTGACACTCACTTGCCGGTGGCTGTCTTGGCATGGCCTTCTCATTCCACCACATTACTCAGGAATGGCTTGGGAACCCACCTGGTAAAGGAGCCTGCCTGGCAACAGGCAGTGATTGGTTAGGGCATAAACCATCCCTTGACCAGATTGGCTGCCTCGACTATTTAAGCTGCTGTACCAACTGAAATAAATAAGTCTGCAGGCTACTCGCCTCTGGACCACTTCCACCTGACTCCTGGGGTCTGTGTGCTGACTCCGCACCTCTTGCTCCCACCATGCTCCTCCTCTCAGAATGAATCCACAGCAACAGTACTGGTTCAAAAACAGATGGATAGACCAATGGAACAGAATAGAAACACCAGAAATCAATCCAAGCATCTGCAACCAACTTATATTTGACCAAGGAGCTAAAATACATCCCTGGAGTAAGGACAGGCTCTTCAAAGAAGGGTGCTAGGAAAACTAGATTTCCACATATAGAAGTATGAAGCAAGATTTCTACCTTACACTTTACACAAAAATACACTCAATATGGATTAAAGATCTAAAGCTATGACCTGACTCCCTCAAATTATTAGAGAACATTAAGGAAACCCTGCAAGACATTGACACAGGCAAAGAATTCTTGCAAAATATCCCAGAGGCATAGGTAATCAAAGCCAAAATTGACAAATGAGATTACATCAAATTGAGAAGTTTCTGCACTGCATAAGAAACACTCAAGAAAGTGAAGAGGCATCGGACAGAACTGAAGAATTTATTTGCAAACTATGCAACTGATAAAGGATTAATAATAAGAATATACAAAGAAATCAAGATTTGTGAGCTGGAAGACCATGCCTTCACCACACCCCTGTGTGATCTACTCCTACCTGACCCCACCTGCGTGCCCACCTGAAAATCAGGTTATTTAACCACCCCCCTTTGGAAGTGGATAAAAGGCCTGGAACTTGGTGAGTCCCTCCCTTTTTCACCATTACTGCCCTTTGTTGCCCTTGCTGCCCATGCCTTCAGTGCGCATGGCCTTTGGGCCTCCCAATCCCTGCTTTCCTGTTTGCATGTTTGCTGCATATAGTTGGCTCCTGGCCTGTTCTCTTCTTGGTATGGACCCCTCACTCTCCTATACATGCCTCTCACTGAATAAAATCCTTTAAACTTACCATGTTGTCTGGTCTATTTAAGCCAGTATTCATAATTCTTCTCTGAACGCGTGGCAAGAACCCACACAGCTTATTAACTTTGGGAAATATTAATAAGCAAAATGGTTTCATTGTGACTAATAAGAATGTTTACTCAAAGAAGTGAATAATGCTTGCAAAACTTTCAAGTGCCAACTGCAAGGAAATGACCGGAACAGCACACCTTATATCTCAGATAAGAAAGAAATTTACAACCACCCCGTACAAACAGCAAAGCTTCATATCAAAGAAACCTCCAACTAATATTGGTGCTGGGATATGCATCAGAATGGACCCTGAAGACCTGCCCAACAATGAATTAGCCAGATCCTTTATTCACAATATCCTACAACTTTCCTTTAAAGCTCCCCCTGATAGAGAGCAATTTAGAAGAGAGTATTTGGGAGTAAAGAAGTCTGCCTTCCCTCAATAATGCTAGCTTCTTGAAATAAAGATGTTAAAAAAAGAAGAAGAAAGAGCCGGCGCCGTGGCTCAATAGGCTAATCCTCCACCTTGCGGCGCCGGCACACCGGGTTCTAGTCCCGGTTGGGGCGCCGGATTCTGTCCCGGTTGCCCCTCTTCCAGGCCAGCTCTCTGCTATGGCCAGGGAGTGCAGTGGAGGATGGCCCAGGTGCTTGGGCCCTGCACCCCATGGGAGACCAGGAAAAGCACCTGGCTCCTGGCTCCTGCCAGGATCAGCGCGGTGCGCCGGCTGCAGCGGCGGCCATTGGAGGGTGAACCAGCGGCAAAAGGAAGACCTTTCTCTCTCTGTCTCTCTCTCTCACTGTCCACTCTGCCTGTAAAAAAAAAAAAAAAAAAAAAAAAAAAAAAAAGAAGAAGAAATAAATCTATCTCTCTGCATCAGCTCTGGGTCTCTGGTGTATTGGCTGTCCACTTGCAAGCTACCTGAACCTAATTTTGACCAGTAACAGTTCTCCTTGCCAATTCCTGAGTTTTATCATTTTAACCATGGCTATAGGTCTTATGTCATCCACAGTTCTGGCTCTTCTCTGGGAATATCTATAATAAAAAAGACTCTAACAAATATTTGTAAATATAGGTTTCTGACCAAAAAAACAAAAAATCAATGAACTAACTAAAAATTTCCCAGAACTCTGAAAAACAAATTCATGAAACTGCTAATGGAGATAATATAAGACAAGCAGAGAATTTACAAGACTCAATGAAATGGTGAAATTTGCAGGTTTCTATGTCTTTTACTTTAAAAACATTGTCCGTTCCCTACTTATATGTTTTGTCTTTCAGACTTAAAGATTTTTCTGCTATTTCCAAGGCTATCAACATTTGGTAAAGCATTTTTTTATAAATAAACAAAATATTTGCCATTCTTCCTACTGAATTATTTCAAAATTCAAAAACTACTTATGAGTATTTTCGCTTTTGAGGTAATCTATTTTTATAAATTAATGAAGAATCTATTCTCTTCATAATATAATACAGTTTGAAACATTGGCATATCTCAAAATATGCACAGAACGCCTGAATTTAAAGACTGCAGTCCTTTCCAAGAGTAAATAAAATTGCCACTTCTTTCAAAAGAGGGGCTGGTATTACGTTGCAGTGGGTTAAGCTATTGCCTACATTGCCAGCATCCCTTATCAGCATGCCAGTTTGAGTCCCAGATGTTCCACTTCTTATTCAGCTACCTGCTAATGCTCCAGGGAAAGTAGTGGAAGATGGTTCAAGTTCTTGGACCCCTGATATCCCTGTGAGAGTCCCAGATGGAGTTCCAGATCCCTGGCTTTGGCCTGGACTGCCTTGGACGTTGAGGCTGTTTGAGTCATGAACTGTTACTGGTAAAGGCAGGGTCCTTGTCTTCGTGCAAGAAAGAATTCAGGCGTGAGACAGAGAGTAGTGGAAAGTAAAATAGCAAGGTTTATTAGGGAAGGGGCATCCATAAGAACAGATGGGCACCTCTCCAGACAGAACCTGAGAGAGAGTGCCCAGTCACTTGTACTGGGGGAGAGTAGGGTTATATGGTTGAGTGGAGAGATTACACCTGGGCAGGCCAGGTGGGCAGCTCAGCAGAGAGGCAGAGAGCTGAGCACACAGTCCAGTTGAGGCTGGGGGTTTTTAAGGAGATGGGTCTTTGTCTTTACACATCTCCTCCTGAAACAAATGACTTTATGGATATAAATAGAAAAACTCCTATCTGAGTTTTCTCCCTGAAGTTATCAGACAGGGGGAAGTCTGGCTGGTGCCACCCATTAGAGGAAGGGCAGGGAGGGCGTTTGAAGTGCAGATGCTGGGCTGCACCTGGAAGGTTATCAGGCAGAAGGGGCGGGGAACCCCACCTGGCAGGTTATCGGGTAGGAGGGGCAGGGCAGGATGCGAACACTGGGCTGCCCCTGAAACATTATCGGGATGACTTTGAGATGCTTTGCTGGACATAGATATCTTCTCTTTAGGCCTTTGTCACACACACATAAGTTCATATCTGACTTCGTACCTAACAGAACCAGTGGATGGAAGATATCTCTCTCTCTGTCTCTCTCTTTCTCTCCTTCTCTCACTCCCTCTTTCTGTCACTGATTTTCAAATAAAAAAATCTTTTAAAAAATGAATTTCAAAATACCAGATACTAGTTAAAGAATCTAAGTCTGCCTTGGTTAGGCTTCCTAATTTTAAAAGTTTTCTAAATTTGAGATCACTATATGGTAAATCAACTTTTCTTGCTTGACTTATGCTAACAGTCAACTATAACATGCCTTTTATTAGACTATAATCTTGTTCATTTTTTTTATTTATTTCACAGTAGAGATAGAGATAGTGAGAGAGAGAGACAGAGAGAAAGGTCTTCCTTCTGTTGGTTCACCCCTCAAATGGCTGCTAAGGCTGGCGCTGCACTGATCTGAAGCCAGGAGCCAGGTGCTTCCTCCTGGTCTCCCATGCAGGTGCAGGGGCTCAAGCACCTAGGCCATCCTCCACTGCCCTCCCAGGCCACAGCAGAGAGCTGGACTGGAAGAGGAGCAACCAAGACTAGAACCTGGCTCCCATATGGGATGCCGGCACCGCAGGCAGAGAATTAACCAAGTGAGCCAGGGCACTGGCCCCTTGTTCATTGTTTTTAAAATATAAACTTGATTTATTATACTCTTGTTGGCTTGTTCTGCATTGTCCCTTGAAGCTCTATGCCTATTTTCAGTCAAAATTATACATAAGTACAATTCCCAGCAAAATAATGTAACCATAAGAAATTCATCTCCCCTTCCCTTCTTTTCATATTTTAACTAACTACCAAACTTGTTGTTTTCCTGTGACTAGTCTTGTGAATAATAATGTTGACATAAGAACTTCAGGAGCCATTTGAAAGGAAATGGCAAACCTTACCCCTTACCCCCACCTTCCCACTAAGTTAGGAATTTGCAACCATAAAGTACAAACAGCTGTTACATAATATTCAATTTATTAGACCACTGTTTCTTCCTAACCCTCCACCCACAACTCCTTGTTCTCCTTTAAAAGTCCTCCTGCTAGTTTGCAAACTGTGGGAAGAGTATATTTAGGACTACAGAGTCTGCCTTCCTCCAGGTGGGCACTGTAATAGGCATATGGTCTTCCTACATGTATTCTCATCTCTGGTGTATTGACTGTCCAGAGTGAAGCAGCCAGGGCCTAATTTTGGTATGAGAACAATAATTGCTTCTTTGATATAGAGTTTATCTGGTTGCAGTTGAAGGTTGAAAATTTCTTCCTTAGCTGGGTGTAAGGTGTACCATTCTAGTCAGTGACATGTTTGCACCTGGATTTGCTGGTCAAGTGTTATACACTTGTGTTATATACTTGCAATCATAAAGGTAAAATATTGACCTAAAAAGAAATCATGCAGGTAAAAGTATGATGCAATGCTCACTGCTCCTCTCAAGTCCAATTTAGCTTCTAGAGTTGTCCTTTGATCATTACCTAAGATAGTAACCACGCTTCACTAACATTTTAGTTTCTTGGGTAACTTGAGCATAATTGTCAAAAAAGTTGGTAAATGAAAAGATAAATGTTTCCAACTACATGTCTTAAAATTTGCAGACTGCATTGGGCCTTTTGGAAAATGTGTTACAAGTTGTTGATATTTGACTGTTAAAATTGCTTGCTAGGTTTTCACTGGATAGTAAGTCACTGAGACTAAGCAGTTTGAGAGGCCTGACTTGTTGCCTCACTTCTCCTAAATTCTCTTTCAGATGGAAAACTGACTTTTCTAAAGGAATCTCCTTCAAAATGTACAGTTCGAATCTGCAGACCTTATAAAGGGATGACTACTCCTTTTCTGTAATAGTGCTTGGCCACATATAGAAGACCAAATAATATAGCCAAAAATGAGAGCTTGTATTATGATATGATTTTATGGCTAGATTTATTTTACCATGGGCTCAGTAAACAGGCAAGAGCTTCCTTTTCAAACCAAACTTAAGGAGAGATGAAAAGTCTAACTAATGATTTCAAAATTTATAGACAGGCTGGGTAAGGTAGTTATCATGTATGATCTTACTTAGAAGGACAAAGCTTTCTTCATAGGCACTGTGTTATCTCACAGGAAAAACACTGTAAGAACATGCCTGTGGCTACAAACTTCTACTCAGACCTCCCAGATTAGGGATGGACTGAGCAACCCAACCCATGGTTGAGACCCTAAACATTCCCTCTGTGGTCTGCTTTACCGGAGACCAGCAGGAAGAAGAGCAACAGGAAAGAGCAAAGTAAATATAGGTGGCAGGCTGATTAATAACAGCTTTACATAGTGATCTGCCATCAGGGAGACCCAACAAGGCCAGTCCACCCCCAGATGGCACCGGTTTTCAATGCAGAAAGTCAAGGCTCTGAGCAAACAGCTGTCATGACAAAAGTTGGCTTCCAAAGACCCCTGTTGTTACTGGAAAATGGCAGTGGAGAAATTATTGTTATCTCAGTTCTTTGTCTCACATGGAAGAAGAATTTCCAAGTGAATGGCAGAGAGATTTACAAGTATTTATTAGAGTCAAAGACCTTCAGCCTGAGCATGGAGGGGGGCTTTCAAGAGAGGAAAGAACCCAAAGGAGCTGGTGGTAGCTTCAAAGGACAATTTTGAAGGGAACAAAAAAGCTTGACAATCACATTGGCTTTCTGTTACTAGGCAGGGACAAAACCCATCAAAAGGCCTGATTTACAGTTCTCCATCCTGTCTGGCCTGCCCATGATAAATCAAAAAACCATCCAGAAAGGTGGATAGGTAACCTGTTTTTATAACAAGCTGTGAGATCAGGAAGAGCTTCCTTGCTATTCTCATGGTAAATTTGGAGATTCTGAAGGAAGGAGGGAGGCCTATGTGTTCTTGCTAAAGATAACAAAATAATGTTTTGGGGGAAGGAAGCAAATATTTTACATCCCAAATTCCATTGGGATCCTCTGACTATCTATTAGAGTATCTGACTCCTCAGTGTCAGCTCTGCCAGCCAAGACCAGGGTCATTGGAAACAGAACTTCCCTGGAGTCAAGGACTCCTGGGTCAGACCCACAGACCACCCTGTTGGCTCTAAGCTGAAAAAGCCATTCACTCTGCTCAAAAGATGGCCTAGGGTCAGTAATATTGCAGGCAGGACTGTAAATATCCTTTTAAAGACACCACCTATTCTATACTAACCTCCTTTTCAGGCCAGCTATCTTCTCAGGCCAGCCAGGTAATGAGAATCAACAGGGTGTCTTCCCTAAGGAGGGTTACTCCTCCCTTATGATGCCCCTTCCAGTACCTCTGTGAAGAGATAGATAGGTCTGGGCCTCACAAACTCTTGGCCAGGACATAATGTCCAGCAATTATTATCAAGACCCTCCTTGGCCGGTGCCATGGCTCAATAGGCTAATCCTCCACCTGCGGTGCCAGCACCCTGGGTTCTAGTCCCGGTCAGGGCGCCAAATTCTGTCCCGGTTGCCCCTCTTCCAGGCCAGCTCTCTGCTGTGGCCCGGGAGTACAGTGGAGGATGGCCCAAGTGCTTGGGCCCTGCACCCACATGGGAGACCAGGAGAAGCACCTGGCTCCTGGCTTTGGATCAGTATGGTGCACTGGCCGCAGTGCGCCAGCCACAGCGGCCACTGGAGGGTGAACCAACGGTAAAGGAAGACCTTTCTCTCTGTCTCTCTCTCTCTCTCTCACAGTCCACTCTGTCAAAAAAATAAAAAAAATTTTGAAAAGACCCTCCTGTCATTTCTTATTTGCCCCTCAATGGGAAAATTACCCCCTGGTTTGGATAGCACTTTCCTAAGTCCTCTAATAAGACTCTGTCCTTTGTTTTGGACCTTGTATATTTAATCCGCTTGTTATGTTACAGAAATCCGAGGTGGGAAGACCCCCTTTGTTTAAACAGGCACCAGAGACAGTGGATGATTAGAGCAGTTGATTACTCCAGCAGGCTCAGCTGGAATCATTTCCCGAGAACTGAATGACAAGCCCAAGTTCCTTAGAATATTTATAGGTTCATCAGCATCATACTTTAGCCGTTACAGCATTGGTGGGTTTAAGTTGCAGTCTACGTGACTTAGTACCACACTTCCAATGGTCGGCAGGCCTGGCATGTTTGTAGAAGAGATATCAGGAGCAGATTTATTAGGACAGATTTATGACTGGAGTTTACGGAAGCAGAACTTAGGACTTCTTCCCTCCAGACAAGATAACAGCAGGCAGTTGCTTCACTAGTTAATTGGAGCAGTCACTCTGCAAGGTCTGTGTGGGAAGGAGGGGTCCGCTTCTCTTTCTTTTTCCCTGGTTGTGGCTGTATTTCCTCTACAGTTAGATTTGTTTCCTCCAGATTTGAAGCAGTGAAATTCTAGATGGCCATGCACACAAAACCTCAGATGGAAATACTTCCTACAAGTGGCACTGTAGGCACCTGCTGCTTAAACTGTCTTGACTGCCCTACTCTGCCCCTACTCAGCTTGAAGAAGCCAGAGCAATCACCCTGGTCATGGCCTTATCCCCCATCAGTAACCAGGGTTTCCATGAGCAGAGGAGGGGAATGAGGGAGCTCCCAAATAAAAACATGCCAGAATAACACCATTCCTCAATTCCTTGTGCACAGGTACAAACTGCAGTGTCTTCCCAGCACATACACACTAAACAAAACAGGAAGGAAGCCCCCACCTTTTTTTATTACAGGCAGAGTGGACAGTGAGAGAGAGAGAGACAGAGAGAAAGGTCTTCCTTTGCCTTTGTTTCACCCTCCAATGGCCGCTGTGGCCAGCGCACTGCGCTGATCCGAAGCCAGGAGCCAGGTGCTTCTCCTGGTCTCCCATGGGGTGCAGGGCCCAAGCACTTGGGCCATCCTCCACTGCACTCCCTGGCCACAGCAGAGAACTGGCCTGGGAGAGGAGCAACCGGGACAGAATCCGGCACCCTGACTAGGACTAGAACCCCGTGTGCCGGCGCCACTAGGCAGATTAGCCTATTGAGCCATGGCGCCGGCCAGGAAGCCCCTTTTAACAAATACTTATCAAGGAGGATAAGATCCAGGTTAAGATAAAAATAAGCTACAAGGGCTCCATTAAGATAGCCTCTGGCCTTCACAGTAACTAACTACCTTTGTTCCTTGAAGATAGTGTGTTAAGGAAATACAAATTCTAGACTGCTAGATCTCTTTCTACCAGCTCCTTCATTTGTTTAGAGTCTCTCTTTTTCTTACTTAAATAAAACTTCACTTCTTCTACTCTTAAAAAAATTCTCTAAATTCTCTAGCCAAGTTGGCTTTAGACAATAGGAGCCATAGAGTATCTTCTAGCAGAATAGGGTGATGTCTATATAGCAGCCAATTCTCCCTTCTATGCTTATGTTAACACTGCTTCCTAGACAGACATGCGTATTGATGGAATTAGGAGACAGGCCACCTAACTCCAGCAGATTTTGGATTATCAGACTTCTCTCTTCCAAGAAGCTAGACAATGGTTTTCCAATTTGTTCTCCTGGACACCATCCTAAATTAGGTCTATTTTCAAAGGAATTTTAAAGTTAGGATTATCACTTCTGGTAATAGTATTGGGATTTACTTAGGGCTTAAAATTATTGCCTTGCATAGAAAACCTTGTAAATTAATAGCTACATAAAATCTCTGACCTACTCTCCCTTATAGGGGAGAATAAATGAAGATATATTCCACCATGTCAAAGCTTTTCATTCCTCAAATCTCTCACTTTACCCCCATTCAGCGAGTAGCCAGAATGAAATAGATGCCCCTATACCATAGATATGAGAAAAAGTGGGGGAATTTGTAATCATACTACATTTTTCTTTCACTTTTCCACATTCTAACCTTGGGACTAGTCAAACATTTGCAATTGTAAAAGGTACATTTTCCTCTCCTGCTGAGGTTCTAGTCAACAAAAGTTAATTACTAATCCTGTGGCTGATCAAAATGTTTATTCAAGGAGATGTAGCTTTAAAAACTTCAGGATCTGACTATAGGGAAGTGACTAGAACAACAGACCCCAGATAAGCAGGGGGTGGGGGTGGGGGGTGGGATTTATGAGCCAGACAAAAAGAAAAAAACCCTGTCAACTTTCAAATCAAAGTCACCACTTAACAGACATCAGCACCAACCCTAAAAATCTGTTAGACAGCCTCTCCCAACCCCCCTTTTTCCTCTAAGAGTTCTCTTTCTGACTTGCATAATTGGGACCAAAAAGTCTGCCTTCTCTTAGTGACTATTTGAGCAAATCTGTTCCCTTGCATCAACTCTACACTCTCCTAAATTGGCTGTCAAGCATCAAGCAGCCTGGGCCTTATTTTAACAGGCAGCAATCTGAAATCCAAAAAGTGAGTAAGGTGTTTTCAGATTAAAGACAGAGTTATTGGAAAATCTACTTCTGGGAGAAACAGTAGGCCCTACAACATTCTAGATATAAGAGAACTAAAGTAAATGGAGTATGGTCAGAGAACAGAGTGGGAGTATTACACAGAAAACCCTGAAACTGGTTGAAGTTGTTGCTATAGAATTCCCAAACTTGAGTCTGCTCAACCAACAAGCAGAAAGCCAATTACTGCCATTGGGGTTGTGAAATAAAGGAGGAATTTATTTGCAAAATGCAGAGCAAGCAACGAAGCAACTATCATAATTCCCAGGCTCCCTGAGGAGTTAGGAGTGAAGATTCTTAGAGCTAAGAAGGGCATGATCACCTTTTGTCCAAGTTGATGATTGGTATGATGCTTCTGGTTTTCCTTTGATTGGTCAGTGATGCTCTGCTCTTAAGAAAATTTTTTAAAAAAGATTTTACTTATTTATTTGAAAGGCAGAGTTACTGAGATGACAGAGAGAGAGAGAGAGAGAGAGAGAGAGAGAGAGAGAGAGAATCTTTCATCTGCTGGTTTTCTCCTCAAATAGCCACAACAGCCAGGGCTGGGCCAGGACAAAGCTAGGGTGGGAAGGACCCAAGGACTTGGGCAATTCTCTGCTGCTTTCCCAGATACATTTTCAGGGAGCTGGATTGGAAGTGGAACTGTTACCAGAGAAATTGCAGGGTTCTTGTCTTCGCACAAGAAAGAATTAAGGCGTGAGACAGAGAATGGTGGGAGGTAAAATAGCAAGGTTTATTAGGGAAGGGACATCCGTAAGGATGGAATGGCACCTCTCCAGACAGAGCCAGAGAGACTGGCGGGGGGGGGGGGAATGGGAGGAAAAGGAGCGAGGTTACATGGTTTAGTGCAGAGATTACACCTGGCCAGACCAGGCGGGTGGCTCAGCAGAGAGGCAGAGGGCTGAGCGCACAGTCCGGTTGAGGCCGGGGGTTTAAGGAGATGGGTCTTTGTCTTTACACATCTCCTTCTGAAACAAAGGATTTTATGGCTGTAAATATTAAGAAGCTCCTATCTGAGTTTTCCCTTGAAGGTATCAGACAGGAGGAAGCCTAGCTGGTGCCATCCTGGGTTCAGGGGAAGGGTGAGCAGGACCCCCTAGAGAATGGGGATCCGGAGCAGGGTGTTTGAAATGCAGATACTGGGCTGCATGTGGGAGATTGTGGAAGATTTGTCAGGCAGAAGGGGCGGGGACCTCCACCTGGCAGGTTATCAGGTAGAAGGGGGCAGGGCAGGATGCAAATACCGGGCTGCCCCTGAAACATTGTCAGGATGACTTTGAGATGCAGATGCATATGCTGGACATGGATGTCTTCTCTTTAGGCCTTTATGTCACACACACATAAGCTCATAACTGACTTCCTACCTAACATTCCCCCCTCAAGAGGTAATACCCAAAATTCTTCTTTGGGATTATGGATGGAGTTACATTTTCTGTAATTTCTTCGAATTTGGCATGTGGGCATCGAGGGGGACTTGGGCATTTCCTCTTGCTATCTGTCTTATGGTGTGCAACAGTGGCCTTGGAAAGACTGTTCTGCTTGGTCCAGAGGGCTGCTCAGGTCATCCAGTAGAATAGGCTGGAAGCCTTGTCTGATGACCATTTGGAGTTTGACAGCTTTTATTCTGTTAGAGACAAAACAAACAAGGGCATTAAAACATAAGATCCAAAGAGAAGCAACAAGATTACAGAAGTTATTGGGCCTAGGAGAGGAAATAGCCAGGATTTCCATGACCAGATGTCAGGCCAGAAATCCCAGCCCTGCTTGGCCTGGCCCTGGAGATGCTCGGCTTTGTCCAGGAAAAGTACAAATTTGGGTTTGTACCTGTCCAGTCTGATTGACCCAGAGACAACATTTTTCCTGGAACATGGCACAGATAGCTCTCGGAGCAGCAGTTAGCATGTCCGATATATTTTTTTTTCATAACCTTTTGTGACTTCCACACACCCTCTTCAACTTACTTGAAACATTCCATCATTTCCATTCCAGTCTAGAGTAAACTAGCCATCAGGATTCTTACAAACCATGTCCTTTCCTTATTAAAAACAAAACAAAACAAAACAAAACAAAACAAACAAACAAACAAAAAAAACAAACTCTTTTCTTCTAACCTTCATTACAAAGAACACTCTTTCCTTCTAAACCTTTCTTACCAAGCACACATTTCTATACTTGTGATGTTTTCCATAGAGCCTGGTTGGCTCTTTCTATCTTACCAGAAGACTGAGGTCTCCATGCAGAGTGAAGGGGCAGGTTATTCCTAGGGCCTTACAAACCCCTTGTGTAACCTGGGAGATGAGGGAAGGCCCATTGTCGCTTTGTAAAGATTTTGGGAGACAAAAGCGTGGAATAACTTCCTTCAGGAGAGTTTTGGTCACTTTCTGAGCTCTTTTAGTTCTGGTTGGGAAAGCTTCTACCCATCCAGTAAAGGTGTCTATAAGTACAAGCAGGTACCTATAGCTTTGACAGAGTGGCATCTGTGTAAAATCTATTTGCCAGTCCTCCCCGGGGTAAGTTCCCTTTTGCTGTATAGACCCCTGGGAGTTATTTTCTCTTGTCCTTACCTAGTTCTAGAGCTCTAGTTAAGTGATCAGTTCTGCTAACTGAGCAAAAGTTCCTGGGGGCAGAGCATGCTTCAATAACGTGCCAGGCTGTAACTGTTGTATACCCTGAGAACAGGTCCCGTCTGACAAAGCTGCTTCCATCTATGAACCAGACTTCATCTGCATTAGTCAGAGGGCTGTCTTTTAGGTCCCTTCTGCTGGCATAGATCAAGTCTATAGTCTCAGCACAGGAGTGGAGGGGACCACTTTCCCCTGGAACTGGCATTAAAGTAGCTGGGTTAGAGTAGAGCAATGCCTTATTTTTACCTGAGGGTTTTCTAGAAGGAGGACCTGATATTTTAGTATTCTACTATCTGTGAGCCAGTGAGGGCATTTTTGCTCTAATAGAGAATTTATTTGGTGTGAGGTATAAAGGGCGATATTTTGCCCCAATGTAATTTTAGATACCTCCTCTGTCAGCAAGGCAGCTGCTGCTATCATTCTTAGGCAGTGGAGGCCATCCTTGTGCAACCACGTCTAAGGTTTTAGAAAAGTAGCCTACAGCTTGCTTAACAGGTCCCAGATGCTGAGTTAACCCTCCTAAGGTGACTCCCTGCCTCCCAGTGATGTACAGCTGGGAGGGTCTCTCTGGGTTTGGCAGTCCTAGCACTAGCACAGGGGTTTTAGTAATAGCATCCTTTCTTTAGCTGAGCAAAAGCTGTGGTTTGCTCTTTCCCCCAAAGGAGGGGGCTCTGCTTTGGCTGCCTGTCGAGCCTGGTTTAGAAACTGTGCTATTTTCCTGTATCTAGGAACCTGATAGAGAAAACTGGGACTGCCTGAAGTTTGCAGAAGTAGGAATTTGTTGCATGGCCCATATCCTCTCTGGGGCAGGTTTTCTCTCCCCAGGGGTGAGGATAAGGGTTAAATAATTAACACTCTAATGGACTAGCAATGCTTTGTTTTCCTCTGGATACCTAGTAGCTAGTTTTGCTAGGAAGTTAAGCCAATGTACAAGACTAGAGTCTCAGGCTGGGAAAGGAGACAGACTAACAAATCATTTACATTTAACCATCTACATTATGGACTATTGTGCACCCCCCTCAAGATATAGGCCCTTTAAGTCCTCAGTGAGGACCTGTCCAAATAGGTGTAGGACTATCTGAGTTAGCTGTTACTGAAAGCCCTGTTTTTAGGAACTGGCAGGGAGGGCTTTCTAAGCTTAATGTTATTGGATAGACTTTTAAGGCCTGGCTGGGTGTGTGAGGCCCAGACCCATCCATAGGGTGCTGGAAGAGAATTGCAAGAGATGCAAATCTCCTTTAAGGGAGGCACCCCATTGACTTGCATTACATGGCTAGACTAGGAGGAGAGCTGAATAGGAGGCTGATAGAAATAGGCAACTTGCATTTCACTGACCCTAGGCCAACCCCTCAATAGCAGTGGCTGGAGCTGGAAGCTGGGCAGAGCCAAAGGCTTTTTAGCTCGGGGACACAGGGTCTGCGGTTCTGAACCAGGAGTCCTTCCACACCCAGGGCAGTTCCATGTCCAGTGGCCGTGCTCTTGGCAAAGCTGACAGAAGGCATTTGCTGTCACGACAGCTGCTTGCCCAATGCCCTGGCTCCTTATATCAGCAACAGGTGCCGTTTGGGGTGCACTGGCCTTGCTGGGTCTCCTTGATGGCAGATCACCGTGTAAAGCAGCCATTGATTGGCCTGTTGCCTATCCTCTGCTGCTTGCTTGCTCCTCATTCTCCTGGTCTCTAATAAAATAGACCAAGGAGGCAGCCTCTATGATGTCAGTCAAGGGGGTGCTCAACCCAACCCTGATTTTTGGAGATCTTTTTTTTTAACTTTTATTTAATGAATATAAATTTCCAAAGTACAGAATATGGATTACAATGGCTTCCCCCCCATAACGTCCCTCCAACCCGCAACCCTCCCCTTATCCACTCCCTCTCCCCTTCCATTCACATCAAGATTCATTTTCAATTCTCTTTTTATACAGAAGATCAGTTTAGCATACATTAAGTAAAGATTTCAACAGTTTGCTCCCACACAGAAACATAAAGTGAAAAATACTGTTTGAGTACTAGTTATAGCATTAAATCTCAATGTACAGTACACTAAGGACAGAGATCCTACATGAGGAGTAAGTGAACAGTGCTCCTATTGTTGACTTAACAAATTGACATTCTTGTTTATGACATCAGTAATCACCCTAGGCTCTTGTCATGAGCTGCCAAGGCTATGGAAGCCCCCTGAGTTCACTGACTCTGATCATATTTAGACAAGGCCATGGTCAAAGTGGAAGTTCTCTCCTCCCTTCAGAGAAAGGTACCTCCTTCTTTGATGACCCATTCTTTCCACTGGGATCTCACTCGTGGAGATCTTTCATTTAGGTTTTTTTTTTCCCCAGAGTGTATTGGCTTTCCATGCCTGAAATACTCTCATGGGCATTTCAGCCGGATCTGCATGACTTAAGGGCTGATTATGAGGCCAGAGTGCTGTTAGGACATTTGCCATTCTATGGGTCTGCTGTGTATCTCACTTCCCATGTTGGATTATTCTCCCTTTTTTATTCTATCAGTTAGTATTTGCAGACACCAGTCTTGTTTATGTGATCCCTTTGGTTCTTAGTCCTATCATTACGATCAATTGTGAACAGAAATTGATCACCGGGACTAGTGAGATGGCATTGGTACATGCCACCTCGATGGGATTGAATTCGAATCCCCTGGTATGTTTCTAACTCCACCGTTTGAGGCAAGTCAGCTTGAGCATGTCCAGAATTGCACATCTCTTCCCTCTCTTATTCCCACTCTTCTATTTAACAGCGATCACTTTTCAGTTAAGTTTCAGCACTTAAGAAGAATTGTGTATTGATTACAGTATTCAACCAAAAGTATTAAGTAGAACAAACAAAAAAATACTAAGAGGGATAACATATTAAGCTGCTCATCAACAGTGAGGGTGAGGGCTGATCAAGTCACCATTTCTCATAGTGTTCATTTGACTTTAACAGGTTTCCTTTTTGGTGCTCAGTTAGTTGTCACCGATCAGGGAGCACATATGATATTTGTCCCTTTGGGACTGGCTTATTTCACTCAACATAATGTTTTCCAAATTCCTAACAGGGATCACTTTTCAGTTAAAATTTAAACACCTAAGAACAATTGTGTGTTAATTACAGAGTTCAACCAATGGTACTAGAACAAAAACAAAATACTAAAATGGATAAAGTATTACATTGTACATCAACCATGAGGACAAGAGCTGATCAAGTCACTGTTTCTCACAGTGTCCATTTCACTTCAACAAGTTTCCCCTTTGGTGCTCAGTTAGTTGTCGCCAATCAGGGAGAACATATGATATTTGTCCCTTTGGGACTGGCTTAATTCACTCAGCATGATGTTTTCCAAATTCCTCCATCTTGTTGCAAATGACTGGGTTTCGTTGTTTTTAACTGCGGTATAGTATTCTATAGTGTACATGTCCCATAATTTCTTTATCCAGTCTACTGTTGATGGGCATTTGGGTTGGTTCCAGGTCTTAGCTATTGTGAATTGAGCTGTAATAAACATTAATGTGCAGACTGCTTTTTTGTTTGCCAATTTAAATTCCTTTGGGTAAATTCCAAGGAGTGGGATGGCTGGGTTGAATGGTAGGGTTATATTCAGGTTTCTGAGGAATCTCCAGACTGACTTCCATAGTGGCTTAACCAGTTTGCATTCCCACCTACAGTGGGTTAGTGTCCCTTTTTCCCCACATCCTCTCCAGCATCTGTTGTTGGTAGATTTCTGAATGTGAGCCATTCTAACTGGGGTGAGGTGAGACCTCATTGTGGTTTTGATTTGCATTTCCCTGATTGCTAGTGATCCTGAACATTTTTTCATGTGCCTGTTGGCCATTTGGATTTCCTCTTTTGAAAAAAGTCTATTGAGGTCCTTGGCCCATCTCTTAAGTGGGTTGTTTGTTTTGATGTTGTGGAGTTTCTTGATTTCTTTGTAGATTCTGGTTATCAACCCTTTATCAGTTGCATAGTTTGCAAATATATTTTCCCATTCTGTCAGTTCTCTCTTCACTTTCCTGACTGTTTTTTTTGAAGTACACAAACTTCTCAATTTGATGCAATCCCAATAGTTGATTTTGGCTTTCACTGCCTGTGCTTCTGGGGTGTTTCCAAGAAGTCATTGCCAGTACCTATGTCTTGCAGGGTTTTTCCAATGCTCTCTAATAATTTGATGGTGTCGGGTCATAGATTTAAGTCTTTAATCCATGTTGAGTGGGTTTTTGTGTAAGGTGAAAGGTAGGGGTCTTGCTTCATGATTCTGCACGTGGAAATCCAATTTTCCCAGCACCTTTTATTGAATAGACTGTCCTTACTCCAGGGGTTGGTTTTGGATCCTTGATCAAATATGAGTTGGCTGTAGATGTTTGAATTGATTTCTGGTGTTTCAATTCTGTTCCATTGGTCTATCCATCTGTTTCTGTACCAGTACCATGCTGTTTTGATGACAACTGCCCTGTAGTATGTCCTAAAATCTGGTATTGTGATGCCTCCGGCTTTGTTTTTGTTGTACAAGATTGCTTTAGCTATTCGAGGTCTCCTGTGTCTCCATATAAATTTCAGCACCATTTTTTCCAGATCTGAGAAGAAGGTCTTCGGTATCTTGATTGGTATTGCATTGAATCTATAAATTGCTTTTGGGAGAATGGACATTTTGATGATATTGATTCTTCCAATCCATGAGCATGGAAGATTTTTCCATTTCTTGGTATCCTCTTCTATTTCTTTCTTTAACGTTTTGTAATTTTCATCGTAGAGATCTTTAATGTCCTTGGTTAAGTTTATTCCAAGGTATTTGATTGTTTTTGTAGCTATTGTGAATGGGATTGATCTTAGAAGTTCTTCCTCAGCCATGGCATTGCTTGTGTATACAAAGGCTGTTGATTTTTGTGCATTGATTTTATACCCTGCTACTTTGCCAAACTCTTCTATGAGTTCCAATAGTCTCTTAGTAGAGTTCTTTGGGTCCCCTAAATAAAGAATCATATCATCTGCAAAGAGGCATAGTTTGAGTTCTTCCTTCCCAATTTGTATCCCTTTAATTTCTTTTTCTTGCCTAATAGCTCTGGCTAGAACTTCCAGAACTATATTGAATAGCAGTGGTGAGAGTGGGCATCCCTGTCTGGTACCAGATCTCAGTGGAAATGCTTCCAACTTTTCCCCATTCAATAGGATGTTGGCTGTGGGTTTTTCATAGATTGCTTTGATTGTATTGAGGAATGTTCCTTCCAAACCTATTTTGCTTAGAGTTTTCATCATGAACTGCTGTTGTATTTTATCAAATGCTTTCTCGGCATCTATTGAGATAATCATATGATTTTTCTTCTGCAGTCTGTTAATGTGGTGAATTACATTGATTGATTTGCGAATGTTGAACCATCCCTGCATACCAGGGATAAATCCCACTTGGTCTTGGTGGATGATCTTTCTGATGTGTTGTTGCATTCTATTGGCCAGAATTTTAGTGAGGATTTTTGCTTCTATGTTCATCAGGGATATTGGTCTGTAATTCTCTTTCAATGCTGCATCTTTTTCTGGCTTAGGAATTAAGGTGATGCTGGCTTCATAGAAAGAATTTTGGAGGACTCCCTCATTTTCGATTGTTCTGAATAGTTTGAGAAGAATTGGAGTCAGTTCTTCTTTAAATGTCTGGTAGAATTCAGCAGTGAATCCATCTAGTCCTGGGCTTTTCTTTGTTGGGAGGGCCTTTACTACTGTTTCAATTTCTGTCTTAATTATGGATCTGTTTAGGTTTTCGATGTCTTCCTGGTTCAATTTAGGTAGGTTTCATGTGTCCAGGAATCTATCCATTTCTGATAGGTTTCCCTGTTTGCTGGCATACAAGTCCTTGTAGTAATTTCTGATGATTCTTTTTATTTCTGTGGTGTCTGTTGTTACGTTTCCTTTTTCATCTCTGATTTTATTGATTTGGGTCTTTTCTTTTTTGAGTTAGTTGGGCCAATGGGGTGTCAATTTTGTTTATTTTTTTCAAAAAACCAGCTCCTCGTTTGGCTGATTTTTTGTAATTTTTTTTTGGATTCAATCCTATTGATTTCTTCTCTGATTTTAATTATTTCTCTTCTCCTACTAGATTTGGGTCTGGTTTGCTGTAGGTTTTCTAGATCCTTGAGGTGAATTGAAAGCTCATCTATTTGGTGTCTTTCCAATTTCTTGATGTAGGCACCTATTGAAATAAACTTTCCTCTTAACACTGCTTTTGCTGCGTCCCATAAGTTTTGGTATGTTGTGCTGTTATCCTCATTTACTTCCAGAAAATTTTTGATTTCTCGTTTAATTTCTTCTATGACCCATTGTTCATTCAGGAGCATGTTGTTCAATCTCCATGTGTTTGTGTAGGCTCTAGGGATTCCTGAGTTGCTAATTTCCAACTTCATTCCTTTATGGTCTGAGAAGCTGCATGGTATGATTCTAATTCTTTTGAATTTGCTGAGACTTGCTTTATGGCCTAGTATGTGGTCAATCCTAGAGAAGCTTCCATGTACTGCTGAGAAGAATGTAAAATCTTTAGCTGTAGGATTGAAAGTTCTGTAGATATCTGTTAGATCCATTTGGGCTATAGTGTCGTTTAAATCTACTGTATCCTTGTTGATCTTCTGTCCTGTTGATCTGTCTATTTCTGAGAGTGGAGTATTGAAGTCCCCCAGTACTATTTTATTGGGGTCTAAGTCTCCCTTTAAATCCCTTAACAAATCTTTTAGATAAACTGGTGCCCTGTAGTTAGGTGCATATACATTGATAATTGTTATATCTTCTTGTTGTATTGATCCCTTAATCATTATATAGTGTCCCTCTTTGTCTCTCTTAACAGTTTTTGTGGTAAAGTTTATGTTGTCCGATATTAAGATGGCTGTGCCCGCTCTTTTTTCATTTTTGTTGGCATGGTATATCTTTTTTCCAGCCTTTCACTTTCAGTCTGCATGCATCTTTATTGGAAAGATGTGTTTCTTGTAAGCAGCAAATAGATGGGTTTTGTTCCTTTACCCAATCAGCCAATCTGTGTCTTTTAACTGGACAGTTCAGGCCATTAACGTTCAATGTGACTAATGATAAGTGGTAACTTTGCCCTGCCATTTGCCAAAGATAAGTTCTAATATATGCTTTGAATTCCCTGTGATCTTTTGCTGTGAGGTTTCCTTCCTTTACCTTCTTTCATATTGATGACCGTGTTTCTGTGTTTCTGTGTGTAACACATCTTTAAGCATCTTATGCAGGGCTGGACGAGTGGCAACAAATTCTTTCAATTTCTGTTTGCTATGAAAAGTCTTTATTTCACCTTCATTCACAAATGATAGCTTTGTAGGATATAATATTCTGGGCTGGCAGTTTTTCTCTCTTAGTACCTGGGCTATATCTCACCATTCCCTCCTAGCTTGTAGGGTTTCTGATGAGAAGTCAGCTGTGAGTCTGATTGGAGATCCTCTGAGAGTAATCTGACGTTTCTCTCTTGCACATTTTAGGATCTTTTCTTTATGTTTCACTGTGGAGAGTTTAATTACAACGTGTCTTGGTGAGGATCTCTTTTGGTTGTGTTTATTAGGGGTTCTGTGAGCTTCCTGTACTAGGATTTCTCTGTCCTTCTCCAAACCTGGGAAATTTTCTGCTAATATCTCACTAAAAAGGCCTTCTAATCCTTTCTCCCTCTCCTTCAGGAACTCCTAGAATTTGAATGTTGGGTTTTTTAATAGTATCCTGAAGATTCCAGACAATATGTTTTAGATTTCTAATTTCCTCTTCTTTTCTTTGGTCTGACTGTATCCTTTCCTGTGCTCTGTCTTCTAAGTCTGATATTCTCTCTTCTGCTTCACCCATTCTGTTTGTAAGGCTCTCTATTGTGTTTTTCATTTGATCTATTGAATTCTTCACTTCATTATGATTTCTCATCAATATCACAGTTTCATGTTCTACTAGTTGTTTCGTTTCATTTTGATTCCTCTTTAGTATTTCATTTCCACGAGAGAGATTTTCTATCTTGTCCATTAAGGATTTCTGTAGTTCAAGAATTTGTTTTTGAGAACTTCTTAATGTTCTTATCAATTTTTTGAGATCTGCTTCTTGCATTTCTTCTATCTCATCATCTTCATAACCTGAATTGGGGTGTCTTTTTCATTTGGGTGTGTCATGGTGACTTCCTTTTTTTTATTACCTCGGTTTTTGCGTTTGTTATTTGGCATATTGGAGATATTTGGTTTCTTCACTGTGGTGCTTTTTCTTGTTATACTATGACTCTAGATTAAGTGGACTGTTTTTGATGGAGCCTTAGAGGCTTGAGATGGGTGTGGCCTGAGAGCTCTGTTTGGTGTGCCAAATGTGACACTCCCAGGTTAGGTGTGGTAGATCTCTCTCTCTCTCTCTCTCTTTCTTTTTTTTTTTGATTCAAAGGGGAAGTAATTCTGTACAGCTGAACAAAGTTGGAGGTAGTTAGCAGGCAAATGATATACCCACAGGAGCCAGAGATTGGAAGCTCTTTCCCAAGGACCACACAGGGAATCTGTTCTGCCCTCAGAGTGGACTCAAATTCTCCTTCAGCCTCCCACTGGGTTGCCAAAGTTACGGAATTGTAGCATCTCTGGAGAGTACTTACATGAATTTCGTGAGTTCTCTCCCCCACCGTCTCTTTTTTCACAGTCTCAGTTCAGTCAAATTTACTAGGTCCTCGGAGATCTTTTTAATATCAGGGTAAGCTAGAAAAACTATGTTCATGGACAAATTCTGACACTTAGTATTTTCCTGCGAGTTAAGACTGTGCCCATGAGGAGAACTATGACCTTTTAGGTAAGACCAACTGTGGTGACCTGCTTGCATACATTGAGGTCATCAGTACAACTTCCTATCTATCCCTCAATTTGGTTTAAAAGGGGAGTTCTGCCCATTTACCGTATACACCGAAAAATCAATCTAGCTGTCACATTATTTCATAGTTTAACCTCTTTTTCTGGCTATGCTGTTTGGTGCCCTATACTGTGGCCAGGCATTATTACAGAAAAGGTCAGTCATCCCTTACATAAGGTCTGGGTATCAAACCGTACATCACAGTGGAGAGTCCTGCAGAACAGTAGTAACTTCCCTTCTGGAAGAGAAAAGAGGAGAAGTGAGGCAGCGAGTTGGGTCTCTAGCCTGACTTCCTGGGCTTTCAGAATTAACTGGCAGTTTAACCAGTGCTTACTGCGTAGCCTGACTTAGAGGAGAAATTGTGGCAGAGGTCTCTGCCATCCTTTGGCTTCCAGGTATTTACCGTGTAGCCAGTGGGTTATGGGCCTGGGTTTCCGGGTCTAACTAGTCTTACCGTGTAACCCATGAGTTTAAGTTTTTGGGCTTCCGGGCTTTCACCGTGTAGCCTGTGGACACTAGAGCTTTCTTGGACTCCTGGAACCCAGTTCTCTAGCATCTGCCGCATAACCATCTCCCGTCATCTCTAAGTCTCTTTTGGAATACTTTCTCCCTTTTGGCTAGACCTCCGTTTGATCCACATTTGAACTAGCAATGCCTGGTTATTCAGTGTTAGCTGGATGGAGACTTTGTCAGTCCCTCTTTAAAGGATCTGGCTTCTGAGCCAGAGACTAGAGCAGCTAGAAAGAAACATGTTTATAACTGAAGTTTAGCATCATTTCACATCTTGGCACCACTTTTAATCTAAACAGCCCGATTGGTTATTATCTCTGCAAGATGAGAGATATATCTTTTGACATCTCCAGGGGCCCTCTGGAGATACCAAAAGTCCAGAGAATTTAGAACTTCGATTTTCAGAAAGTCTGTTAAAGGTGCCAAGAGAACTTAGAGTATCTGGTCAAAATAGAATTCCTTAACATCCTGAAATGATAGCCATTCATTTAGGGTGATTTTAACACTTTTAGACCAGATCTAATAACAGAGACAGTAGAGTACACAATAGATTACTTTGGCAGAACATGAATTCTATGTCTCTTGTTGTCGAATAAACCAGAAATAAAAACCTTGCACATAAGAGTTCACATAATTCAGAACTATTTAACAGAGTCAAAAAGAGCTTACAGGACCTAACTCTAGAAATGGCAGAGTAATCAATTAAGCAGACACTGTTAAAATAGACATTATAGTTCTTGCAAAAACAGATTCTAAGATTTATGAATTAGACCATTTCCAGATATTTACTAACATTAATGCACATTTTAAAAAAAACCCATTGTTATAACAGAAGATCAGACTTCAACTTTAGGTCAGTGTAATTTCGGCATTAGCACTCAACTCAGTAAACAATATTTTAAAATCATAAACATTTTAAAACTTTTCATGACTTGCTCACACCTTCTGAAACTTTACACCTGTAGTTACTTTTACATAGTCTTGAATTGTCATGTATGGACAATCTATGAGAACACATGCTAACAAACTCAAACAGTCTCTCATCGAATTTGAGATGTTAAAAGTACACATAATACATTTTCCCAAGTTTTACTTAGCATCGATGCCTAGATAACTTAAAACACTGAGTTATTAATGAACACCACACCATTATCTGAATTGAAAGTCAAAATTACATTTCCCATGCCTTTAAGTAACATAAGGATAACACCTGAGCAGCAACAGGGACACTAGAGCATGTTTACAACTTTGAAAAGATCTTCATCATTAAGAGAAACAAGTTTAAAGCATATCAAAGACATGTAAAACTGAGCAAGCAAGTGAGCCATTGAGCAAACCTAAGGGCGTTTGCATTAACTCAATTCTCTGAACAAATCTGTATTTGCTTACTTTAGTTAACAACATAAAGGCTTGTATACACAGAATTTACTCTCATTTTCAAAAGACCACTCTAGCTGGAAAGCAAAAACATGAATACAGCATAGGTCACATAATCTGAATTGACTCAAACAGCTGTTGCTTTAACAAATTTTAGAGTCTCATCCTTTTTTTTTTTTTTTTTTTTTTTTTTTTTTTGACAGGCAGAGTGGACAGTGAGAGAGAGAGACAGAGAGAAAGGTCTTCCTTTGCCGTTGGTTCACCCTCCAATGGCCGCCGCGGCCAGCGCGCTGCGGCCGGCGCACTGCGCTGATCCGATGGCAGGAGCCAGGTGCTTATCCTGGTCTCCCATGGGATGCAGGGCCCAAGCACTTGGGCCATCCTCCACTGCACTCCCTGGCCACAGCAGAGAGCTGGCCTGGAAGAGGGGCAACCAGGACAGAATCCGGCACCCCGACCAGGACTAGAACCCGGTGTGCTGGCACCGCAAGGCGGAGGATTAGCCTACTGAGCCGCGGCGCCAGCCCTAGAGTCTCATCCTTTGAGAATTCCAGGGATCTGACTGGAAGCCCAAAGTTGGAAGACTCGGTTTAGAATTTAATCTGTCAGAGAGTCAAACAGTTTAGCCAACAATTAGTACGTTTCTGATCAGTTGGGTAATCACTCAAACATTAAAAACAGACAAATAATGTAAACAAACTTCGCGTTGCAGTTTTCCCAATCAAGACTCATAATGGCAATAGAAAAACGCGAAACCTTCAAGACAGGTGAACGTTCTCATCAGAAAAGTCAGGGACAGCAGCACAGAAAAGAACTAGTCATCAGCATATGAGCCCATTGCTTAGGTTTCCATTAACTGCAAAGAGAAAAACCCATCAGGTTGGAAAGGGTTAATGGCTTAAGGTTCTGGCTCCCCTAGGTAAGGCCAGCAGTAGTATTGAATTGGAAATTCCTCCAGGAGAGGAAAAAAAGCAGCCCTGGGAGGGGGAGGCACTCTCCCTAGAGATATCTGGCTATGCCTGCCTGGGTGCGGCAGGCCACATGGACTGGAATAGAGTGCAGAGAAAGGCTGTGGTCCCCCAATTACAGGGAAGACTGCACACACCGGGGCCTGGCAGGACTGGCCATGGGGTTGGGTAGGTGCACCATTTGACCACGAGTGCTGGGAACCTCCTATAATTCAACCAAAGCCAGATCAATCAGGACTACTGCAAACACTCAGTCAATTACAACAGATAGTTAACTTTAGCTCCTTTCCAGATTCAGTCCTCAGGCAATCAAAGCTTAGCAACAGTAATAGTTCACAAAAACTTTAAGACGCACCAGAGCTACCATAAGCTGCAAAGACGGAAAACTTTCTACCAAGTTGGAAAGGGTTAACAGGTAACAGGTAACAGCTTTTCCCTAGGTGGAGAGACCTGTGGAATTTCCCTCTCCCTTTCTCCTGGCCAGTGGTATAGGAATGGAGATGAGGAGAGCAAAAGAGTGGAGGAGGGAGCCCCGGGAGGAGGAGGAAGGCAGAAAGCAATGGAGGACAAGATGTGCCCTCACCTTCCCCTATGAATCTCAGCTGGAGGAGAGCATAGGGAAAGGCCCTCATGTCTGGGGGCTGAGTGGGGTTCAAAATCTCCTATTACTCAAGGTTACCCACTATCTAGTTGTCTGAGTTTACTTGGAGAGCCCATATTAGCCTCGACCGAAGCTAAGCCCTGCTCACGTAGCAATAGGCAGCTTGACCAGGTGTCCCTCCAAGAGAGAGACCTGGTCCTCGGGCCACCGGGAAGCCAAAGCAAGCTCAGGGGGTCTCCAGGCTCTCAGCCAACTGCCCTTCCTAATTTCTCTCCCATTCCTTACAATCCCTCTGGAGTTTCATCTGTAGCTAAGCCTTGGCCGGGGGCACTCCACATTCTTGGAGTGCTGTGGGGTGCCGGACACTCAATGGTCACTTCCACAGATCCGGTCCCACTTGAGGGAAGGAATACTGACCTCCGATGTCTTCTCAAAATCCCTTCGTGGTTGCCAAAAATGTTACCGGAGAAATTGCAGGGTTCTTGTCTTCGCACAAGAAAGAATTCAGGCGTGAGACAGAGAATAGTGGGAGGTAAAATAGCAAGGTTTATTAGGGAAGGGACATCCGTAAGGATGGATGGGCACCTCTCCAGACAGAGCCAGAGAGACTGGCGGGTGGGGGTGTAGGAAAAGGAGCGAGGTTACATGGTTTAGTGCAGAGATTACACCTGGCCAGACCAGGCGGGTGGCTCAGCAGAGAGGCAGAGGGCTGAGCGCACAGTCCAGTTGAGGCCAGGGGTTTTTAAGGAGATGGGTCTTTGTCTTCACACATCTCCTTCTGAAACAAAGGATTTTATGGCTGTAAATATTAAGAAGCTCCTATCTGAGTTTTCCCTTGAAGGTATCAGACAGGAGGAAGCCTAGCTGGCACCATCCTGGGTTCAGGGGAAGGGTGAGCAGGACCCCCTAGAGAATGGGGATCCAGAGCAGGGTGTTTGAAATGCAGATACTGGGCTGCATCTGGGAGATTGTAGAAGATTTGTCAGGCAGAAGGGGCAGGGACCTCCACCTGGCAGGTTATCAGGTAGAAGGGGGCAGGGCAGGATGCAAATACCGGGCTGCCCCTGAAACATTGTCAGGATGACTTTGAGATGCAGATGCATATGCTGGACATGGATGTCTTCTCTTTAGGCCTTTATGTCACACACACATAAGCTCATAACTGACTTCCTACCTAACAAAGCAACCAGGATTTGAACTAGCACCCACAGGGATGCTAACACTGTAGATGGTGGCTTAACCCACTACACAACAGCACCAGCTCCTCTTTTTTTTTTTTTTTAAGGTGAACAAATTCTATGTATTTCATATATAGAGATTCATGAGTATAGTGATACTTCTCATCCTACCCTCCCTCCGCCTCCTTTACTTATTCTTTAAGTTTACAATGATATACTTTCAGTTTATTTTACACTCATAAGATTAAGCCTACACTAAGTAAAGAAATCAACAAATAGAAGAAAAAAAAGTAGAGACAAGGACTGTAAATAATCATCAAATATCAAAATGTCAATTTTACTCATATGCATTTAGGTACTCTATTAGCACCACAGATGGGGGGGAAACATATGGTACTTTTTGGTACTGGCTTATTTCACTAAGTATAATGATTTCAAGTTACATCCATTTTGTTGTAAAACACAGTGTTCCAGTCTATTTTATGGCTGAGTATTATTCCATAGTACATATATACTCTTTTTTCATTATTCAGTCATCAGTTGGTGGACATTTGAGTTGATTCCATATTTTAGATTTTGTGAGTTGAGCTGCAATAAACATGAGGAGTACAAATAACACTTTCATATCATAATTTATTTGGGTAAATTCCCAGGAGTGGGATGTCTGAGTCATATGGTAGATCTATTTTCAGATTTCTGGAAAGTCTCCAAGCTGCCTTCTACAATGGCTATGCTAGTTTACATTCCCACCAGTAGTGGATTATGGTATTTTTCCTCCACATCCTTGCCAACATATATTGTTTTTGGATTTCTGTATGAGATCTATTTTAACTGGTGTGAGGTGAAACTTCATTGTGGTTTTGATCCATATTCCCCTTCATGTGTCTATTGACCATTTGAATTGCCTCTTTGGAAAAATGCACATTCAAAATCCTTTGCCCATTTCTTAACTGGATTTTGTGGTTGTTGTGCAGCTTCTTGAGCTCCTTGTAGATGCTACATATTCATCTTTTATCAGATGAATAGTATGCAAATATTTTCTCCCATTCTGTCAGTTGCCTCTCCACTTTATTGAGTGTTTCCTTTGCCATGCAGAAGCAATTCAGCTTGATGTAATCCATTTTTTTTTTTACTTTTATTTAATAAATATAAATTTCAAAAGTACAACTTTTGGATTATAGCGGCTTTTTCCCCCCATAACCTCCCCCTCCCACCCACAACCATCCCATCTCCCACTCCCTCTCCCATCCCATTCTTCATCAAGATTCATTTTTTTTTCTTTTATTTGACAGGTAGAATTATAGATAGTGGGAGAGAGAGAGAGAAAGGTCTTCCCTCTGTTGGTTCAATCCCCAAATGGCTGCTATGGCCAGCACTGCGCCGATCCAAAGCCAGGAGCCAGGTATTTCTTCCTGGTCTCCCATGAGGGTGAAGGGGCCCAAGCACTTGGGCCATCCTCTACTGCCTTTCCAGGCCACAGAAGAGAGCTGGACTGGAAGAGGAGCAACTGAGACTAGAACCCCGTGCCCATATGGGATGCTGGTGCTACAGGCAGAGGATTAACCAAGTGAGCCACAGCACTGACCCCCTTATTTCCAATTATCTTTATATGATGTAATCCAATTTGTCTATTTTGGCTTTGATAGCTTGTGCTTCTGGGGTCTTTCCCAAGAAGTCTTTTCTTACGCAAATTTCTTGGAGAGTTTCCCCAATGTTCTCCTTTACTAATTAGATGGTATCAGGCCATAGATTTAGCTCCTTGATCCATTTTGAGTTGGCTCTGTATGATGTATAAGGTAGGGGTCTTGTTTCATTCTTTTGCACATGGAGATCCGATTTTCCCAGGACCATTCGTTGAAGAAACTGTCCTATCTTCAGGGATTGATTTTAGCTCCTTTGTCAAAGATTCATTGGTTGTAGATGGTTAGATTTATTTCTAGAAATTCTATACTATTCCATTTGTCTACATGTCTATTTTTGTGCCAGTATCAAGATGTTTTTATTATAAATGCCCTTTTGTATGTCTTGAAGTCAATATTGTGATACCTCTGGCTTTGTTTTTGTTGTATAAGATTGTTTTAGCTCTTGGGGTTTTTTGTGTTTCCATATCAACTTTAGAATCACTTTTTGTGGATCTGAGAATATTGTTGGTGTTTTGATTGGTATTGCATTGCACCTGTAATTGCTTTCAGTAGTATGGACATTTTGATAATATTAATTCTTCTAATCCATGAACATGCAAGATTTTTCCATTTTTTTGTGTTTTTTCTTCTATTACTTTAATGTTTTATAATTTTTATCATAGAGATATTTCACCTCTATGGTTAAATTTATTCCAACATATTTAATTTTTTGTACCTATTGTGAATGAGACTTACAAGTTCTTTCTCAGCCATGGTATTGTCTGCCTATTGATGATTACTGTGTGTTACTTTGATATTCTGCAAGTTTACCAAATTCTCTCATGAGTTCCAATAGCCTCTTAGTGGAGTCTTTTGATTCCCATATATATAGGATCATGTCAGCTGCAAACATGGATAATTCAACTTCCTCCTTTCTAATTTTTATCCCTTTGATTTCTTTTTTTTTTTTTTTTTTTTTTTTTTTTTTTTTTTTTGCTCAGCAGCTCTGGTTAAAACTTCCAGGACTATATTGAATTGCAATGTTGAAAGTGGGCATCCTGGCCTGGTTCTTTAACATAGTGGAAATGCTTCCAACTTTTCCCCATTCAAAATGATGGTGGCCAGAGTTTGTGAACTCAAGAGGCTTCCATAGCCTTGGCAGCTCATGACAAGAACCTCGGGTGATTACTGACATCATAAATAAGAGTGTCAATTGTTAAATCAACAACAGGAGTCACAGTGCACTTACTCCCCATGTAGGATCTCTGTCCTTAGTGTGTTGTACTATGTGAATTAACAGTAAAACTAGTATTCAAACAGTACTTTATACTTTGTGTGTCTGTGGGATACAAACTGTTGTGTTGAAATCTTTACTTAATATATACTAACTTCATCTTCTGTATAAAAAAGATAATTAAAAATGAATCTTAATGAAGAATGGGATGGAAGAAGGAGTAGGAGTTGGAATGTTTTGAGGATGGAGGGGTGGTCATGGGGGAAAAACTGCTATAATCCAAAAGTTGTACTTTCAAAATTTACATTTATTAAATAAAAGTTTAAAAAAAAAAAACAAAATGATAGTGGCTGTGGCTTTGTCATATATTGCATTGATTTTGTTGAGGAATGTTCCTTCTACATCCAATTTGCTTAAGGTTTTTATTTTGAAAGGCTGCTGTATTTTATCAAATGCTTTCTCTGCATGTGTTGACATAATTATATGGTTTTTATTCTTCAATTTTAATGTGATATATCACATTTATTGATTTGCATATATTGAACCATCCCTGCATATCAGGCATAAATCCCACTGAGTCTGGGTGAATGGTCTCTCTGATGAGCTATTGGATTTGATTAGCTAATATTTTATTGAGGACTTCTGCATCTATGTTTATCAGTCATATTGGTCTATAGTTCTCTTTCTTTGTTGTATCATCTTCTGGTTTTGAAATGAAGGTGATGGTGGTGCTAGATCCTCTTAACAGAATTTTTATGATGACCTGGTGGGCTTCAGTCGGTCTGGAGGGATACAGGCACATGGCAGTTATGTTTTGTCCCAGACCTGGAATTCCCTTAATTATAATCCCTCTGGATAATACTGGCCATCAAGTTTTTATATATTGGAGAAGCAAAAGATTTTTTGAATCTAATTAGAACATTGTAGAGCCAGCTGTACTTTTTCCTCAATTTAGTGAATTCCTTTTGATAACTAGTTAATCTTAAAGGATAGGCAAGGATAATTTGGAAAAGGGAAGACAGACAAGAGGCTGTGTCCTGGTGATATCTGGCTTCTCTACGAGGGACATTTATACAATAGTTCAGTCTCAAGATGGAATGTTGCAGGATACTTGGACAGAGAAACGTGACACAAAGATTTTTATAGAAAGTAGGATTTATTTATTTATGTATATATATATATCAGTCGAAGGTCTAGTGAATTCATATCCAAAAATCTGAGCCCTGAACAAGGCAGAAATTGCCTTATATACAATCTTAGTTCCTTTGTCTCCTTTATATGGTTACGTACATTCCTATTGGGTACTTTATAGGATCACTGAGTTAGCTGTAAGTTTGCACATGCATTCACAGTTACTGGTTAGGCCACATTTTCCTTTCTTTGTTCTGGGAGTGTCCTTAACTTTTCTTTTGATCTGGGAGGGCTCTTAATTTTCCCTTTTGAAAGTCCCTACCTCAGGAAGTATGTGTAATATGTGATAAAACCTTGAGGAAGGTTCAGCCCAGACCCGGAAGGATCTGGAAGTCATCTATCATAGCTTGGATTTTATCCTATACACACTGAGAAGAAATGGGTGGTTTTTAAACAGAAGAGTTGAATTGGTTAAGTTTCACCTGCTTCCACATCTATGCCCTCTGTGTTCATGCTATGGAAAGTTGATTCTCACAGGGTCTGTTAACCAGTCTCCCCTGCCTAATGGCTTCCAGTTGGGTTCAGCCAACTAGTGTCTATGTCCTGTGTACCCTTGATTCAATGTTAAATCTCTGATAGTAGCTCGATCACTCTTCTACATATCTTGCCAGGCAGCCCCTCTGTGACTCCAGCTTTCACTATATAACTATTTATTGTTCCTTTAAGCCACAGATTGAATGTAATCCTCTGTTTCTAGTCTTCTTTATCCTACCCACCTTTGTAAGTAGCTCCTTCACCAAAGTGAGCCCTCTGAATTAATTTATTTCCTTTTAGAATCTTAAACTGATATAAGCACGATTACATCATATTTGTATCTTGCAAATATTTCTTTGTTTTATGAAAAACGAATGAAAGAAAGACTGACTAACAATAGTGAGGAGTCTGTTGCAATTCTGGTTGGTAACAGAAGAGATGGCTTGGGCTAAGGTATGGTTGGGAAGTAAGGAGTCCAGCTCCTAGCCAAACTCATGTATGACCTTTCAGGTTCAATCAGGTAATTACAAAGGCTTTATCTGACAGGCCTCATGAGGAAAACCACACTAGAACTGGTTCATGGCCAATGCATACAGTCTCTGTAGGAAGTTGTGGTCAAGATTCAGGCCTCCCCGGGCCAGTCATGCACTTGCGCAAATCGGCAATCTTAGCCCAGGCAGGAACATTTAGAATCTTCCTTACCAGTGGATCTTGAAGATGGGTTCCTCACCTCTGACTCAGGATTTTTCTACATTTAATCCTCCCCTCTATTCCTCTCTTCTGGCTCCATAAAACTGCTGTGTGTAGCTCCCTCAACAGTAAGGGAACTCTACTAGTATACAATTCCATGGGGAATGGAAAATAGGGAGGAGGTGGCATGTCCTCCAGTTTTAGCATCTTCCTTGTATTATTGCATCATGAAAGACTTGACTGTTACTTTCATTAGGTCTCAGAAATCAGCTACCCTGATACCTGATAGCTCAACTGAATTCCTGTTGGAGAGAAGCATGTAGATTATAGAGATTTTTATTTATTTTTTTAAACTTTTATTTAATGAATATAAATTTCCAAAGTACAGCTTATGGATTACAATGGCTCCCCCCCCCCATAACTTCCCTCCCACTCCCAACCTTCCCCTTTCCCTCTCCCTCCCCCCTTCCATTCACATCAAGATTCATTTTCAATTCTCTTTATATACAGAAGATCAGTTTAGCATACATTAAGTAAAGATTTCAACAGTTTGCACCCACATAGAAACACAAAGTGAAAAATACTGTTTCAGTACTAGTTATAGCATTAAATCTCAATGTACAGCACATTAAGGACAGAGATCCTACATGAGGAGTAAGTGCACAGTGACTCCTGTTGTTGACTTAACAAATTGACACTCTTGTTTATGGTATCAGTAATCACCCTAGGCTCTTGTCATGAGTTGCCAAGGCTATGGAAGCCTCTTGAGTTCATCAACTCTGATCATATTTAGACAAGGTCGTAGTCAAAGTGGAAGTTCTCTCCTCCCTTCAGAGAAAGGTACCTCCTTCTTGATGACCTGTTCTTTTCACCGGGATCTCACTCGCGGAGATCTTTCATTTAGGTGTTTTTGTTGTTGTTGTTGTTGTTGTTTGCCAGAGTGTTTTGGCTTTCCATGCCTGTATACTCACATGGGCTTTTCAGCGAGATCCGCGTGCCTTAAGAGCTGATTCTGAGGCCAGAGTGCTGTTTAGGACATCTGCCATTCTATGGGTCTGCTGTGTATCTCACTTCCCATGTTGGATCGTTCTCTCCCCTTTTTATTCTATCAGCTAGTATTTGCAGACACCAGTCTTGTTTATGTGCTCCCTTTGGCTCTTAGTCCTATCATTATGATCAATTGTGAATAGAAATTGATCACCGGGACTAGTGAGATGGCATTGGTACATGCCACCTTGATGGGATTGAATTGGAATCCCCTGGTATGTTTCTAACTCTATCGTTTGAGGTAAGTCAGCTTGAGCATGTCCCGAATTGCACATCTCTTCCCTCTCTTATTCCCACTCTTATATTTAACAGTGATCACTTTTCAGTTAAGTTTCAACACTTGAGAATAACTGTGTATTTTTTTTTTTGACAGGCAGAGTGGATAGTGAGAGAGAGAGAAAGAGAGAGAGAGAAAGGTCTTCCTTTTGCCATTGTTCACCCTCCAATGGCCGCTGCAGTTGGCGTGCTGCGGCCAGTGCACCTCACTGATCCGATGGCAGGAGCCAGATACTTATCCTGGTCTCCCATGGGGTGCAGGGCCCAAGTACTTGGGCCATCCTCCACTGCACTCCCTGGCCACAGTAGAGAGCTGGCCTGGAAGAGGGGCAACTGGGACAGAATCCAGTGCACCGACTGGGACTAGAACCCGGTGTGCCGACGCCGCAAGGTGGAGGATTAGCCTAGTGAGCCGCGGCGCCGGCCCTAACTGTGTATTGATTACAGTATTCAACCAAAAGTATTAAGTAGAACAAACAAACAAAAATACTAAGAGGGATAACGTATTAAGTTGTTCATCAACAGTCAGGGCAAGGGCTGATCAAGTCACCGTTTCTCATAGTGTTCATTTCACTTTAACAGGTTTCCTTTTTGGTGCTCAGTTAGTTGTCACTGATCAGGGAGAACATATGGTATTTGTCCCTTTGGGACTGGCTTATTTCACTCAGCATAATGCTTTCCAAATTCCTAACAGGGATCACTTTTCAGTTAAAATTTAAACACCATATCTCTCCCTCTTTCCCTCTGTCCCCTCTTCTTCATATCTCTGTCAAATAAAAAAACATTAAAACAGATGATGCATTTTTTCAATGATTGTGTAAAAACCCTTATTAAACTTACTGAAAAATAGAGACAGCAGGTTATAAGGGACAACTAAAATTTAGAATTAGGATGTATTGCATTTAACTCTGAGTTTTATTTTATATGAAAGCAATAATAATAATAATACTTTGGGGCCGGCGCCTTGGCTCACTAGGTTAGTCCTCCACCTGCAGCACCGGCATCCCATATGGGTGCCAGGTTCTAGTCCTGGTTGCTCCTCTTCCAGTCCAGCTCTCTGCTGTGGCCTGGGAGGGCAGTGGAGGATGGCCCAGGTCCTTGGGCCCTGTACCCACATGGGAGACCAGGAAGAAGCACCTGGCTCCTGGCTTCAGATTGGTGCAGTGCCGGCCACAAGGGCCATCTGGGGAGTGAACCAATGGAAGGAAGACCTTTCTCTCTGTCTCTCTGTCTCTCGCTGTCTGTAACTCTACCTCTCAAATAAAAAAATTTTTAAAAAATAATACTTTATAACATCATATAGTAGATCAACTACTTAAAACATTTCTTTTGGCTCACAAATTTTTTCTATTAAACAGGAGACAACACTACCTCTAAACAAAATCTAAATCCCTAACTCAAGGAATTTCATGCCTCAGTATAACTGATAAGTGATTTCTTGAAACTTTATTTTAATTTTTCATTTTCTATTGGAAAACTAAACTGATCAGAGGCTAAATTCCAAAGTATTCAGAAATATGATGATCACTATTAGGAATTCACCCTGAAATGCTAGGATTAAAGCAATCATAAGGATGGGAAATTCCTGCTTTTCTAATTGTTTATATTGTCAAAGCCTTTATTTTGGCTAAAACATTCTCTTAGACAAAAACCTGGCAAGAAGCCTGATTAAGTCTACTTACTTCTTTCCTGACTTCTTTTTTATCTCCTGTACCCACGTGGAAGGTAAGGCAGATTCCATGCTTTATGAAAAGAATACAAGTTTTGGAGCCAGGCTAGCTTGGGCTATGATACCAGCTTTACCATTAATGAGATTCAGTGGATCAGCCACTTGACCTCTCTGAATCTAAATTTTGTATCTTTGTAATGGAACTTTCTTGGGGTTCTGATGTGGATTAAATTACATAACATGTATAAAGTTCTAGGTACATAGCAGGTACTCAATAAATGAGACCCATAATGATATTTAGTATGGAATGGAGTGGGCCAAAAAATATTCTTTTGGAAGAAGAATGAAAGGAAAAGAGGTGCACACAAAGTGGGAAGAGAATGTCTATCGTATCTATCATGGCTTTTTATTTACTTCTCAGGGAAATTGGAAGGGGCCAAGAGTACAAGTTCACTTGGGAAACTGTCCTGGATGTTAGGTAGGAAGTCAGAAATCAGCCTACGTGTGTGAGAGGGGCCTGAGGAAAAAGGCTTCTGCAGATGCCCACTGTAGAAGCAGCCCAGTCTTTACATTTCAAAGTCCTGCCCAGAGCTTGATAACCTTCCAGGTAGTCCCAGCACTTCCCCCACTTCTCTCTCCTCAGCACCTGGCCTGATACCAGCACCTGGTTACCTGGCCTGATACCACAGAATAAGAAAACTTTATCACCTTTCTCTGAGGTAGGCAGCACAGGGGAAGTTCCCCCTGTCTGATAACGTCAGTGGTAAACCTGGGTAGAAATTTTCCTAATTTACACTCAGCAAACCCTTTGTCCTGGAGGAGAACGGGGAGGAGGTAAACAGAAATGGCAGAAAGGAACCAGACCCTTCCCTTATAAGCCCCAGTCTAAACAGACTGTGTGCTCAGCTCTCAGCTCTAGGCTGAGCTGCCCACCCAGCCTGCCAGGGGTACTCTCTCCATTTAACCATGTAACCTCACTTTCCCCCCGTCTGAGTGACTGGGCACTCTCTCTGTCCCTTCTGTTCTGATGGATGCCCTGTCCCCAATAAAACCTTGCTACTATGCTGTCTCACGCCTGAATTTTTTCTTCTGCGAAGACAAGAACCCCACATGACTCACCTCCATTGACACTCAGAAAAAAAAGAGTTCAAAGTTATTAAAACTTCTGTTTATAGTCAAGCAAAAATTTCACTTAAGGAGTCTTCTCAAAATTTCTAAGTTCAAGAAGCCAGTTGATTTAACAAAGATCTGAGGCTCAGAAGACCTGTCCAGAGGACAAGTTGTTTCTGGCAAGTATGTCCTGGGTAGGTTATCAAGTTCCAAGCCACCAGGCAAGGGAAGATAGATGGGGCTGCAATTTCTAAGGAAGAAGAAAGGATATCATTGTCCCAGAGGCATATAGAATGGACTCAGGGTGAAAGTGAAATCAGGAATGACCCCCTAAAATCCTCACCAAATGTGGCCCCTTAAAGTTCCCCAGAAGTTCTATCTGGGGTGCCACATATGCTACCAAAATTTGGGATGCCATACGATTTCACCATATGCTTACTAATAAATCCCCAATATTAATAAGCCCAAGAGGGTTCTTGCCTAATATTTAGAGAAGAATTTTAAATACCGGCACAGATAAATGAGGCATCATGGTACATTTTAAGCTTTATTTAGTGTGAAAGATGCACAGGACAGTGAAAGCTTTATTAAGAGAGAGAGGTAAACCTGGGTTCATACCGAGCACCAGGAACCAGCCATGTGGAGGAGCATCTAGGCCAGGAAGCCTAGAGCACATGGCAAGCTAGACAGGACATTAGGATTACAAATCTGACTTTTTGATGGGTTTTGTCCCTGCCTTCTGATTGTTAACTCCTGCTCTGTTTTTTTACTTTCCTCAAAGAACTGAATGACTCAGACCCACACAATGCAGCAAGTCTACCTCTCTTGGCAGGAGGTTTCTGGCTTAAATAAATCTTGCTTTTCACTCTGCTTTGTCCACATGGAAATTCTTATTTCAGGTGGGATGTGAGACAAAGATCTGAGATAATCTTTTCTCTGCCACCCTTTCACCCATAACAATACTTCCTGGGACAACTGGCTTTTAGTTTCATTCCTGCCCTTCAGCTTGCTCCTCTAAAGCAGGGTGCTGAAAATCTGCAAATTAGATTTCTAGGTTTCTTTATTTGCTGGTTTCCAGTTCGATTCTGCCAAAGCACATCTAGTGGAAAGACTAGAAGGCAGAAGGGAGAGAAAAGTCATCTTTTCTCATTTTCTCTCTCTGGATCTGGCAGTAACAGCAGGCAATCTTGGCAATGAATCCAGTCACGGGGTAGTGGGCAGCCTCAGTAACAATGCAGATTCTTAGCCTCGTGAAAGATAACTGTAATAACAGTTTATTAGCAGCAGGAGCAGCAACCACCAAAGCCCCTGGAAACTTCAGCAGTATAGACCCTGTGAATTCTGGGTACCACCTCTGGTCTTTCTAAACCCCCATGGGTTTTATTCCTTCTGTTTGAAATGCCTAGCATAATTCTGTTTATGTTCTTAGAAACCAATAACTAAGTGGCTTAATACTAACTTTTGATGATAATATTAACACATGAATATAATCAGCAAAATGCAATGCAGTTAAACAGATCTGTTGTTTAATCCTGGCACTATTACCTAGTAGCAATGTTATTTTGTTCATGTAACTTAACCAAACCTCAGTTTCCCTCACATGAATATAACACAGATTAAATGATATAATATTGTATAAGTGATATAATGTATGTACTGTACCTGGTACTTAGGCAGTTTTTCAACTTAAGCTGTTACCCTCTCCTGGCACATGCCCAAGCATGGTGTGGGTACATTAACATAAAAAGACTCCACAGATTTTTACTTTATAAAACTTATCTCAAGAACTAGGATATAACATAAATGGATTTTATGATGAAGTCAGCTATTCAGGGGGAAATTAACTAGTTGCTGTCAAGGAGGGCGATTAGTAAAATGGTTTCATCTTAAGCTCCAGGTGCTATCTTAGGCTCTGGCCCTGTCACCATGTGGTGCAATAAGCTTTGATCCTAAGCTTAGCCTGGCTTACTAGAAGTCTGATGATCAAATGGCCCAACCACAAGTGTCAGCTCCACCCCACCCTAACAGGATTTGCTGCTCCCACTTCCTTACCTCTGCAAAGCTATATAAGACCTATTCTAGCATAGGCTTGCTGTTCTCTCATGCATGGGAAGGCAGCCTGTCAGGTTTCGCCACCCAACAATAAACCTCCCTTACTCTGATGTCTGGTGTGTTTTCTGGTGATCTTTCATTGGTGCCAAAACCCAGGACCAGACTCTCCCATCGACCTTGCTCTCCCCTTGGGGATCTGAGCTGCTTTGGGATTCCGGACTTCTGCCAACCACAAAACTCACCCCTGGCCTCCCTTCACTATTGAATGCTCTGTGATTCCCATCTACACGCTGGCCCTTCAAAATCCTGAGGTAAGATGGGTCGGGCGGAGGATCCTCTCTTCGTGACTTTCTACGGGTTGTAGTTCTACGTGACTTTGTCCCCGAAGTCCTGGTACCAGGCACCACAGCTCCTACAGCCTTGTACCTATACAGACTCTGTGTCCCAGGCAACAGTGGCTATGGGTGACAACTCAATCCCCTATTTCTCTTCTACAGGCTTCATGCCCTGGGCTCCAGTGGATGTGGGTGATGACCCCACTCCCCACTCCCATACTCTCCTGGTCAGATGGCCATGATTTTGGGCACAGAAATGATTTTGACTCCACGGGTTGCCATGGGAACTTCCTCATCTTGCGTTCCTTCCATCCCTCCTCTCAGCTGTCTCCTAGCTTGACAGCTAGTCCAAATGGCTGCTTAACGGCACATTATTCAGGATATTTACCACTTCTGTGAACATTCAGAAAAGTGGAAGGAGATTCCCTATGTCCAATCCTTCACCTGTCTCTGTTTTAAACCTTCCCTCTGACCTCATGTTCTCCTTTTAGCTTCCAAGTTTCCCACTAAACAGCCAAAACCCCTTTCTTCTACATTTGCTGGTCTCACTGTCTCACTCACTGTATCCCTTCTCATGCCTGGGAATTCTAAGCTCCTGCTCACCCTTATCTCAGAACAGCCCTTTTCCATATCTATTCACCCTGCCTTTATCTATAATCCTTTCTAACACCCTCCACCCAGAGAAGCAAATGAGAGTTTGGGAACCGGGCCTTCTCCATGCCCTCAACCTCTGGCCCAGTCTGCCAACTAGTCTTCTTCCTTCCCCCCTCATTATCTGATTTTACCACAAGAATAGCAAGGGAGTAGCAATTCCATCCTTTTGAGCTCACAGTTTACTGTAAACAAGTCGCCTATTCCCACCCTTCAGGCGGCTCTTTGTTCTATCCTGAGCAAGCCAGGCAGGATAAAAGATTAAAAATGAAGTATTTTGATGGGTGTTGTTCCCACCATGTAACTGAATGTCAAGCTGACCTCACCAGGTCTCAATTCCTATAAACTCGATTTCCTGATCCCATTAGTAGGTATTTCCTAGATATTTCATTCCTTAGCTCTGGGTTAAAGTCCAATTATCCCATTTGCAGACAGGCAGTTTTTCAATCTAGACTCACATTAGATACATCCCCACATGGCCTGAACTTGTGTAGACAAGTTTCAGCATATCTCTGGTATCCCCTATCTTCCTTCTTAAGTTCCCTCTTTTGGGTCACTTCTGTTTGGTCCTTCTATGTGGTACATACCACAGAGGCATAGCTCAAAAATAAAAGCCACCAAAGGGGGGAAAAATTAACTCTAGAAATGTCTAAAAATAAATGCAGAAACTCTAAAGCAAGAATAAGGAAGACAATATGATGCCCCCAAAAGAAGATAACAACATTTCAATATTAGAATGTAAAGAGGAAGAGACTGATCAAATGACTGAAATGGAATTCAAAAATTAATCACAGGATTACTCAAAAGCAATCAGAAGCAAATCCATGAACTAAAGAAAACCATACATGACATTAATGAAAAATTTCCCTATTAAACAGAGATTTTAAAGAGAAATCAAAATGAAATATTAGAAATGAAGAATTTGGGGGCCGGTGCTGTGGTGTATTGGCTAAGCTTCCACCTGCGGCATCAGTATCCCATATGGATGCCAGTCAAAGTCTCGGCTGCTCCTCTTCTGATCCAGCTCTCTACTACAGCCTGGGAAAGCAGTAGAAGATGTTGCTAGTGCTTGGGCCCCTGTACCCATGTGGAAGACCCAGAAGAAGCTCCTGGCTTCGGATCAACCCAGCTGTGGATGTTGCAGCCATTTGGGGAGTGAACCAGAGGATGGAAGACCTTTTTCTCTGTCTCTCCCTCTCTCTGTCTGTATCTCTCAAATAAATAGATAAAATCTTTTAAAAAATGAAGAATTCAACAGATCAAATAAAAATGCAGTGGAAATCCTTAACAACAGACCTGTTGAGACAGAAGAAAGAATATCTGAGCTAGAAGACAAATCTTTGGAAATCTTTCAGTCAGACAAAAAAAAGAAATTAGAAAACTTAAAAATAGTGTTGGAGATTTATGGGACACTATCAAACAACCCAAAATATGGGTCCTAGGAGTTCCTGAAGGTGTAGAAAGACAGAATGGACTAGAAGGCCTATTTAGTGAAATACAGAAAAATTCCCCAATTTGGAGAAAAAAAGGGACATCCAAGTACAGGGAACACCTTGAATTCTTAAAAGACATGACCAGAAAAGATCTTCACCATGACACATTATAGTCAAACCTTCCACAGTAAAACATAAAGAAAAGATTCTAAAATGTGCACTAGAGAAATGCCAGGTTACTTTCAGAGGATTTACATTTAGACTGACAGATGACTTTTCATCAGAAACCCTAGAGGCTACAAGAGAATGGGGAGACATAGTCCAAGTCTTAAGAGAAAAAAACTGTCAACCCAGAATACTGCACCCTGCAAAGCTCTCATTTATGAATGAAAGTGAAATAAAGACCTTCCATAACAAACAGAAATTGAAAGAATTTGTCTGTAACCACTCATCCAGCATTACAAAAGATGCTTAAGGATGTGCTACACATAGAAACACAAAATGATAGCCATCATTATGAAAGAATGTGAAGGGTACAGGGGCCCAGGGACATAGGCCATCTTCCACTGCTTTCCCAAGCCATAGCAGAGAGCTAGATTGGAAGTGCAGTAGCCAGGCCTCGAACCGGCACCTATATGGAATGCTATACCACAGTGCCATCCCCCCCCCCCCATGATTAATATTACAGTGATTTTTAGATTCTTTTCTGAAGATCTGAGTTTGCATCTCTCTTTTTTTTTTTTCTCTTCAAACTGGAAGAACCTACTTCAGTATTTGCAGATGTGGGGGTGACAAATTCTCTTAGTTTTTTCTGAATATAGAATTCTGAATTGACAGGTTTCTTCTTTAGTACTTTTGTATTTTTAATTTTACAGGCAGAGTTAGACAGTGGGAGAGACAGAAAGAAAGGTCTTCCTTCTGTTGTTTCACCCCCAAAATGGCCGCTACGGTCAGTGCTGCGCTGATCAAAAGCCAGGAGCCAGGTGCTTCTTCTTGGTCTCCCACGTGGGTGCAGGCGCCCAAGCACTTGGGCCATCCTCCACTGCCCTCCCGGGCCACAGCAGAGAGCTGGACTGGAAGAGGAGCAACCGAATCTAGAACATGGCATTCCATATGGGATGCTGGTGCTGCAGGCAGAGGATTAGCCAAGTGAGCCATGGCGCCAGCCCACTTTAGTACTTTAAATATACTGTTTTACTATTGTCTGGCTTCACTTATTTTTTTAAAAGATTATATATACGTATATATCTAATAAGAGTCTTTACATGATATCAAAAATGATAGAACTAAAGATAGAAACAGATAATTCCACAATAAGTATGGCTGTGGATTTTACACTCCTTTCTCAGCAGTTGGTCATTGAACTGTGAAGACAAAGGATCTCAATAACTCTACAAACTACTTTTTGAAATTTAGAGAACAATACATTTGGGAAGTGGTGATGGTGATATGAAGGAGGATAGAAGCACAGCAGTGGTGACAAGTAATCAAATTTAGATATACTGGGAAAATCACTCAAAATTTCCAGAGCTTGAGTATCAATCAGCAACATAAGGATAATAAGAATCTACCTCATTGAATTATTGTGGGATTAAATGAGATAACATATATGTTACTTAGAATACTCTATGACTCACAGTAAGCAAACAGTTTACTTAGCAGTTAATTTTACTATGAGAATATGGGAAAATCATTCATTCAGAAAAAAATTTTATGGAGCTTCTATGTGCCAGGACCTACCTAGATTACACACAGAGAATACAATTATGAGTACAAGGTTCATCAAGGAGCTTACAGCTTATAGATGAAATGGAAAACAAACACTGCACTTCACTACAGTACCTATAGGAGTATGAATGTGAAGTAACAATAATAATTGGACATAAAAGCTACTATGTTTATATATTAAAATGTTTTCCAGTAAGACACAACTGTCACTTTCTTATAATTTCTGAACCCCTTTGCAGAGTCAGGTTACCCAACAGCAGCTTTCTAAGTCAAGATAAAATTAGAGATGAAATGTATATGCAGGACTATTACCCATTTTTAAATTGGCTTATCCTCCCACTACTCAGTTTTACGAGTCCTAAGGTACTCAACACCATTAACCATAAGGGAAATACAAATCAAAACCACTATAACATACTAACTCACACTCAGTAGGATGGCTATAATCAAAAATTAAAAGATAACAAATGTTGGTGAGGGTATGAAGAGAACCCTTGTACATTGTTGATGGAACTGTAGATTGGTACAGTCAGTATGGAAAACAGTATGAAGATCTCTAAAGACACTAAAAATAGAATATCATATGATCTGGCAATCCCTCTTCAGGGCGTATACCAAGGGGAAATGAAATTACTACCTCATAAAGATATCTAGTTCATTCTGATATTCACTGCAGCATTACACACAGTAGGCAAGATACTGAAATAATCTAAACTTCCTATTAGTGGATGAATGAATAAAGAAACTCTGGAATATACATATAGGGGATTATTATTCAACCCCCCAAAAGAATATCTTGCCAGTTGCCACAACATGGATGAGCTTAAGGACCTTATGATAAATGAAATAAGCCAGACACAGAAAGAAAAATATTCCATGATTTTACTTGTATGTGGAATCTACTTTTAAAAACTTATTTATTTATGATGCAGAGTGACAGAGAGCGAAACACACTCACATCCACCCACCCACCCATCCCCGCACACACACACGGCAGGTGGGTAGGGAGAGGACATTCCATGTACTGGTTCACTTCTCAAATATCCGCAACAGCCAGAGCTTGGCCAGACTAGAGCCAGGAGCCAGAAATTCCATCTAGGTATCCAATATAGGTGGCAGGGTCTCAAGCACTGAGCCATCATCTATCACTTCCCTAGATGCACACTATTGGGAATCTAGATTAGACATGGTGTAACTAGGACTTGAATCAGCACTCTGATATGGGATGCTTGTATCTCAAGTTGTAGTTTAACTCACTGTACCTCAATGACACCCCTCTTCTTTTTAAAGATCATTTTGACTATTCTGAGTTTACTGGAATTCTATATGAATTTTAGAATGAGTTTCTTAATTTCTACAAGGAAGTCAACTACAATTCTCATAGAAATTGTAAAAAGCCTGCAGGTCAATGTGGAGAGAATTGAAATCTTAACCATAAAATGTCTTTCCATTCATTCAGATTTTCACTAACTTCTTTCAGTGACATCTTACAGTTTTCAGTATACAATTCTTGTACTTCCTAATTCGTCAAAGGTACTCATAACTATTTTTGACACTATTATAAATGAACTTTATTTCTTAATTTTTTGATTCATTTTTGTATAGAAATACAACTGACTCTTAAACATTGCTCTTGTATCTGAAATTTTCTCAAATTCATTCATTAGCCCTACTAGATTTATTTGAGAATTTAAAATTTTTTCAGTATTTAGGATCACGTCATCTTCAGAGAAAATTTTACTTCTTCCTTTTCCAATTTGTTTGCCTTTCATCTCTTGTCTTTGTCTATTACTTTGGCTAGAACTTTTGGAACACTGTTGAACAAAAATTGTGAAAAAATGTGTGTTTTGATATTAGAGGGGAAAGCTTTCAGTATTTTACCATCAAGTATAATGCTACTTCGAATTCTCCACAAATGCCTTTTATTGTACTGAGAAAATTTCTTACTTTTCTAGTTTGTTGAATTTTTATTTATCATTAAAGAGTAACAGAGTTTGTCAAAAGATTTTATGCAGGCCGACGCCACGTCTCACTTGGCTAATCTTGCGCCTGCGGCGCCGGCACCCTGGGTTCTAGTCCCAGTTGCTCCTCTTCCAGTCCATCTCTCTGCTATGACCCAGGAAGGCAGTGGAGGATGGCCCAACTTCTTGGGCCCTGCACCCGCGTGGGAGACCAGGAGGAAGCACCTGGCTCCTGGCTTTGGATTGGCGCAGCGCGTCAACTGTAGTGGCCACTTGTGGGGTGAACCAATGGAAGGAAGACCTTTCTGTCTGTCTCTCTCTCTCATTGCCTAACTCTGCCTGTCAAAAAAAAAAAAAAAAAGATTTTATGCATTAAGATGATCATGTGAGTTCCCTCCTTCATTCCATAAGCATGATGTATGACATTCATTGATTTTTCATTTGGTGGAACACTCTTTCATTCTTAGCATTAATCCCACATGGTCATGATGTGGAATCTTAAAATGTTCCTGGACTCATATTACTAGTATTTTGTTAAGGCTTTTTGCATCTGTATTCATAAAGGATATTGGTCAATAGTTTTATTTTCTTATGCTGTCTTTACCATTGATAAAATAGTAGTTGTTGGCTTTAAAGAATGATTAGAAACTATCCTTGCCTCTTATTTTTGAAGAATTGGTGTCAATTGTACTTTAAATGATTCATAAATTTACAAGTGAAGCCATTTTGTCTGTGATTAGTTTTTCTTGGAAGATTTTTAATGATTGATTCAACCTCTTTATTTGCTATAGGTATATTCATATTTTCTCTTTCTTATTCAGGTAGTTTTATATCCAATACTGGAGCACCCAAATACATAAAGTAAATACTAATGGACCTAAAGGGAGAAATAGACTCCGACACCATAATAGTAGGGGACTTCAACACTCCACTTTCAAAATGTACAGATTATCCAGACAGAAAACCAACAAACAGTAGAGTTAAACTTTACTATAGATCACTTGAACCTAACAGACACAATAGAATATTCTACCTAATTGCTGCAAAATACACATTCTTTTCAATAGCACATGGAACATTCTTCAGGATAGATCATAATAGTACTCATAAAACAAGTCTCAACAAATTTAAAAGAAAAGAAATAATGCAAGGGTGGGGAACCCTTTTTCTCCCAAGGGTCATTTGGATGTTTATAACACTATTTGTGTTCCAGAAAAAATTACTGAATCTCATCTGCAGTTGCCTTGGCAGGACCAGATGAAATGATTTTGCAGGCCTTAAATGGCCTTCAGGCCAAATTTTTCACACCCCTGAATTAAAGAGCATCTTTTCTGACTAAAAAGCAATAAAACTAGAAATCAATAAAAATAAAAATTATATAAATACATAGAAATTAAATTACTTTTGAATAATCAATGGGTCAAGAAAAAATTAAGGAGGGATTTAAAAATTTCTTGAAAAAATGAAAATAGACACACAACATATTACAATCTTTGGGATACAACAAAAGCAGAACTAAGAGGGAAAATTACAGCAACCAAAGCCTGCATCAAAAAAGCAGAAAGATCTGAATCAACCAACTTCTCACCACATCTCAAGGAACTAGAAAAGCAAGAGCAAATCAAATCCAGAATTAAAAGGAAGAAAGAAAGAATAAAACTCAAGAGCATAAATAAATTACATAAATAAAATATTTAAAAATCAATTAAATGAAGAGCTTGTTCTTTGAAAAGGTAAACCAAATTGACAAACCCTTACCTACGCTAAGAAAAAAAGGGAGAGATTAAAATACTTAAAATCAGAGTTAAAAAGAGAGATGTTATGACTGATGCCACAGAAACACAAAGGATTGTTAGATATTATTATCAACAAGCATATGGCAACAAACTTGATAGTGTCGCTCCCCCTCTTCGTGGAGGAGCAACACAGGACCCTGCGCTGTTCTTTCGTCTGCTCGGCCCTCCCCGGGCTTGCTGCTGGTTCTTCCCGGGTTGGCTACTATCCCTTCCACCTCCGTGGAAGGGCAGTTCCCCCTGGCCGCATTCCCCACTTCCGCAGGGGAGCGGCACACCACCGGCCGGTTCTCTCGGGGGCTGCACGGGTTCCCTCAGATGTTCCCCATAGATGTTCCTCGTGCATGCCGTCTCTCTCCTCCTTTATAGTCCTCCTCCGCCAATCCCAACTCGGCTGAGTACGCTGCTCTCCAATCAGGAGCAAGTCCTACAGTTAATTGGTTGAACTGGAGGCAGCTGTGCGGAAGCTGTTTACTTCTCTCCCAGCGCCATATTGTGGGAGAGCAGATGCACAGAACAAGTCTTAATTCGAGTAACTTAGTCTAGTCCGGATTGCTCCCCACAGATCCCCCTTTCTTTTTATTTTTTGGCGTTGATACGCGCCTGTCTTCGGTGTCCCGCAGCACACACTCTGCTGTACTTGCTAGAGTTGCCACAGGCTCTTACAAGTCCTATCAATCAGGAAAACCGAATCCGGGTCCTCTCTTCGCCATGTTGTGAGGAGGTTTTTAGGCGCTGATGCGTGCCTGTGTTCAGTGCCCTGCAGCGCATACTCTGCTCTGCTAGAACTGCCTGCAGGTGTTTACAAAACCTATCAGGCAAACCGAATCCAAGCCTTCTCATTGCCTTATTGTGGGGGAGACTTATTAGTGTTGGTTCGTGCCTATCTTCGGTGACCTGCAGCTCATACTCTGGTCGAGCTTTGCTGGCGCTTACCGCCTTAAATCGGGCAGACCGAATCCAAGCCTCCTAATTGGCATGTTGAGGGGAGGCCTTATTTTTCTCTATTTCTCTATCTCCGGGCATTTCTATTTCTCCCATTTTACTTCTGTCTGCCAACATTCCTATTTCTCTTTTACTTCTAAACTTCTGTTTCTCTTATCCCCGCAGCTTCCCGCTCTCATTCCATTTCTAAACTTCTGTTTTCTCTTATCCCCGCGGCTTCCCGGCGCCTCGCCCTGCCGGCAGCTTCACGGCTCCGCGCAGCTTCCCGGCGCCTCGCCCCGCCAGCGGGCTCCGCCCCGAGGCTGCTTCTCCGCGCCTCACCGGCTCTGAGCCGCTTCAGCCCGCGCCTCATCTGCGCGGCTTCCCGGCTTTGCGCGGTCCGCGGTCTCCACGCTTAACCCTTTCGCGTCTGAACCACGGCCTACGCCAGCCCCGTTCCCTATCTACTCACGCCCCGTGCTCTCTCTGCACGCGGCGGCTTCCGCGAGTAACACAGCGTAGCTTGCGTCTCCGCCACTAGGATTCAATCTAAGTTCCCCGGGCTAGCCTGGCGAATTCAACCCAGCGTACGTCTCCGCCCCACGGTTTGGCTTCCCGTCCTTTGCTCCCCGGGCTAATCAGACGGATCCCAACCTGGCTCACGTTTCAGCTTCTGGCTTCAACTTTTCGCCCCCTATTCCCGGGCTAACTTGAGAACCCCAAAGTGGCTTTCGTTTCCGCCTCGGCCTGCCCCCCGCGGCTTCAATTTCCCTAACATTTTTCTCTACCCGGTATGTTTCCCCAAACTTTCCTCCAACGATATTCCTCCCTCATTTCTCCTGGCCTCTCCCCACAGTCCACGTCCGAGTCTGTTTGTTCTAGCTTTCACTTTCGCTTTCGACCTTAGAGATTTCTCCCAGCTTCCCCCCGTAGTCCGAATCCGAGTCTATGCCTAGGCTTTCAATAGCTTCTTCCGGCTCCTTTTTCGTCCGGCTTTTCCCTAGGCTGTTTGCTAGTCTCTCTCTCCGGTATTTTCCTGCTTCTTCCCGTTTCTTCCCTCCTAAGTTTGCTATCCGTCCTAAGTTTCCTATCCGAGTCAGGTTTCCTATCCGAGTCAGGTTTCCTATCCGAGTCACGGCACCATTATGTCGCTCCCCCTCTTCGTGGAGGAACGACACAGGACCCTGCGCTGTTCTTTCGTCTGCTCGGCCCTCCCCGGGTTTGCTGCTGGTTCTTCCCGGGTTGGCTACTATCCCTTCCACCTCCGTGGAAGGGCAGTTCCCCCTGGCCGCATTCCCCACTTCCGCAGGGGAGCGGCACACCACCGGCCGGTTCTCTCGGGGGCTGCACGGGTTCCCTCAGATGTTCCCCATAGATGTTCCTCGTGCATGCCGTCTCTCTCCTCCTTTATAGTCCTCCTCCGCCAATCCCAACTCGGCTGAGTACGCTGCTCTCCAATCAGGAGCAAGTCCTACAGTTAATTGGTTGAACTGGAGGCAGCTGTGCGGAAGCTGTTTACTTCTCTCCCAGCGCCATATTGTGGGAGAGCAGATGCACAGAACAAGTCTTAATTCGAGTAACTTAGTCTAGTCCGGATTGCTCCCCACAGATAGCATAGAAGTGGACAAATTCCTGGATGGATAGACCTTACCAAGAATGAATCATGAAGAAACAGAATACTTAGACAGATCAATAATGGAGACTAAATTATAGGTGAATAAGAGTAAGAAGTTTGGCCAGTGCCACGGCTCAATAGGCTAATCCTCCACCTGAGACGCTGGCACCCCAGGTTCTAGTCCCGGTTGGGGCGCCGGATTCTGTCCCGGTTGCCCCTCTTCCAGTCCAGCTCTCTGCTGTGGCCTGGGAGTGCAGTGGAGGATGGCCCAGGTCCTTGGGCCCTGCACCCGCATGGGAGACCAGGAGAAGCACCTGGCTCCTGGCTTTGGATCAGCGCAGTGCGTCGGATGCAGCACACCGACCAGAGCGGCCATTGTGGGATGAACCAATGGAAAAGGAAGACCTTTCTCTCTCTCTCTCTCTCTTACTGTCTACTCTGCCTGTAAAAAAAAAAAAAGAGTAAGAAGTTAAGAAGCTCTAGAGCCTGTTGCACAGTAGGGTGATTATGGATAATGTGAATGCACTGTGTATTTCTCTATCTTTAAAAGCAGGAAGATAGGATTTTGAATGTTTTCACCATAAATAAATATTGAAAATTTAAGAGATTGATGTATTTACTCTGACTGTATATTAACACAATGTATGTGTGTATCAGAGCATCACATTGTATCCCATAAATATGTACAATATTTATGTCTTTTAAAAATTAAATGAGATAAATAAAAGTTATAATATTCAGATATCTTCAGATAAATATTAATAACATCCTTTGAAACAAATCTACTTGAGACTTTAATGATGCTGTTAAAAACACTTTTTCCATTTTTTCCATAACATTTAATTCTCTATGATGATAAGCATGATATATTTTAATATTCCAGAAATAAATATGGAAAGTATCGACATTTCTGTTCCACCCTTTACTAAAAGTTGGGAAACAGCATTCTACAGTTCTTTAGATTTCACATAGTCATATGCCAAATCAAAAACAAAACATTGTCCAAATTGCATTGCCTGGGCACCCTTCCAGGCCATTGCAATGTTCATATTCCTACCCCAAAGTCATAGAAAAACAAAGTCTACCTGCTTATCTTTCCAAGTGGTTTCTGGCAACTTGCTTTTGCTTTTTTTTTTTCTTCCTACTTTGCTACTGCTTTTTTTTTTCTTTTTTCACTTGGTTAGCTTCTTTCACTTTTTATTTAATATATAAACATTATAAAAATTCTTTGATGATTTTGAAGCGCATTCCATACTAGTTTCTGAGAGCTTCAGGGCTGTGGTACGGCAATCTCCATGTCTCACTGAACTCCCTGGTAGCAGTTAGAAGAACTTCATTCTTACTGCCTGAGGTTGTTGAGACATCTTGCATACAAGATTTCACTGCAGTTTCCCACCCATCCAATTTTAACTGTTCAGGAGGAAATGTACTCCCGTTGTTAAGAGAGGACACAGCTGGCATTTTGGAAGTCATGTATCTTTGCAGAGCCGCTCATTATAAACTCCTTCTCTCCCTGTGAAGGGTAAATGGCACAAAAAGCTGGCAAAAGGCCTTAAAGTGATACCAACGCTCATTCTTAGGAAAGCAAGTATTTAAGAAAACCCCCTCAATCTCAGCACTGACCACAGTATGATGAAGACAGTTCAATTTATAGAGCTCTAGCTAGTGAATGGGTGAGCTGGGCTGGTCCTTTATGTAACTGACCTTGGTAAGATGGAACATGGAGTGAAAATCTGACAATTATTAATGATGCTTTTCTCATTTTTAAAGATTTACTTATTTATTTGAAAGAGAGAGAGAGAGAGAGAGACAGAGACAGAGACAGAGAGAAAGATTTTCTATCCCCTGATGCATTCCTCAGATGGCTACAATGGCCTGGGCTGGACCAAGCCAAAGTCAGAAACCAGGAACTTCATCCAGGCCTCCCATGTGGGTGCAGGAGCCCAAGAACTTGGGTCATCTTTCACTGTTTTCCCAGGAACATTAGTAGGGAGCTGGACTGGAAGTGGAACGGCCAGACTAGAACCAGCATCCATAAGGGATGCCAGCATCGCAGTTAGCAGCTTTACGTACTAAGCCACAATGCTGGCTCCTGTTTTTCTCATTTTTAAAAACTTTATACTTTAGATAATAAATTGTTTGATCACGTGAATAAAGTTCTCATAACCTTACTCTTAGTCCTTCTGCCTCCTCAAACCCTACTTCCTCTGTATACAACTCAAGTAGCAAGAGATTTTTACTTCAAAGTGGAATGGACTACCTTATGGCTTGCTCATTGTTATGGCTGAGAATAATCAAAGAGAACAGGTTAAAAAAAGAGAGAGGAGGATAGAAGGAGAAGAAATAGAGAAAAGGGAGAAGACAATGAAGAGGTGGAAGAAGAAGAGCAAGAGGAAGAGGAAGAAGAGGAGGCTGAGGATGAGGAGGAAGAAGGGGAGAAGGAGGAGGATATAGGCTGAGGAGGAGGAGAGAAAGAAGAAGAGGAAGAACTAGATTAAAGACAGGAGAAAGCTATTGAAACACTGAGGATGATGGGTGAGGATTCCCGAGAGATTAGCTAACAGGCAAAGCTACTTTCTGTTAACAGTTGCAAGGGCAACTGACAAGTCTGCAATAGGAAGCTGGAAATCTTGGCAGGAGGCTACTGTTAGCAGACAGAGAAATTGGAAAAGACTTCAATGGTCTTGTAGGGTTGGAGAGACAAAATTGGGGACTGGAAGGGCCAGGATCCCAGTAAGAACAGAAGGCTGGAGAATTGAGCTTTCTCCTCAAAACATTTACCAAATTGTGCAGTGAATGTCTATATTATTTGAGAGGCAAAATATCAAAACTCAACAATATATTGCTTATAAAAGACAAATCTTAAATATAAGGACAAAGATGGGTTGAAAGAAAAAAGATGAGCAAAAACACATTATTCAAATACAAACTCAAAAGAACACTAGAACAGTTCTAATAACAAATACAATTGATTTTAAAGTATGAAGTGTAGTGAGAGATTAAGCCTTTCCTCTTTTAATCCCTCAGTGTTTGCAAACATTTCCAGAGTAGAGCATGCTAAAATTCCTTTGGTTGCAACTTGTCACTTCTTCCCATTTAGCTGCAAACAGCCAATTCCTGATCGGCACTGATCTTGACATGGGGGAGCTAGGCAGAATCAGTTGGGAATAAATGAGCTGGAAGGTTTTCCCACAACCTCTGTCTCTTGCAGCCTTGCATTTTAACTCCACCCTTTTACATGTCAATCCAGTATGCTCACTTTCCCACCATGTACCTGAGTCTCATCTGGGACTGGGAAGGAAGAGACACCACCACGATGAATACGTGGAAGTTAAACTCCATGTGAGAGTGCTATAAAAACTCCCAGAAAACCTCACTCACAGTAAACTCCACCCAAACTCCACCTCATTTGTATATTCAATTAGGGGACCACCCTTCTACTCCACAAAGGGAACTGCTAGATGGGGGAGGTGCCTTTTGGTCTCATTGCTTTGGCCCTTTTCTTGCCTTCTCTCACACACTCTCTGGCCCTCTTATGGTGAGTCTCTCTCCCTGTGGGGTTGCCATCACTTACACATGAATGTATACTCACTCTCTATAAAAATCCTGCTCTTGTGGCTGGTGTAGCAGGTAAGTCTCTACCTGTGGTGCCAGCAATCCATATGGGCACAGATTCAAGTCCTGGCTGCTCCTCTTCCAATCCAGCTCCCTGCTATTGTGCCTGGGAAAGCTGTGGAAGATGGTCCAAGTACTTGGATCCCTGCATTCATGTGAGAGATTTGAAAGAAGCTCTTGGCTCCTGACTTCGGATCAGCCCAGCTCCGGCCTTGGGAGCCATTTGGGGCATGAATCAGTGGATGGAAGATTTCTTTCTTTCTTTCTCTCTCTCTCTCTAACTCTGCCTTTCACAATAAATAAATAAATCTTAAAAAAAAAATCCTGCTCTCACTGTGTACCTTACTTATGCCTCCACTTTGAATTCTTACTGCACACAAAGGCAAGAACTTAAACACCAGGAAACATATATCCATAACATTCTCAGTATCTTGTTTGCCTTCTTTCTCTGGTGCTGTATCCCAAGGGTGGAGACAGCTATTTTCCTTCCTTCCTTCCTTTCTCCCAAACACAACACTGAGGCTGGTAACACATATTTGCTCCAATGTGGGGAACGTGAAATGATATTACTACCCCTAAAAGAAAACGGATTTAAATTGGGTAACAGACCTCAAATATTTCTTGGTTTCTTTGTTGTTTTTTACCAAAGCGGACCCCATCATAATCATATCTTTCCCAAGCCCTGGGTTGCCAGCTACTTGTTGCTATCTCATTTTCTCTTTCCTCTGGATTTCAGAACCTTAATGTCCCTCAGTATGCCAAGAGAAAAACTAAAAATTTCTTGTTATGTCATTTTACAGAACATTTTTTCTGTCCCTTTGATTCAAGCCCACCCTTCCAAACTTGTGGGTCAGATGGCTGTGGAGATTTGATAGACCTGTTTGTATGTGTAAAGTGCTATCCCGATAATCAACAGTTTTTCATATAATAACACAATCTTAGGATGTAGTTATAGCCTCTGCCTTAAAAGAACATCCCTTTGTTTCCTGTGACAATTATAACATAGATGCCAAAAGAAATGGAGACAGAACGTGTAGGAGTAAAATTTCTCCTGAGGTAGTATGATGGGATCTACAGCACAGGATTTGTAGCAAAAGTCTTGCCTTCTGTGAGATACTGGGGACACATGAAAGGATAGATAAAACTGGGAAGCAGGGAGGGAGGTCAGGTATGTTGAGATGCACAGAGTATCTGATGATATTTGCTATGAGCTTCATATTACTGCTATGCAAAGGGGGTAACCCCACTGTAAAGAAATTTGGAAGAGCAAACTGAACTCATAGTGAAAGTTGTAAACTAAGAAGCCAATGGTTGAAACTGAAAATGTAAATGTCAAAAAAAATTTCAATTTGAGCAATACTGAAAGTAAAGTTTCAGAGTTTAACTTGGAAGTTTTCTAGTTTAGGAGCCAAGCAGTGAAGGTGAGAGGTAGAGGAACAGTTGGAAAATGGAGACAGGCAGGGGAGGAGAGTTGTGTGTGAGGGAATTCCAATCTGAGTTGGAAGCAAAAGTAGAGATAGATAGATAGATAGATATATAGATAGATAGAACAAGAACATAAAATGCATAATTGCTGGTTACATTTTAAGCAACACCGGGGAGAAAGCAGAAAGCAACACTGCCAGGATTGTAACTCTTCTGGCTCTCTATACATGCTCAAAAACTTGATAAAATTGCACCGCCCAGAACTGCCTTCTAAGGCCATTCGGTTCTCTGCCAAATTTGGGTAATAAAAACAATCTGCAGGCTCTCTGGAAACAAAGTTGATGCTATTTAGGCAAGGAAGAAATTGAAACAGGATCCAAGGTAAGAATGAAAGCAATACTCTGGGTTTTGCAAAAGAAAATCTTGGGAAGCATGGAAAACTGTTGGTTTTTTAATTTTTACAAAATAAATCATTAGGCTGTTTTGTTATTATTAGTACCAAAAATAGAAGTTGATGATAATATTTTCTACTAGTTTGTAATTCTATTTTGTTTTCCTTTTATGATTTGTAAAATTATTAATGATTGCTTAGATAGACTATAATTGTCTATAATAAATGTTCCCTTCCCCTACACAATACCCCTAATGCTTATTCAAGGCAATCCTACTCACAATTGTTTACAAGTGGTTTTCAGTAAAAGGGAGATAAATAGAATAACTGAGAATTGTCACTCCCTCAAAAATAAACTATTTGTGAAAATGTAAGGAAGTGACAATATAAATGAGTAGTTTTAAAAACTCATTAATTTTGCTGCTATGCTTCATTTAGAGACTTGACTTTGAAGATTGTTTTCTTTCTTTACTCCTTGCTGTCCGCCTCATGGCATTTTTTCTCCTTTGGGTTTTTCTTTGCCTCATCTTATCACAGGTGAAAATATGTCTCCAGACTATTTTAACAAAGAAAACAGCATCACATCTGAAAGTACATACTGTGACTGCAATACGAGCTGTAGATTTGAGGGTGGCGTGTCCAGGGCTAGGTGCTGCTGGATTTTCTTCTCACTTTTGCCTCTGTGCTTGAATCACCCTTGGATGCCACCGTGGTCCTATGCTGTTCCCAGCATCCCTATCTACAGCTGCCCACATTTCTCTATCCAGTACTTGACCCTCCTCTTTTGATTTCCTTTCAGAAGTAGCACAACTCTATTTTTCAAAGTTTGAGGGCTTCAAGTGAATCACACAGCTGGATGATATCCTTAAACAAGCATGCTTAGCTAACAAGCATCACTCTCTTCAGCTGAAATTTCATATTTTCTCTATTCTTCTAAGAATGTGGGTTATGCTTCTGATCTCTGGTGACTTTTTAATTGATTTTCTCAATAATCTAAATGTTATCTCCTATCATTGTATAACTACCCTTTATCCTTTCCCATTTTCAGAATTCTGTCAGAACTTTCACTTAGGGATGAAATAATCAAGGATGAAAATAAAGGAAGGCATTTAGCATTGGAAGCTTCCATTTCTGTCCAGGTTCTGCCAAAGACTGAAAAACAGAACATGCAATTGATTGGGTCCTTACAACTAAGTCCCAAGAATGTACATAAACTTCAATTATGAAAAGTTCAGTTGTACCATGGAATTAAATCCTTACAGGGAAATAGCACATGGGAAGCAGCACTACAAGAAGAACAAATATATGCCAAGGAATACTATTATCAGTAAATATAGCAGCACAAGTCTATTCTAGAGATTTTTATATGGCATTAAATCACTATAAATATTGTGTGGGTAGCATTAGAGAAGAAAACATAGACAACAAGGATTATTTATGCTAATAAATCTGATTATATGTGGTCTTTTTTTAGAGATATGAGTGTGACTGTGCCAAAATCAATATATATTTTATTCAACAAGTTGAAATTTTGGCAAGCATAGTGGGAGTGAAGAGTGTCAGAATTCTCTTTCTTTGCATCTCAATTTGCAGCAAGGATATTTAGACTAGAACCCGGTGTGTGGAGCCGCAGGCGGAGGATTAGCCTATTGAGCCATGGGGCCGGCTTTTTTTTTTTTTTCTTTTATTTAGAAAGACTGAGATCAATAATTAATTCCTTGGACAGCAGAAAGAAACCCTAATCCCATCAACATCAACAACAGGATAATTGACTCAGGGACTTCAGGAAAATGTGGTAGAAACTCTAATCTCTTTGGTTTCCCTCTGGGTTCCTGGAGCTGATATCTGCATGCAAAAGGAACTTTTTAGGAGATTCAATTTAGAGGACAAAGTTCATTATGGCAAGGAATAAGGAGGTATGTATGGAAGGATCTGAGGCACTTCCCCCGGTAGAAGTCTCCTGGTGCATGCTGCCCTCACTGTTGGTGGACTACACTGTACCAATGAAGGTGTTTTTGTTTTATTTTGTATTTTTTAAAGGGAAGAATTTAATATAGCATAAAAAAACATTTCTAGGGGCAGACGGGACTCAAATCCATTATTGGTCATTGACCAGCTATGTGATTTGGGATCCCACTTATCTTTTCTGAGCCTAATTTTTTTTTCCTCTGCTATAAAATGTGAAAAAAAAACAAAACAGCAGCAACAATAAATTAAGAGAGAGATCTTCCTTCCATCCCCTAGTTCACTCACTAAATGCCTACAGGAACCAGCACTGGTGCCAGGAACTCCATCTGCGTCTCCCACATGGTTCCAGAGACCCAACCACTTAAGCCATCTGCTACTTCTCAGGGTACATTAGCAGGAAGATGAACTGGAAGTACCAGGTACAAAAACTGGCACTGTGATATGAGATGTGGGTGTCCTTAACCCACTGTGCCATGACACCTGCATCAGTAGCTTCTTTCTAAAGAGGGGACTATGTACTTTTTTCACTTGTTATTTCACTTGGGGACTTTTTATACCCAAACATGCAGGCATCCCAAGCAGAGGCTTAACCCATTGCTTGCCCCCAGCTTCCTGCATTTTCTCCCATAAGAAAAAAAGATTCACATTACCTGAATGTATGTATAGTAATATTTTTAATAAAGGGGGTACATATTTTTTCCTTACTCACTCTAGAAACAAATGGTTTGTGAAACTATAATCCTAATTGTCACTATGTAGTAGTCATTTAATATAGTAAGTTGGATGCTACTAACACAAGAGAACATAGCTGTTTTATCAAGAGGGTACCTGTAATGCTTACACCTGACTGTTCAATTATTATTAACTCCCATTATCTCAATCACAATTTCTCCTTAGTGTCATGAAGCCCATGAGAGCAGACTCAAAACACTTAGCATTAAAGTTATTTGCATTGAGACATGAGACTTGGTTAAAAAAAAAAGAAAGAAAACACATTTTCAGTCTTATCTTTAAGAGATATTTTCAACAGAATCTTTTCACTTTTTAATTTTCACCCCAAGTACAGTTACTCATTAACCAAGGCTAAGCCAAGTAAAAATCTCACATAAAGTTGGTGAAGTCAGCAGTTTGGGAGTAGATGGAACAGCCCATGGAGTAGGAAAGGTGGGAGACAAAGTCTTCTCATATGAGGATGGTCAAGTTTCCATACCTTTTTTTTAAAAATAAGATTTACTGATTGATTGATTGATTGATTGATTTGAAAGGTAGAGAGACTGAGAGAGATCTTCCATCCACTGATTAATTTCCCAAATGGCCACAGGCCAAAGCCAAGAGTCTTGGCCTGGGTCTCCCACATGGATGGCAGGGGCCCAAGAACTTGGGCCATCTTCCACTGTCCTCACAGGCACACTAGCAGGTTTTGGATTGGATGTGGAGTAGCCAGGACTCAAACCAGTGCTCCAATATGGGATATCAGTGTCACAAGCAGAGATTTAACCCTCTGTACCACAATGCCTGCCCCATCTTCTTCTGATTCCTTGTTCATTTCTAAAGCTGCCTTCAAAAGAAGCTTCTTAGCTTCCAGGATTAATTCCAGAAGTATCTAGTAACATTCTTATGCAATGAAAATAGAACTTAGGCACACTTTTATCACTAGCTCTAAACATGTATGTGTGGTAACTGGATTAAGTTTCTTCTTATTAATACGTGTTTGAGAAATATGTCATACCCAAATCAGCATGCATGCTTCTCTACAAATGAACAAATGTAAAGGCATACATTGCCTTCTACCTTAAAGAATACTTTCAAAATCCAAAGTTTTGCTTTATGAACATCTCATACTTCTCTTAAAAAATAAATCAGCTGATATAATTTAGTAATTTAGGATTCTGCAAATACTAAATTGTTTAAATCATATTAGGCTTTGGAATCTGAGTTCTATTCCCAGAGTCAACGTTGACATTAGTAAGCAAGGTATCACCTTCAGTTAAGCAATCAGTTGTGCCTGTATTGTTGCCAATTACAAATAATTCTCACACTTGGCATACTATTTATCTTGAATTATGCAATCATTCAACTTTTCCATAATACGTGAACACACATGAAATACTATCTTTTAATGAATAAATACATTGGCATAACCTTGCAAATTGCTTTACTTCATGCTCTAGGATATAGGGTTTGTTTGTTTTTTAAACAGACTTACAAAGGTAGGTCTAAAGCAGTGAACTGAAGCAAAACAGATTATAGATTTTTTTGTTCACTTGTGTGAACTGAAACATGACGCAATGTAGCCTGACACCTGCTTTTCCCTTCAGTATTTCTTTTTTTTTTTTTTTTTTTTTTTTTGACAGGCAGAGTGGACAGTGAGAGAGAGAGACAGAGAGAGAAAGGTCTTCCTTTGCCGCTGGTTCACCCTCCAATGGCCGCCGCTGCAGCCGGCGCACCGCGCTGATCCTGGCAGGAGCCAGGAGCCAGGTGCTTTTCCTGGTCTCCCATGGGGTGCAGGGCCCAAGCACCTGGGCCATCCTCCACTGCACTCCCTGGCCACAGCAGAGAGCTGGCCTGGAAGAGGGGCAACCGGGACAGAATCCGGCGCCCCAACCGGGACTAGAACCTGGTGTGCCGGCGCCGCAAGGTGGAGGATTAGCCTATTGAGCCACGGCGCCGGCTCCCTTCAGTATTTCTTTAGGAGAGGTTTGCATATGGTGAAATTTCCTCCACTGATTCGTCCCCTGTTGCCTTCTATAAAGTTCTGTGCTAGAATTCTTTTTTCGGTGATTCAGTTTAATCACATTTCTACAGCCATTCTCACTGTATCCTCAGCTGTCTTAAAGGCCAGAAGGAAACATGTCAAGGCTGCATCTCTTGCACCCAGCCAAAAATGTGAGCAGCTTCATTGGTTTCTGCAGATAGGACACTGCATTGTGTAGGAATGTCCCCAAAGAGGTATGAAAGTCCAGGCATGACACATAAGGAAAGCACCAAAAGGTTCCTGGATCAACTGGAACTGTACTTCTCTGCATACACTGGCTTTCTTTGTTGTTGTTTAGTATTTTGAAGAAACACCGGCAGGACAGAAGAAAGAGCAATCACAGCGACTGCTCTGTGAGCTGAAAGATCTGAAATCAGGCCCTGGTTCTACCAGGTGCCCACTCACTATCTGTGTGACTTCAGATAAGGTCCTTCCTCCTCTGTAAAATACAGAGATTTAGGCTGCCTTTGAGGTTTTTAATAGTACTCAAAGGACTGCGGAGCTGCTTCGGTGGTTCTCAATTATCTGATGTTAATTCCACAGGTTCTGGGGCTATTCTAACACCATAAATATCCATCCCTGAGCCCACTCAGATCTTCTGGGGTTTTCTTTTTATTTTTTTTTTTGAGGGGGCAGAGGCACATAGCATAGTGGTTAAGATGTCCATGACCCCCAAAACAAAAAAAGATGCCCACATCCTACATTGGCTCCCAGGTGGGCATTTGGAGAGAATGAAACAACCCAATGGAAGTCTGTCTATCTTTCTCCTTCTCTCTCTTTTGTTGTGATTTACTGGAATTCTGGGATAAGAAATGGTGAGAATTAGGATCTTTCAACAATTCTGGAACGTTCTCAGTCATTGTATATTCAAATATTATTCCTTCGTACTCTGGCATGTCCTTCCATAATTCCAAATAGATTCCAGATTCACATTAAACTCTCTCAGTATGTCCTCCAAATATCTTACCCCCCACCTTTTTTTTTGACAGGCAGAGTGGACAGTGAGAGAGAGAGACAGAGAGAAAGGTCTTCCTTTTGCTGTTGGTTCACCCTCCAATGGCTGCCGCGGCCAGCGCACCGCGCTGATTCGAAGGCAGGAGCCAGGTGCTTCTCCTGGTCTCCCATGGGGTGCAGGGCCCAAGCACTTGGGCCATCCTCCACTGCACTCCCAGGCCATAGCAGAGAGCTGGCCTGGAAGAGGGGCAACCGGGACAGAATCCGGCTCCCCGACCGGGACTAGAACCCGGTGTGCCGACACCATTAGGCGGAGAATTATCCTATTGAGTTGCAGTGCCGGCCACCACCTCTACATGGTTCTGGGTGGTATTCTAAAGAAAATCTTCAGACATGTTTTCTAAATCACTGAACACTGTCACCTTTCCGATGTTTAATTGATCCACTGAATTATTTTGTGATTTTCTTATTGTAAATTTTGATACTAGGTATGACTGAATTGCCCTTAGGCTATGTAATAACATTTAAAACTTTTAGAGTTATTCACTCTAAACCCTGAAATTTAAAAAAGAATGTAAGTAAATAAACATTTGGTATAAGTTGTTTGAAAATAATTCTTAATGCATCATGGAAAATTGAATTATTTGTATAAAGGGAACAGATTTCATGTATTTCAAATATAGCTTTAAGAACATAATGATTGGGCTGGCACTATGGCGCAGAGGGTTAAAGCCCTGGCCTGTAGCGCTGGCATCCCATATGGGCACCCGTTCAAGTCCCCGCTGCTCCACTTCTGATCCAGCTCTCTGCTATGGCCTGGGAAAGCAGTAGAAGATGGCCTGGGTCCTTGGGCCCCTGCACCCACATGGGATACCTGGAAGAAGCTCTTGGCTCCTGGCTTCGAATCAGCTTAGCTGTGGCCATTATGGTCATTTGGGGAGTGAACTACCTCTCTTGAACTCTGTTTTTCAAATAAATAAAATAAATCTTTCTTTAAAAAAGAACATAATGATACTTCCAACCATCCCTTTCTTCTCACCCTCTCCCCTCCTTCCTTTCTTACTTTTCTTTAGATTTTCTTCAATGACCAAGTTTCTTATTTTTTTAAGGTTTATTTCTTTATTTGAAAGTCAGAGTTAGAGAGAGAGAGAGAAACAGAGAAAAGAGATTTTCTATTTGCTAGTTCACTCCCTAGATGGCCACAATAGCCAGGGCTGGGCCAGCACAAAGCCAGAAGCTTCTTCCAGGTCTCCCATGTGCATAGCAGGAGCCCAAACACTTGGGCCATCTCCCACTGCTTTTACCAGGGAGTTGGATTAGAAGTGGAGCGTCCAGGATTTGAACTGACTTGCTATGCCACAATAGTGGCCCCTGGATAACATACTTTCAATTTATAATCATAAGATTAATCCTCCACTAAATAATTCAACAAGTCATAAACAGACCACTGTTCCTAAGGAGTATAGGCAAAGGCTACAAACAATAATATCTCAAGATGACAATTCCACTCAACACATTACTTTTTTGTACTCCCTGTATTAGTTACCACAAATTAGAGAAAAGATATTTGTCTCTTTAGGACAGTCTTATTTCACTAAGCATAATGATCTCCAATTGCATCCATTTTCTTGTGAAAAACAACACTTCATTCTTTTTATGACAAAGCATTATTCCATCATGTATATATAAAACATTTTCTTTATCCATTCATCAGTTGATGGACATCTGGGTTGATTTCATATCTTATGTATTCTATGAACTAAGCTGGTATAAACATGGGTGTATAGATAATTCTTTGATATGCTGATTTCATTTTCTTTAGGTAAATCCCTGAGAGTGGGATGACTGGGTCATTTGGTAGGTCACTATTCAGATTCCTCAGGAATCTCCATACTGTCTTCCATAATGATTGTACTAGTTTACATTCCCACTAACAGTGTATTAGAGTACCTTTTTCTCCACATCCTCGCAAGTATTTGTTATTTTTTTATTTTTGGATGATAGCCATTCTAACTGGGTGAGGGGATCCACTGCATTTTAATTTCAATAGTATGTTTTTAATTCCCAGAAATTCTATCTGGATCATCTCAAAGATAGTTGTTCCCCATTTTCTATCATTTTAAGAACCTATCTAAACATATTATGATCAATTATTTAAGATGACATTTCTGATTGTTCTAAGACATGAAGCCTTGGGTTGGTTTCTATTACCTGTTCCTTCTGTGGACTCTCACTATGGTGTCTCATATTCTTGCTTGTTTATAAATTTGGATTGTAAAGTATTTATTTGCCCTGGAAATTTTTCAAAGGGAATACTTGATGATTTGGGTTGCAGCTGAGTTCTTCAAGATAAGATTTGTGTTTTCCTTTCTCATTTGTCTTAGGACACTACCACTATAAAACCACTTTATAGTTATTCTCAATTTCGATCATTTGGAGGCATCAGGAAGTATGATTTCAAACTGTAAATCTATGGAGGAAGCTAACTTGTCATGAGAAGATAAATTTTCAGAGAAAGTGTTTCCTTCCATCCAGGGCTGGAGTGGGAATAAACAAGCTTCCTATTTATTTTTTTCTGTAAGTGGGGCTCGTTTATCTCAGTCACTTTTCCATTGTGAATTTAGTCCTTTGGGAGTCTAGGTTGATGCAGCAGTTCCCATATCTTCTCCATTTTCATGCCAGCTCAACAATGTGATTGTTTTTTGAAATATTTCATTTAGTACTTTTGTTTCAGCATATTCTTTTTTGACAGGCAGAGTTAGACAGTGAGAGAGAGAGAGACAGAGAGAGAAAGGTCTTCCTTTTTCCGTTGGTTTACCCCCCAAGTGGCCACTACGGCCGGCGCACTGCACTGATCCGAAGCCAGGAGCCAGGTGCCCCCTCCTGGTCTCCCGCGCGGGTGCAGGGCCCAAGTACTCGGGCCATCCTCCACTGCCCTCCCGGGCCACAGCAGAGAGCTGGACTGGAAGAGGAGCAACTGGGACAGAATCTGGCGCACTGACCGGAACTAGAACCCGGGGTGCCGGTGCCGCCGGCGGAGGATTAGCCTAGTGAGCCGCGGTGCCAGCCTGTTTCAGTATTTTTACAGGACAGTTTTTCATGGTAACCTAATACATTATTACATTGAAAACAGACTCTCTTGATTAATTGACTTAATAATAAGCAAATGTAAATTTTAAATTATAAACATTTATACTAATAAAGGAATTAATTTTGTTATTTTTTAAAAAGATTTATTTTATTTATTTGAAAGAGTTACAGAGAGAAGTAGAGACACAAAGAGAGGTCTTCCATCTGATGGTTCACTCCCTAGATGGTCACAATGGCCAGAGCTGCGCCGATCCAAAGCCAGGAGCTTCTTTCAGGTCTCCCACATGGCTGCAGGGCCCAAGATCTTGGGCCATCTTCTACTGCTTTTCCAGGCCATAGCAAAGAGCTACATCTGAAGAGGAGCAGCTGGGACTAGAACCGGCACCCATATGGAATTCCAGTGCTTCAGGCCAGGACTTCAACCCCCTGTGCCACAGCACTGGCCCCAATTTTGTTATTTTTTAAATCTACTATTGCTCTTTGTAATTTTTTTTTCAGAAAAGGATTCTACTTCATAAAAAGGTTTTTTAAACTCCTTCCTCCAGCCATAAAGGTAATAATTTCTTCTTTTGATGTTGCTATATCTGTTCAGTAGCCAGACTGCCACAAGTGGTGTAGCAACTGGGCCACAGTCTAGTAACCTCTCTTCTAGGATCAAATTATGGCATGCACCTAATGCCATGCCTTCAAACTTTAATTTACCTAGTAGCAAAATCTCTTCTTTTAAAAAGATTCTATGTTATTTATTTGAAAAGCAGAGAGACATAGAAAGAGGGAGAAATAGAGAAAGAAAGAGATCTTCCATTTGCTAGTTCACTGCCCAAATGGCCACCAAGGCCAGGGTCAGGTGCTAGACCAGGCTGTATGGACCGTGAATGATATTATAAATATCCAAATGGCTCTTGGCAGAAAAAAAAAGGTTCCCCATATCTGCCCTAGAAGCATAGACCATAGACCATCCAGAAAATCAGTCGCTTTTTTTTTTTAAAAAAAGATTTTCAATTTGAAAGAGTTACACAGAGAGAGGAGAGGAAGAGAGAGAGAGAGGTCTTCCATCCAATGGTTCACTCCCCAATTGGCCGCAACGGCCAGAGCTGCACCGATCCGAAGCCAGGAGCCAGGAGCTTCTTCCGGGTCCCCCATGCAGGTGCAGAGGCCCAAGGACTTGGGCCATCTTCTACTGATTCCCCAGGCCATAGCAGAGCTGGATTGGAAGTGGAGCAGCTGGGTCTCAAACCAGTGCCCATATGGGATGCAGGCGCTTCAAGCCAGGGCATTAACTTGCTGTGCCACAGCGCCAACCCCTGATCAGCAGCTTTAAATGCATCAGAAAGTACATTAGCCCAAGTAGAAAACCTGGGTTCTGTGAGGCTAAGCCATATAAAAACTGTCAATTGTTACTGCAAGTTCAGTCCTATCAATGGCGCCAAGTCAAAATAACAAAGGACAATGTTTGAGGATAAAGGAAACAAAATTTATTCTATTGACAGAATGAGGAGGCAGCAGACAGACCTATCAAGAACTACCATCCTCCAGAGTAAGGACAGTTCATGGTTTTTAAGGAGTTCAGACAGGGAAGCTGTGCTTGGAAAAACATGACAAATAACCGGTGCTGTGGCACAGGTTAATCCTCTGCCTGTGGTGTCGGCATCCCATTTGAGCACCAGTTCTAGTCCTGGCTGTTCTTCTTCAGATCCAGCTCTCTGCTATTGGCCAGGGACAGCAGTGGAAAATGGTCCAACTGCTTGGGCCAATGCACCAACCTAGGAGACCCAGAAGAAGCTCCTGACTCCTGGCTTCGGGTTGGCTCAGCTCTGGCCTTTGCAGCCATTTGGGGAGTGAACCAACAGAGCAACGACCTTTCTCTCTGTCTCTCCCTCTCACTGTCTGTAACTCTACCTCTCAAATAAAGAAAATATATAAAAAAAAATTAGAGATGGGGCCCAGGAATAAATATCCAAACACTGAAACTGATTGTGGATCCAACAACAGGATGTTTTTCATAAATCTCAAACATCAGTGCAGTTTCTTGAGGAACAAGCTTAAGGAGAACTGATGGCTTGGTCTTAACATGGGTGAAACATAACAGCACCTTCTGCAAGGTGAGGAGCTGTACACTCTTTTGCTAGAATCTGAAAGAAGCAAAGGATTGTGTGAAGAGATTCTATGTTTCATTAACCATAATGAGGCTCATTCAGTTTATGATTAGTAAGGTTTATTGTGCCCTTAGTCACCTGCATTCATTATACCCTGTTAGTCTATAGGTCAAAGGTGATGAAGTAATGCCTATTTCAGACAGGCCACCCCAAAGCTCCAACTCCACTGCTCTTTAGATCTTTGTTGCTCAGGGAAGGTCCCCACATCTGTCCAGTGGTTGACATTACCTAATTTACAGGGACTTTCCAAAAACTGATCCAAATTACATACCACTGAGCTTTTGATAATTTCTGAGAAAGAAAAATGAGTAAGACATAGTCATCTAGCAGTTCCCAAGGAGCTAGCAGTCCAGTGGAGGAAACAAACAGTGTTGGATATAGTTAAGTTCCTATAGGAGGAAGCAATAAAATCTGTTGATTTTGAATTGTTATGGACATAATAACATTTTAATTGGGCTCGAGAGAGGAAATACCTAGAAGTGGAATGGAAAGAGGCATCGGCAGCAAGGAAAACAGCCAAAAAAGGTAAGGAAGTGTGAAAGTGCATGGCGAACTGAGGAACAAGGCAATCTTGTGGGTCTAAAATGTAGTGTGGAGAGAGGGGAAAGGTTTGAAAGGCTGACAGGGCAGGAGGTGGCAATATTTTAAAAAGATTTGGGGGGGCCAGCGCTGTGGCGTGGCAGGTAAAGTCACTGCCTGCAGTGCTAGCATTCCATATGGGCACTGATTCAAGCACCAGCTGCTCCACTTCCGATCCAGCTCTCTGCTATGGCCCGGCAAAGCCTAAGCCCTTGGGCCTCTGCACTCACATGGGAGACCCATGGGTGTTAAATGAAGATTGCCTATTTACAGCCAGTCTCATGTGCAAAATCTTCAATGGCAGGTAGTTGAAGACTCCTATTCTTTGTTTGTTTAAAGATTTCTATTTATCTGAGAGGTAGAGTTACAGTCAATGAGAGGGAGAGATGGAGAGATAGGTCTTCCATTTGCTGGTTCAATCCCCAAATGGCCACTATGGCAGGCGCTGTGCCGATCCGAAGCCAGGATCCAGGAGCTTCTTCCTGGTCTCCCATGTGGGTGCAGGGGCCCAAGCACTTGGGCCATCCTCCACTGCCTTCCTGGGCCACAGCAGAGAGCTGGACTGGAAGAGGAGCAATCAGGACTAGAACCCGACGTCCATATGGGATGCCAGCACCACAGGCGGAGGATTAACCAAGTGAGCCACAGCACTGGCCCCCAGAGAAAATGTTTCAAATAATGCTCTGCACAAGTAGATACCAAGTACTGAGGTAACACTAATATGCTGGTTTTATTTTGTCTAAGACTAATTATGCCTTATGGAAAAAGTTTTCAAGGTCATTTTTAAAAAGTTGGATTTTCAGATAAATCTAGGAAATATTCTAGTCTATATCCTATGTCATGGAGAGTCAGAGCTCACATTAATTTAGCAAAGTTTTTGACAATCCTTCATTGAAGAATCATGAATACCTTTAACTGATTTTTAAAATAATTATGTGATATCATGACCTCTCCCAGTATTTCACAGATTAGCTTCCCAGAACATTTGGAAGAACTCTGCTCCATACCAACAATACCTATTATAGTTGAATAACGTACACAAGAAGCTGAACCTACCATATTTATGATGGAGTCATTGACATGGAGAAAGCTGGAAGTTGTTTTAGAATTATATAAGTGAAAAGTGTAATCAAGAAATATTTTCAAATCCCATTCGGAAAAACAAAACATCTTTTAAATAACCTACACTAATGTTGGGCTAGTTCTGGCCTCACGGCACTTTGTCTGCGCTATTATAATTGACGGGCTAACTTAAGGGTGGGTAATGTTCAGCCCATGGGGAGCATAAGGCCCACGAAATCATTTGCTTGGGCCCCGCCAAGGCAACTACAAGTAGGACTCAAAATTCAATAAATTGACAGCAGGCTAATTTTTAAGTTGATAATTTTGTTTGTCCTGTAAATGATGTTGTAAATATCCAAATGGCCTTTGGCAGAAAAAAGATTCCCCACTAATCTTTGTTCTCTCTTCTTTGCTTCCTTCTGGATGATGTTTCACACAGTCATAAAATCATATTCATAAAACACATGCTAAATGATGTTTAAAACTTTCTGTAAAAGCTTTCAGAAGATTCCTGTCATGTATAGGATAAAATTCAAACTCCTCACTGCAGCATTTGCAGCTCTCTCCATGTTGGTTCCAGGGTAAAATATGGTGAAACTTCACTCATCTAAATTAGGTTAAAAATGTAGCCTGGATAAACATTTAGGAAGAAAAACTCTCCATTTTATTCCATATACTAAAATAGTAATGAATCAATCAAGTATAATAAATACAATAATATCTTGAATAATAAAATCTTAGAAAATAGCAGAAGTAAATTTATTTATAATCTTGGAGAAGCAAAGAACTTTTGTAGCAGGACGTAAAACCCAGAAATCCTAAAAGAAAACTTGAATAAATTTTTCCACATAATATTTGAAAACGTATGCTTTGGTATGCTATTAAAAAGCCTAATGACAAACAACACTGTAGAAAAAGCTATATCACATATCTTAGCCAAGTATTTAATTTCTTTTTTTTTGTTTGTTTTTATTTCATAAATTATTTTTATTTTTTTTTAACTTTTATTTAATGAATATAAATTTCCAAAGTACGATTTATGGATTACAATAGCTTCCCCCACATACTGTCCCTCCCACCCACTACCCTCCCCTTTCCCACTCCCTCTCCCCTTCCATTCACATCAAGATTCATTTTCGATTAACTTAATATACAGAAGATCAGCTTAGTATACATTAAGTAAGGATTTCAACAGTTTGCTCTCACACAGAAACATAAAGTGAAAAATAATAGATGATTTTTTTTAAGTGATGATGAAATCAGAGCAGACCTATTGTCATGTTTAATCCCAGTGAGAGTCAAGTTGGGAGTTGATAATTTCTTTTTTTTTTTTTTTTTTTTTTACAGAGGATCAGTTTAGTATACATTAAGTAAAGATTTCAACAGTTTGCACCCCCATGAAAACACAAAGTGAAATATATTGTTTGAGTACTCGTTATAGCATTAAATCTCAATGCACAGCACATTAAGGACAGAGATCCTACATGAGGAGTAAGTGCACAGTGACTCCTGTTGTTGACTTTACCAATTGACACTCCTGTCTATGGCATCAGTAGTCTCCCTATGCTCCGGTCATGAGTTTCCAAGGCTATGGAAGCCCTCTGAGTTCTCCGATTCTTATCTTGTTTAGACAAGGTCATAGTCAAAGTGGAAGTTCTCTCCTCCCTTCAGAGAAAGGTACCTCCTTCTTTGAAGACCTGTTCTTTCCACTGGGATCTCACTCACAGAGATCTTTTGCCAGAGTGTCTTGGCTTTCCATGCCTGAAATACTCTCATGGGCTTTTCAGCCAGATCCGAATGCCTTTAGGGCTGATTCTGAGACCAGAGTGCTATTTAGGACATCTGCCATTCTATGAGTCTGCTGAGTATCTCACTTCCCATGTTGGATCACTCTCCCCTTTATTTATTCCATCGGTTAGTGTTAGCAGGTACTAGACTTGTTTATGTGCTCCCTTTGACTCTTAGTCCTTTCATTATGATCAATTATGAACTGAAATTGATCACTTGGAATAGTGAGATGGCATTGGTACATGCCACCTTGATGGGATTAAATTGGAATCCCCTGGTATGTTTTTAACTCTACCATTTGGGGCAAGTCAGCTTGAGCATGTCCCAAATTATACATCTCTTCCCTCTCTTATTCCCACTCTTATGTTTAACAGGGATCACATTTCAGTTAATTTTTAACACTTAAGAATAACTGTGTATTAATTACAGAATTAAACCAGTCATATTAAGTAGAACAGACAAAAAAACTACTAAGAGGGATAATGTATTAAGTTGTTCATTAACAGTCAGGGCTATGCTGATCAAGTCACTGTTTCCCATAGAGTCCGTTTCACTTCAGGAGGTTTCCTTTTTGGTGTTCAGTCAGTTGTCACCGATCAGGGAGAACATATGGTATTTGTCCCTTTGGGACTGGCTTATTTCACTCAGCATGATGTGTTCCAGATTCCTCCATTTTGTTGCAAATGACTGGATTTCGTTGTTTCTTACTGCGGTATAGTATTCTAAAGAGTACATATCCCATAATTTCTTTATGCAGTCTATCGTTGATGGGCATTTAGGTCGGTTCCAGATCTTAGCTACTGTGAATTGAGCTGCAATAAACATTAGGCTGCAGACCGCTTTTTTGTTTGCCAATTTAAATTCCTTTGGGTAGATTCCAAGGAGTGGGATGGCTGGGTCGAACGGTAGGGTTATATTCAGGTTTCTGAGGAATCTCCAGACTGACTTCCATAGTGGCTTGACCAGTTTGCATTCCCACCAACAGTGGGTTAGTGTCCCTTTTTCCCCACATCCTCGCCAGCATCTGTTGTTGGTAGATTTCTGAATGTGAGCCATTCTAACCGGGGTGAGGTGAAACCTCATTGTGGTTTTGATTTGCATTTCCCTGATTATAATTTCTTTTTTTTAAAATGACTTGGCCAGCCCAGCTCAACAGGCTAATCCTCCGCCAAGCAGCGCTGGCACACCAGGTTCTAATCCCGGTCAGGGCGCCGGATTCTGTCCCGGTTGCCCCTCTTCCAGGCCAGCTCTCTGCTGTGGCTTGGGAAGGCAGTGGAGGATGGCCCAAGTGCTTAGGCCCTGCACCCGCATGGGAGACCAGGAGAAGCACCTCGCTCCTGCCTTCGGATCAACGCAGTGCGCCGGCCGCAGCGCGCCGGCCGCGGCGGCCATTGGAGGGTGAACCAATGGCAAAAGGAAGACCTTTCTCTCTGTCTCGCGCTCTCTCTCTCCTCACTGTCCACTTTGCCTGTCCAAAAAAAAAAAAAAAGACTTAAAATTCTTTAAACTTTCTGAAGAAAGGCAATTAAAATGGTCTATGACTTTATATCCTCTATATTGTATAAAAAGCACTACATAGAGCCCATGTCATAAAATTTTTATTAAAAAATTAATGATTAACCAAATCTAAATCCTTAAAAATGCTACCACAAAAATAACCTGAAAGCTCTGTTTAGAATTTGGGGATATGCTGCCATACATTCTAATCCATTCAATGAGCTCTATTTGCGTTACCATATTCATCACATGCTGTCACCCAATGTTGCTTAATCTGTGTGTATGCATATAAATAGAATTGTAATGAAACTGCATTAACTACTACCAAGTATTTCCTGAGGGAAACCGTAGAATATCAGACAGTCCTTCAGATTTGTAACTTAGGTAAGTATCATAATCAGTGTGCAATAATTTTTGCTGCATCTCATTGCGGAAAAATAGCAAAAAGAAACCAGTGATATTGATATTGTCATGTACTAAAACATTTCTGATATAAAAATAGGGGAGTAAGCAATAAGTATTAGTCTGACAACTGGTAAAAACAGTGTTTGTGTTTATCAAGGTAAAATAAGATAAAATTTACCTTCTAATAAATCCTTTAATCCAAGAACTCCATGGTTCTCTCTTATCCTGCTAGAAGAGCTGATTGAGAAGATGTTTTAAGAGATTTAAATTATAACAACACCTGGAACAATTTTTAATATAGCAAAACAAAAGACCAATGCTTTTTTAAAAAAAAGGTAATAATTACTGATAGAATTTCAAGCAATACCAGAGAAGATTTAAGACTGGAGGGGAGGAGTGGATATTTAGCTTAGTGGTTAAGATGGACTTAAGCCCATTTCAGAATGCCTAGGTTCAGTGCTCAGCTCCAGCTCTTGACCCTGCCTTCTTGCTTGTCTGGACCCTGAGAGCAGCAGTGATGATTCTAATGGTTGGATTCCTGCAACACATGGAGACCTGGGCTGGGTTCTCAGTTCCCAGTTTTTGCCTGGCCTACCTCTGGCCATTGCAGGAATGTAGGTGTTCCTTTGTCTTATTGTATATGCTTGTCTAATTTCCCCTAAAGTGCAATACCAATATTTATTTGTTTTATACTGTAGTATAACAAAACAATCTCAGGATTCCTGTACCAATAGTACCATTAACAATAAATTCAGGGGCCAGTGCTATGGTGTAGTGGGTAAAGCCGACAACTACAATGCCAGCATCCTGTATGGGCATCATTTCGAGCCCTGGCTTCTCTACTTCTGATCCAGCTCTCTGCTATGACCTGGGAGAGCAGCAGAAGATGGTCCAAGTCCTTGAGCCCCTGCACCCACATGGGAGATCCAGAAGCAGCTCCCGACTTCTGCCTTAGGATAGGTATAGCTCTGGCCATTGCTGCCATCTGGGGAGTGAACCAGTGGATGGAAGACCTCTCTGTCTCTCTCTCTACCTCTGCCTCTCTGTAACTCTGTCTTTTAAATAATTAAATAAATAAATAAATCTTTAAGAAAATAAATTTACTTAGTAAAGTTTTAAGTTTTTTTTGCGGTTCTTCTTGTCCTATAACTATATGCTAGTATGAATATAGCCAGAATACTATGCTCAAATTTTACCAAAATAATTATTTTCTTTATTGGGTTATGTTATCAATTTCATACTGAGCTAGCCACAGGTTTTATTCTGTTTTCAAATTGGAACAATTGAACTAATATTATATTTTAATCCTGCAGAAACCTAAAAGATGACTAAAACGAAGTATGCAACCATCGAAAATTCCCGAGCAAGGCCAAATGGCACATCAGGCAATGGCTTGGTAAAACCTGCCAAGCTGAGAAGTAAGGACTTAAGCATTCCTGAGTGTTTTACATGTTTTTAAAATTTGTTATCAAATCTTTTTCTAATATTCATAATGCTACCTTACCCAAACTTATATGTAGGAGCTGAAATAAAAAGGGATGGCCCAAAGGGCACAATATGTCAGCACTTACCAGTTTTGAACAGACTATATACAATGCAACTTTTACTTATTTGATATATCATGGGACAGAAATAGCTTAGATAACGTGACCTTTAAATAGTGATACATTTGAATGTAACTTTTTATATCAGTCCCTTTGCTCTATATATCTCCTGCCACCAAATCCCCAACACTTTTTCTCTGGTTAACTAACAAAATTCTACACTGACTTATTTTCATTTAACAAACATTTATTAAGGCGGAGGATTAGCCTATTGAGCCACGGCGCCAGCCATGCCAGTGGTCTTTCTCTCTCACTGTCCACTCTGCCTATCAAAAAAAAAAAAAAAAAAAAAAAAAAAAAAAAAAAAAAAGACCACTGGCATATCAAGTACATGGTCTTGCGACTTGATAAAGGCAATAATAACAAATGAATATATCTGAATAATCCAGGCTCCAAATAAAGCAGAACTAACCAAATAATGCTTAAGTCTGTTCAGTTGCAAACCCAAAGAGTTTATAATAGGATGAATGGTAAACAACATCAAATAGTAGCTATAGCTCTGAGGTGAAAGGGCTATATACATCATTGACTCTTCAACCTATCCTAGGATGGAATGATATAAATTTATACTTATATTTTTCATATAGGAAAAGTAAAACAAAAGTAATAGAGCCCTAGTGGACTGAAGACAATATGGAGGATGAGGAATGACACATTCTGAGTCTCTGGCTCACCAACACTGTTGCTTGGTAGCCAGAGAAAACACCATGGTTTCCTTGTTAACTGTGGTTCTTTAATTTCCAGGAAATAATAGTTATGTTAGTTCTTTGAAAATGCTCTGGCAGAAACACCGATTCAATGGAAGTGACTGCACATCCCCAAACTCTTTCTCAAAAAATAATGCATTTTCTTTGTGTCTCAGGAAATGTGAGCTCTCCATAGGTACTGGAATGAAAGTAAGCCGGAGTTTATGCCAGATTTTCTGGTATTCATGCAAAAGTTAACAAGCAATCTCTCCTTTAGGGTTCAGTGACCCTAATGGGTTACCTATACCATTAGAAGACAGTGATGAAGATAATATCCAAATCATTTATATGATTTTCGAAGAATATTGAGTCAGTTTAATACTACTTCTCAAAATTCAAAGTACTAGAAATATTATATCTTATTTTTCTAAATAAATTTCTCTCTGAGCCCTCAATCAACAAGGCAAGAAAGTACACTTAATCCCTTCTCCTCCCTTAGGGTACATCATCTTTGGCTCACAAAGCCTCAAATCTAAATATCCAAGTACTACAGGCATAAATATGTCAGTTACACATTAGTTCTCGTCATCCTGAAGGCATTTCACCTCTGGTTCCACAAGGGTACAGGACTTCATGATAGGCAGGAAAGCTCCCTCCAAACTCATTCCCTTCCCAGTTTCCAGCAAGCTCCTCTGTAGTGGTCAGATTCTTTTCTTCTCCTCTCCTCTCGCCCACATCCATAAACAAAGTTCTCTTCCCCAAACAACCCATCTTCTTTCATTCATGGATCTAGTCAGGAGTTACAATATGGAAGCCTTGGGATAGATTCATTTAGAAGTACTTTTTTTTTTTTTGACTGAACAGTACTATTGCTATTTTTGTAGCTGAAGCAAATTTCTAAAATTAAGAAATTTTAAATAAAAAATCTACATATATGGTTTCTGTCAAAAAATGTAAAGATCATTGAAATGCTAGGCCCATATCCCTGCATGGTAACAGCTGATCAAAACTAAGCAGCAGTCAGCTTCTATAGCTTGAATTCATCCATGGAAGATACATGGTTATAGTGCAGTGGTTTTGACTATCCAGTGGACAGTAGGGAACCACTAAAAATGTTTAACTGGGTAATGATGAGATATTTTTACCTTGTACAGAGATTGCATTGGTGATGGTGTGAAGACAGAGGGGGCAAAAGAAGAAAATGGTTAGAGGTCTACTTCATTTATTGAGGGGAACAGTGATGAAGGCCTGACCTAAGACAACAGAAAGGAGAGGAAAGAGTAGACCTCAGATACATTTGAAAGGTGAAGTCAGTGGGAATAAACTGAATAAACTGAGGGATGGAAATAGAGGGGAAAATTGAAAAATGCACATTTGCTATTAGGAGTATATTTTGGTTTGCAGTAGGTCATCCAGGTAGAGATGTCCAGTATTTGGGAGGATATATATAGATATGGAAAGAAATGCTTTAAAATAGCTGATTTTTTTTTTAAGATTCACCTATTTGTTTGAAAGGCAGCTACAGAGAGATCTTCCAGCCACTAGTTAACTGCCAAAATGACTGCAACCACTGGACCTAGGCTGATCCAAAACCAGGAGCCAGGAGATTATTCCAGGTCTCCCACATGGGTACAGGGGTCCAAGTACTTGGGCCACCTTCTGCTGCTTTCCCAGGCACATTAACAGAGAGCTAGATTGGAAGTAGAGCATCTGTGTCTTATACCAGCACCCATACGGGATGCCAGCACCACAGGCAGTGGCTTTACCTGCTATACCACAGCACCAGCCCAAGAAAGCTGATTCTAAACACCCTATGGAGCAAGGGTAACAGGCAGAAAGCTCAAAGAAAAAGATCAAAGATTGACTTAGAATTTGGGGAGTTGTGAGCCTCTAAAAATATAGTTGAAGTTATGAGAAAGCAAGATTTCCTAAAAAGGGAGTCTAGTGGGAGAGGAGAAGTCAAAGGACAAAACCTTGAGCAACATTAACCTTTTAGGAACAGAGGAGAAGTAAGAGACTGAGACGGATTAATCAGAGAGAAACAAAAACAGCCTACGGGGACTGGTTGCTACCCTGAAGTCAGCCACCACACACACATCAAGGGCAGTCAGCAGTGAGAAGGAATCTTGGTGAATTAGGGGTCTGAAGAGGAAATGAAGGTGCAGTGATTCACATCCGTAGTTTCTGTCCGGCATATCAGAACGATTTCCAGGCCCCGCCCCTTTTACTCACCAGAAATGCCTGAGCAAATATACGCTGCGGTCACGGTCAGAGTGGCTGTGATAACCTCCTTCAAAGCCATCCAGAGCCTCTGCGCTCAACAGATAGCGGGCAAGAAACAGGAAGTAATTAGCGGCCTTCAGATAAACTTGAGCTGGCTCTCTGAACCCAGGGGAGTGCTCTCCCCATCTCCATGACAGCTTTGTTTTTTCCATTCCAAAACACAAATTTCAGCGGTGAGACATCAAAGTATACTTTTTTCCAGTATAGTCTTTTCAATACTTTGTATGTAGTCATCCTCCCCATGAAATATTTATATGCAGTGTTTTTCCCACTAGATTTTAGTCCCTACTCCTATTATCTGTAACTGCCTTCTTAATTCCTTAACCCCTTAAAATCATAGTTCTAGATGGTACAGCAATGTTAGGGAGTTCAAAGCTGGATGTGAATACAACTAAGTGGTCTTCCTCTGTTAAGATAGTTAAAGATACTCACAGTCAGCTGCTCTTCTGAACTGAAGCAAGAAATGAATAATTCAGGGATTGGCGCTGTGTCGAAGTAGGTTAAACCTCCTGCCTGTGGCGCTGGCATCCCATGTGGGCGCTGGTTTTAGTCCTACTGCTCCTCTTCAGATCCAGCTCTCTGCTATGGTCTGGGAAAGCAGTAGAAGATGGCCCAAGTGTTTGGGCCCCTGCACCCATGTGGGAGACTGGGTGCAGCTCCTGGCTTCGAGTCAGCTCAGTTCCAGCCACTACAACATTTTGGGGAGTGAACCAGCAGACGGAAGACCTTTCTTTCTGTATCTCCTTCTCTCTGTTCCTAACTTTACCTCTCAAATAAATAAAATATTTTTTAAGAAAATAAATGGATAATTCAAAATAGCTGATAATAGTTCATTCCACTTGACTTTAAAACATATTATCAGGAAGGTAAATCTTCTGGAGGAGCTTAAAAGTCATACAATCGATCTCAAAATCAAAAGTAATTCTTTTCTTTTCTTACTGTGAATGTTTAAAATTTGACTATATTATATAAATTTTTTGGTAATTCATTTACTATAATGTTGAAAATAGATCCTATGACTCATGTGTTAAGATTTTCGGAATTACTAAGTATCAAATTTAGTTTACTATTTGAGACTTAAATTTTTCTGGCTAAATGAAATAAGAATTAGTGAATTAATAACTTCTTACAAATAATAGTCATTTTAGAAAATGAATATTATGTTTTCATTTAATTTCCATTAACTTTCAAAAAATATTTTAAAAGCAAAGTGATAGAGAGAGAGGGAGAGACAAAAAAAAAGAAAGCGATCTTCTATCTGCTAGTTCACTCCTCAAATACCCACAAGGGCCAGGGCTGGGGCAGGCTGAAGTCAGAAGACCACAGTTCCATCCAGGTCTCCCACATGGGTGGCACGGACCCAAGTACTTGGGCCATCATTTGCTACCTTCTCAGGTGCATTTGTAGGAATCTGGATCAGAAGTGGAGTAGCCAGGGACGTAGCCAGGGACGGGAAATAGCATTCCCATATAGGATGTGAGCATCTCAATTGGTGGCTTAACTTCCTGTGCCACAACATCTGTCCCTATTTATTTATCTTTATTTATTTGAAAGGCAGAGAAAGAGAGAGATCTTCCATCTGCTGGGTTACTACCAAAAAATCCCATAACTGCTAGGGCTGCGCCATGCCAAAGCCAGGAGCCTGTAACTCCACAGGTCTCCAATGGGCATCAGGGACTCAAATACTTCAGCCATTATCTGCAGCCTCCCAGGATGCATATTAACAGGTAGCTGGAATGGAAGCAGAGCAGCCAGGACTTGAACCATGCTCTTGATATGGGACATGGGTATCCTTAACCCGCTGTCCCTGATTGGCTTTGTTACTTCATATAATTTAACTTGAATTTGCATTTTATCAGTTCCTCAAATCACAATATAGCATTTTCTAAGATGGAAACAGAATAAAAAGAACACCTTGAGCAAATGTCATGACCACAAAGAATCTCAAATGATCATCTATAAAATGGGGATAATAATGCCTACTATTAGCCTAGTGTTTGGCTCACCTTGGATACTTAGTATATGGTTGTTATTTTAATGTCAATAAGCTTAATAGACTATCCCTCCAAAGTGTACCCTACAAAAGTAGGAAAGGTATCAGATTTCATGTAACTATAATAGTTCCTCCTCAAAGATTGATACATGTTGGATGTAGGCACATCATCACTCATGTGGAATTCTGAAAACCAACATTTTTTTTCTAGAGACCCAAAATTTTTTAGAACTCATTTGACATCAAAACATGGCCTAGGCCGGCGCCACGGCTCACTGGGCTGGTCCTCTGCCTTGCGGCGCCGGCACACTGGGTTCTAGTCCCGGTCAGGGCACCGGATTCTGTCCCGGTTGCCCCTCTCCCAGGCCAGCTCTCTGCTGTGGCCAGAGAGTGCAGTGGAGGATGGCCCAAGTGCTTGGGCCCTGCGCCCCATGGGAGACCAGGAAAGGTACCTGGCTCCTGCCATCGGATCAGCGTGGTGTGCCGGCCGCAGCGCGCTGGCTGCGGCAGCCATTGGAGGGTGAACCAATGGCAGAGAAAGACCTTTCTCTCTCTCTCTCTCTCTCTCTCTCTCTCACTGTCCACTCTGCCTGTCAAAAAAAAAAAAAAAAAAAAATGGCCTGAACTCATTTGTCAGTTAAATCCTGACCTGAACTAAAATGAAGTCTATTCTGCTTTGTGTGAGTTTTCCTATGTTTCACTATAAAAGCAATTAATTTTTAATCATTTATTGTTATTTTAGTTGTACCTAGTTATGGAGTGGTACACTCAGGGTTTGTAAAAAGATGGATGGACAGAAGGAAGCAGTATCACATTTTTCTCAATTGTTTATAGGGTCCCAACAGAAGGCTGCAGAAGAAGTCTGCCAAATATACAATATGAAGCTACGCTCTGGCCTTACCATAGAAAAGAAGGCCTGTTACTTTAGGAGAGGAATCACCAAAAAGCCAGGTAAGGGTAAAGGTACATTTCCTAGCAATAGTGATGGGCATCTATTTACCTTCAATTACCACAAATAAATATGTAATTTTCCCCCTCACCTGAATTTTCTTTCTGTAAAGGAATAAGGATGATGAATTGTTATTTGGCCATTTTATAAAGGGCATATAAAGAATTTTTACTAGCATGTGAGAATTGGTTATATTATGATGTTAAATGAAAAAAAGGATAAAAATTATATATAGATAAGTTTAAAATATTTTAAATTGGTTTTAAAAATTCAATGTAAATTAAAATGTTAACAGGGGTTGTGTTTTGAGTGTTGAGACTATAAACGCTTAGTTTTCTTCTTCCTGGTCTGCTCTGCTGAGTTGTATTGTAGAGGCGTTACTGATCCCATCAGACCATGAGTGGTTAAAACCCTGTAGTCAGTAGCATTGTCAGCAAGCAGTCTTGGCAGAGACACATCAAAAGGACGTGGGTGCAGAGTGGGAACTGACAGTTCACTTCTACCCAACCCCTATTCTGCAGATGGAAAATTCCAAGTCGAAGCTTTGCGGGGACCGTCCTTCACTGAAGCAGGCAGGACTGAAGAATACTTGGAACATACGGGAACACAGGCTGCTCTAAGTAGTTTCCTAGGTGTGACTGGTCACAAGGGTGGTGTGGAGGTTTAGAGGGAGGTAAGACGCAGACTCCTGGTAGCCCCAAGTCTGTGTCTTCATATGTGTCAGAAATTTCTACCCACTGTAACTGATGTGCACAGTTAGTGTGTTATCTTAGGTGTAAGATAGCCAATCACAACAGTGCACATGCATTCTGTAGTCATACACCATTGTTAACTGGAAGTGCTTGCTTTGTATTAGAATTCTATATATATTATTCCTGGTGAAAATATATTATTCTTTGAGTTAAAAAATATTATTCCTCCAAAATGCCAACATTTTGACCATGAAGGGAAGGAAGAGCTATTATATTTTTCAAAATATAATTTTAACACAATGTATCTTAAAGAGTGTTTAAAATGGTTTTAAATATCACAACTTATTTCTGCAAAGTTCCAAATTGATAGTGACTACCAAGAAGTGGAGAGATAATCATAATAAAACCTGGATAAGAATTGCATGTTACAAAATCCAGGCATTTTTCCTAATATAATATCTTAGGTTCCCAAAAGCAGTACTACTGTTTCTCACTGTTTTAAAATCATTTTTCAGAAGTTCACATACAAATTCAATGTTTAACATTGCTCTTACTATTTTGTGTATTACTGTTCTTAGCATTATAGAATTCTATAATATAAAGAAAGCACTTCTTTTTTCTAGGCTTCATATTGGTAGCCCTTCAATTTGCTCCAGTTTCTCCCAACATACTTTAAAAATATTAACATTTTCTATGTGTGCTGTGAGCTCTGCTCTAAAAATGTCCCTGTTCTTTAGCCCAAGGATAGACTGAGGCTCACACTTGTATTTCCCTGAACTACTGGAAGTCTCTGAGTGATTCCACCCCTTCTAGATGGGCATCATATGCCTATAATCTATCAAACAGAGCCCTTCTTACCCATAGTCCCTAATCCCGGGGAACCAGGATTTAAAGATTTCCTCAGCCAATGCCTGTCACTTTTCCAGCTTCTTTCTTCCCACCAAACCCCAGAAGCACATTAACATGGTTTCCCAGGGCCTTCACTCAAACTAGTACCTTTAATCTCATTCAGGTTCACACTTCAGCCAAAATAAAAATCTTATGAGGAAGCATTTCAAAACATAGTTCGTGAAAATAACTGTTCATGGGAACTACTATTTGGAATTCTTATGACGGTAATTTCATTTGTTACAGAATATCCTGCCTCTCTGAGCACATACAACGATAAATCAGTTACTTTTACTTTGGTGGATAAAAGTTATGTGATCAATGTTGGAGACAAGGGGAAGAAACAAAAGAAAGGTAGACTATTTCTTTTGTCTATAATGATGTAATGATGACAAGTAAAAATAAATAAATAGTTAAATAAATAAATCAATGCCAAGCCATAAATAAGACAATAACTCAGACACAGCAAATGGATTTTCATGCTCTGTGCTAACTCGAAGGCACTGGCAATGGACACCTGAACATCACTATGTTGAGAAGGCTTCATAAGCTTAATCAAGGCTCATGAGGGAAGAACACTGATCCTGAGAAGTGGCATCTCTTGTGAAATATAAAAGGAGGGACCATATATTTGCTATCACTTAAATTATTCACTATATCTTTCCGGTCTTATCAATGCATAACCTTTGTAGAAGAATATGCCAGGGATAGCAGCAGCATTTTAAATGTTTTAGTAATAGTTTCGTTGCAGAAGTCATCAGAGCATACTCATATCTTAACACCTTTCTCAAGATCATAAAAGTTTTGCTTTTATTGATATGTAATAAAAGGGAAGACAGTCTGTTGTTTGATACTTATCTCCTAGAACTGAAACTTTTTGAAAAAATTGCTTCTCATCCAAATGATCTGATGCGTTCTCTTTCAGACAAGGTGTTACTGCGTTACTATGAGTCCCCGTACTCCTCAAGTGAATCAGGTAATTTGGAGGCTGGGTAGCTACGGGGCTCGAATTCTTAAGTTGATGTAAATATGAATGAAAATGCTCCATGAGGAAAGAAGGCAGTCTCAAAATGACCCCTCCAATTCAGGCTCGTGGTAAAATCTTAAATTCTTAGAAGATATTACTCAATCCCATCAATTTTATAGTTTAACAGGACAAAGGTTTACTTATATGTAATAAAGATCCTAAATAATGGTGGCTTAAACTAGATGAAACTTGATTTCTGTCTTAGCCATGGCTGGAGTGGCAGTTCTGCTGACAAGTTGTGTAGGGATCTAGGTCTTTTTGTCTTGTAATTTTGCCAACATCTGTATGAATCAAGATGACCTGCCACCATGACAATGTCCAGTCAGCAGGACGAAGGCAGGTGTGGGGGTGTGTGTGTGTGTGTGTGTGTATACACTTTTCCCTTTAAAACACAGCCTGAAAATTGTATATGATATTTCCACTTCACATTGGTCAGAGCTTAGTCCTAATATTATACTCAGTCACAAGATGGCAGGATGGGAAATGTTCTATTATTGCATGAGAAGGGGAGGTGGATATGGGCCATGGGGGCAACAACTATTAATGGCTTTCCACAAAGAAACCAAAGCTGATGTCCAGAAAGTGTCTTAAAGAATCACAATTCTCTATTTAAAAAGCATCTCTAGGGGCCAGCAATGTGGCATAGTGGGTTAAGACACTCCCTGTGATGCCAGCATCCATGGGTGCTTGTTCAAGTCCCAGCTGCTCCATTTCCTATCCTGTTCCCTACTAATATACCTCAAAAAGCAGTTGAAAATTGCTCCAATGCTTGGGACCATACCATCCATGTGGTAGGCCTGTATGAAGGTCCTAGCTCCTGCCTTTGGCCTGGCCCAGCCTTGGCTATTGAGGCCATCTGGGGTGTGAATCAGCATATGGAAGAGCTCTCTCTCTATGTCTCTCCTTCTCTCTCTGTGACACTGTCTTACAAATAAATAAATAATTTTTTTAAAAAAAAGAAAGCTTATTTTAAAAAAACTAACTTCTCTCATTCAAGGGATTTAGAAGTACCCACTACTTATCTAATAATGTCTCCTTAATTTCATTTGGGTGCAAATATTTCTGAGATTTCTTGATGAATGAAGTGGTTTTCACATGACATCTTAAATTCATTTTCTGGGTGTTAAATTCATTTAAATTAAGAGGAGTTACAAGTCTTACTTTTATAATTTGCAGATAAAATAATATCTACCATGTACAAGTAGATTTTTTAAGTATATATTATGGAATCATTAAATCTAGCTAATTAGCAAATGCATTACCTCACATAGTTTTTATTTTAATTGTAAGGTGATGGCGTTGATGGTAAGATGTTAATGGTAAACATGAGTCCAACAAATGACGCACATCTCTTGCTGCATGCCAACAAGAAGAAGCACTCCGTAGAGGTAACAGAAACATGATTATGTAACTGCCTTGAATGACTTCATTCATTTGTGTAGATTTCAGTGTTCGGGGACTTTTTTTCTGTTTGGTATTGTACATAAAACATAAGCAGTTACTACTAAGGACTTGCTTCTGAAGGAGGGAAAGGAGGAAAGTATAATATATAGTCTTGCTACTAAAACTCTGATTTCCTTCACCAGCACAGAATCCCTGAGAGCTTGTTAGAAATGTAGAATTATGGCTCCCCAATGACTGAATCAGAATTAGCATTTTAACAGATGTCCAGGAGATTCATATGCACATTAAAGTTTGATAAACACTGCTGTGTAGAATGATCTGAAATCCTTTCTATTTAGCTTTAGGAACTACTATGTTCTTCCAGGAAGCGTTTCTTCATGAAATACAATTTCCTTAGGCAAATACAAAAATAATTTTAGATTCCAAGTCTGAAAAAAAGGAGGGCCATAAACATTTCTACATCCAAGAATTTGGCTAGCCAACAATCTACATTCTGATCACAATATTCACTGTACATTCTTAGTAATTGGCAGCATTATACTGGTCATAAGGACAAATTATAAATATCTTAAAGAACAAACAAGCCAAAAGTAGATGCAAGGAAGAAAACACAACAGCATAATATAGATGATAAATTATATAAATAAGTGGGCCAGTGCTGTGGTGTAGTGGGTAAAGCCACCATCCGCAGTGTCGGCGTCCCCTATGGGTGCCAGTTTGAGTCCCAGCTGCTCCACATCCAAACCAGCTCTCTGCTATGGCCTAGGAAAGCAGAAGAAGATGGCCCAAGTCCTTGGGCCCCTACACCCACATGGGAGACCCAAAAGAAGCTCCTGGCTCCTGGCTTCAGATTGGCTCAGTTCCGGCCATTGCAGCCACTTGTGGAGTGAACCAGCAGATTGAAAATATCTCTCTCTTCCTCTGCCTCTCTGTAACTCTGCCTTTCAAATAAGTAAATATATCTTTTTTTAAAAAAGTATATAAACAAAATTATAAAGCTAACTAATATCGCTGTGTAAGGCATTGTTAACATATATAGTGGATGGTTACCAGAATTTTCATTAACATACTATTCCTAAGTGTACATAACAGAATGTCTGGTATATGTAACTACTGAATAATAAGAGCTAATATTGAGCTCTATTTATTGCATATAAGGTGCATGCTAAATGTTTTCCAATGAGTATCTCATTAATTCTCACGGTAACTCCTTGATGGAGTTATATTGGAGAGCTATTGCTGCATAATAAACCATCCTCAAAACATAGTGCTTTAAAATAATGATCAGTCATATTACTCATATATATATATATATATATATAGAGAGAGAGAGAGAGAGAGAGTAAGCTGAAAATTGATTGAATTAGAAAAACTGGATAGACTAAAAAGTGAAGACTTGAGAGTTAAAGCAACATGCTCACGTTCTCAGAGAGAGTATGCAACAAAAGAGAACAAATCCAGGATTGCTAAAAACAGACCCAGTCATTTGAAGCCATACTACCCTTCTAAGTATACTATCAGTGAATCAAATCAAATCCTGCCCTCTACCCTTTGCCTTTGAATCATTTCTTCTTCCCTCCCCTCCTTTACTCAGTAAGCAGACCTGCTAGAAATACCATAAACAATTATTCCCAATTATAGGATCTGAACAGGAAGGGGGAGTTGACTCTGGATTCCCACTTACATACTGATGGCTGTTTCTTCAGTTTCACAGGTATGAAAACAGATTATCAGACCTAGCTTTCTTTGTCGTTCACAAGGAGTCTTCGGAATGTGTTTCATTCGAATGTAAAAGCCATCGCGGAACATATTTAGGAGTAAAAGATAATCACCTTGGCCTAATACAAGGAAAGAATCCAGGCAGTGAGAATATTCTGTTTAAGCTCTCTTAGACGTAATGTAATAGAAAACTGGATCCTAGCTTCAGTAGCCTACATACTACCACTGGAGGAGGAGTAAGAGATAAAGAAACACACAATATCTAAGAAGAATGAAGAGTACTTCGAATGATGTGGAATGGTTTCTTTATTATGTGTGGAATTTTTTCTAATCCTTTAGTTCTGTGTTTATATCCCTGTGTATCACTATATATTCAATACAAGTATGATAGTATTAAATAGGGTATTGAGGGGTGGGTGTTAGGAAACAGCAGTTACGTTGACACTTGCAATACCCACATCCCATATCAGAATCCCTGGGTTTGAGTCTCAGCTCTGCTTCTGATCCAGCTTTCTGCTAATTCACACCCTGAGAGGCAGCAGGTAATAGCTCAATTACTTTGGTGTCCGCCACCCACATGGGACACATGGATTGAGTTTCAGTCTCCTGCCTTCAGCTGGGCCCAGCCCTGGCTGTTGCATGCATTTGTGGAGTGAAACATTAAATGGAAGATACCTCTCTCTCTTCCTCTTCCTATTCCTACATCTCTTCCTTCTCCTCCTCCTTTTCTCCTCCTCTTCTCTGCCTCCTCCTCCTTGTTCTTTTCTCTCTCTTTCTCTGTCTTACTTTCTCTTTTCAAGTAAATAGTATATTGATAAAGAAATTTGCCAAAGAGATATAGATTGACCTTTATTTTTTTTCTACCTTGAGTCCATGAAGAATTTTACATTTAGAGCTGACACCTCCAGGAAAAAGCAAGGTTCATAGCTGAAGTCTCTCTTTATATAGGGGTCCATTTTAAAGAGCTATATAAGGATATCACTGTCCTTGGTTCCAAACAATAGATTCAAACACTAAAGCTGCTACTAAAAAGATTATATGCAGCACAGCTTGACCATTTCTCAACTAGAATAAGACACTAAGTTAGTTTATAGATGTTCTAAGTAACACTCCGATTAACAGTTTCTAGCTTTCAAGGATTTGCAGAACTTCAAATGTCTACATGTCTAGGTAGGTATTATAAATGTATGAAAAAGTAAGGATAATTGAAAAATTATGAAAAATAAATCCAGCTTTATAAAGTGATAATTTTACCTCTTATTGTTTCAGTTTAGATCATGATTTTATACACTGAGTTAACTTTAAGCAAACCATTCTTAGAATAGGAAGTGAAATAAACTTTAATTCACAAATATCATTGAAACTATTAGAATAGCTAACATATAAAAACTTTTTATAAAGAGTACTGAACCACAACACATATTAGGGCATACAAGCAGCAAGGGATCAAAGTAAAATGGTGAGGCCAGAAGTCCCCTAACCTACTACAGCTCAGATGAGATACATAATTAATACTAATGTTTCAATAATTGGATATCCCTCATGTTTGTAGAATATCATGTCCCTGTGATGCTGGTTTCCAGGGATCTATGACTTTATATTCATCATTCCAATCAAAATTTGTTCTAATCCTTGTACAACACATCTCTTATTTTTAAAAATGTATTTTATGGGGGCTGGCATTGTGGCATAGTGGGTTAAGCCACCACCTGCGATGCCAGCATTCCATATGAGCACTGTTTCAAGTCCCAGCTGCTCTACTTCAACCCAGCTTCTTTCTAATGAGCCTGGGAAAACAGTGGAATATAGTTCAAGTACATGGGCCCTTGTTTCCCACATGGGAGACCTGAATGGAGTTCCAGGTTCCTGGCTTCCAGTTAGCCCAGCCTAAGTCCACAACAGTCCCAGGCCAGGCCAGAGGCTAAAAAGCAAGGAACCAGGAACCTAATCCAGGTCTCCCATGTGAATCAGGTGGATGGCAGGAACCCAACCACTTGAGCCGTCACTGCTGCCTTCCAGGATCTGAGCCAGAGCCAGGACTTGAAACAAGGTACACTGGGACCCGCACTGTGGCATAGCAGGTAAAGCCACCACCTGGAGTGCCAGCATCCCATATGGGCGCTGTTTAGAGTCCTGGCTGCTCTGTTTCCAATTCAGCTCTCTGCTATAACCTGGGAAAGCAATGGGAAAAAGCCTGGGAAAGCAATGGATGATGGCCCAGGTCCTTGGGCCCCTTCACCTGCATTGGAGATCCAGAAGAAACTCCTGGTTCCTGGGTTTGGATCGGCTCAGCTCCAGCCGTTGCGACCATTTGGAGAGTGAAGAGCAGATGGAAGACTTTCTCTCTCTCTCTCTTTCTCTCTTTCTCTGCTTCTACCTCTCTCTAACTCTGACTTTCAAGTAAATAGATAAAATCTAAGAAAAGAAATGAAATGAAATGAAACGAAATGAAAAGAAAAGAAAACGAGGTACTCTGATATGGGATGCTGGCACCTTCACTCATGTGTTAACTGTTACAACAAACGCTTGCCTCATACAGATCTTTTGTTCCCAGCTTCTTGGTGACTCTGCTCACTGTAGAATATTCATTTAACTTCTGTCCCTTCTTCAGTTCTTTTGACCAACTTTCTCCTTAATATGTATTTTGTATCTACTGAGCTTCATTTTCATTTAGTCAGACCTCTAGAGGGCCAATAACCAGGTTCTGCTTTGTCTACATAACATTGTTAATGTTACATAAACTACCGATGGCAATAGTTTTCAGTAAATATCTTTGTGTTTTACTCTTACTAAGGTAGCAAAATCTATACTCAACCATATCATAGCTTTTCAACTACTAAAGGAATAATTTTTGCTTAGGTAAAACTTTATTTTAAAGCAATTTCTATAATAATTTTAATAGACAACATTTAACTGACAAATGTAATAACAAGAAACTGAGGAAACAGGATATTTTCTGAAAGTATAGGTTTTCAAATTCCTAACTGGTTGTGACTTATTGCATATATTTGTTGCTGGTCTCTAAGATAAAAGTGCTTAGAATTATTATACAAGATTGCACAATTATATAAAACTACTTTGCCAACAACTTTACTATAAAGACATAAATAAAGGAGAACCTGTATTATCTCCTCTGAAAAACACTAAATATTGATTATGCCTCTGCACTGTATATTAAAATGATTATTATTAAGTAACTAAATATATTCATTATATTTTTATATTCTTGAATAAAAAGTATTTTTCAAAATTATGTGTGGCCATAATTTTTATCATAAAATCACTCAATATTCTGAAATCCTTAAGTGAAAATAAGCATACTTCAATCTATCAATGTTGGTATCTAGAGTATATTAGTTTTCTGATATTTTGGTGATTCAAAACTAAGTACAATTATCCAGAGAAGGTACAGTATCATTTCTTTGGTTGGTTGGTTTTTATATTTTGGTGTTCATTCCCCTGGTGCCCATAATGGTGGCTGGCATAAAGAAAGTTTTAGTGATTTTACCCAACATCAGCCAGCCAACATCTGCCCACATCAGAATTTAACTTGAGACTTCTGAGTCATTTAGACATATTTCAACTCAACTATCTTACTGTGTTTAATTTTCCTTTTTTTAAAAAAAATATTTTCCATCATCATTCTACTAAGTGTTACTTGATTTAAATGCTTAAGTGTATAGTGGCATTTTGCCACTTCCTTGCATGTGTTTGATAATCCATTACATACATTATTGGAAGAAATTTGTCACTGGTCACATCGTAGTCACCTTAATTTCTTTGAGCACATTGTAAGAGGTTCACACAACAAAATTGTTGAAAGACATGTTTCTCAGAACACATTACCAACATTAAGCAATACATTACCAGATTTAGCATTTAGACCTGCTCTTGGGAACAGTATTGTGGCATAGCAGGTAAAGCTGCCACTGGCAATGCCAATATCCCATATGGGCACCAGTTCAAGTGGCCACTCCACTTCTGACCCAGCTCCCTGCTAATTTGTCTGGGAAAGCAGCACAGGATGACACAGTGCTTGGGCCCCTGTATGCATGTGGAAACCTAGAAGAAGCTCCTGGCTCCTGGCTTTGACTTGTTCCAGAACTGGCCATTGCAGCCATATAGGGAGTGAACCAATGAAGAAGATCTCTCCTCTCCTCCCCTCTCTTCCCCTCCCCTCCCCTCCTCTCTCCTCCTCTCCTCTCCCCTCCCCTCCTCTCTCCTCCTCTTCCCTCCTCTCCCCTCCCTTCCCCTCCCCTCTCTCTCTTTCTCTTTCTCTCCCAAACTCTGCCCTTCAAATAAATAAATAAATAAATAAATCTTTTTTTAAAAAAAAATACATGATCTTTTTCCCACTGTTGATTTTCCAAAAAGTTGACTTTCAGTTCAAAGTTAGCATCCTAATAACAATGGTCTCCAACTGGAGCATATTAGTGGTCATTTAAACTTTTCAAACAGGTAATTTTCATATAAGTATATGTGAAATTTTGTGCTGAGGAGTTAAAATTGTATATGTGCGGGTGTAAAAAGTTAAGCTTAAGCTTGATCTTCTGTATATTAAGATAATAGAAAATGAATCTTGATGTGAATGGAAGGGGAGAGGGAGTGGGAAAGGGGAGGGTTGCGGGTGGGAGGGACGGTATGGGGGGGAAGCCATTGTAATCCATAAGTCGTACTTTGGAAATTTATATTCATTAAATAAAAGTTAAAAAAAAAAAGTTAAGCTTAAGCTTACAGGTTTAAACCTTCCTGGTGCAGCTGTGAAAATAAAACAGAGTGAAGTAGCACCTTGACAGTAGGGACTCCATTTTGGAGCACTTGAGACTCCATTCTGGGAAAGCACCCCCCCCCCCCCACCGTGAGACTCTGGTCTGAAACTATGATCTCAAACAGTCGGACAATAGCAGTGCACTACATCACCCTTGGCAACGCACAAAAACCCCCTAGCATGATTGCTCAAGTTTAAAAGTAAAAAGGTTGCACCTGGGTTACCTGAGCTAATAATGAAGATGTGATCTGTCTATGTCTTAAGATCATAATTGCTGATTGTAAGATATTAGCAACCGCTTAGCAACCGTGTATTCTCTCCCCCCTCCCGATTTTGCGGGTTTTGCCTTTATAAACCCTATGCTGTAGTTCCTCGGGGCTCCTCTGTCCTTGTATGTTCAGAGGGCCACAACATGTTGGATCAATAAATTTAACCCTTTGCTGGTTGCATGAGAGAAAAAGTCTCTTGGAGTCGTTCCTCGGGCAGTGGGCTTTTTCGGACCCTAACAGTGCAAATAACAAGGGAAAACAGTGGGCTAAATACACCATTCTAAACCATAGGTAAGTAAATCTAGCTTCTATATATTTACATATTACAAAGCAATCTGGCTACATAAAACTGTGTTCTTCAAATTTTTTCAAATTCCCATGCTATTACTGATGTCCCAGGAATATCACTTGTGCTTTAGGGAACTATATTCACAGAGACACTTGTGAAGAAAGGTACTGGAGGACAGAGTGGGGAAGGGAGGGAGGCAAGGGAATCTTGAATTGTTTCACTTCTTACATCTGGCATTTCTGCAGCTCTTCATGTCTCTTTGGATGTGCAGTGGCCACAACACATGGTATGTGGCCTCTGAGGTCATACATTGGTTTCCAGGATCCACCCAAAATGCCTCCTTGACCACAGTAGACAGATCGTCTCATCAGGGAAGGATGTACTCTTTGTGGGTCAGTTGACAATTCTAAGACCATTATCCCAGAAACAGATGTTGAACACCTTTTCTCCCCAGTGAAATACCTTTAGGATCATACCTATATCCTCAACCCTAATGTAAGCCACCACCTCTCAGATTTAATTTATTATAATAAGTTTGTTAATAAGCATTTAGCAAATGTCAACTTGTGAAAATCCCACTTCCAGTCCCTGAAAAGGGTGGAAGGAGAAGGAAGAGGAGAGAAAAGCCATTCTCCTAGCAGCTATAACAATAATCTATAAGATATGGGACATATAAATAACACAGGACAAGACCCACAAAGTTAAGAAAATAGGACCACAATAAACACCATTGGGATGTGACAGAGCTGGAGACTGATCAGGTTAGACAAAACAGGACTTTGAGGCCTTTTTTAAAAAATCTGAATGAACACAAAAGAAAGAGTAAAGAATTTCAGCTGAGAGGAACCTGAAAAGCAAAAGAGGCAGAGGAATGGGCAGTTAGCCTAGGAATTAACACACAGGCATCCCACACTGGAGTGCCTGGGTTCAATTCCCAGCTCCAACTCCTTACTCCAGCTTCTGAGGTGTCAGTAATCTACAATGGAGGCCGGCGCCGTGGCTCACTAGGCTAATCCTCCGCCTTGCGGCACCAGCACACCGGGTTCTAGTCCCAGTCAGGGCGCCGGATTCCGTCCCTGTTGCCCCTCTTCCAGGCCAGCTCTCTGCTGTGGCCAGGGAGTGCAGTGGAGGATGGCCCAAGTACTTGGACCCTGCACCCCATGGGAGATCAGGAGAAGCACCTGGCTCCTGCCATCGGATCAGCGCGGTGCGCTGGCCGCGGCGGCCATTGGAGGGTGAACCAACGGCAAAGGAAGACCTTTCTCCCTGTCTCTCTCTCTCTCACTGTCCACTCTGCCTGTCAAAAAAAAAATCTACAATGGGACTCTCTTGTGAAAATGTGGTGTTGATGAAAGGCTACAGACAAGAAATAAGTTTCAGGGACAGTGGCCAGAAAGGTCAGTTGTAAAGCATGAGATGATGACTACTACAGAGGATTCAGGAAGGAAAGGAAGAGCACCATGATCCATTTTTGTAGGGCTCCAGCATTGTGGTATTAAGGTAGCAATGACAGATTTTAAAGACCACGTGGACAAACATGGCTATCTTCTGTTCAAAATCTACTGCTTTGCTTAAGGAGCAGAGGCAGAGGAACACTCACAGGACAGTGTGGTGGTAAAGAGGCACACAGAGGAGCATCTGTACCATGTGCAAGGGCAAAAAGTTCTATTTTGTGCTATTTTTTAATTTAAAAAATATTTATTTGAGAAAGAGATAGAAATAGAGCTCACATTTGCTTATTCACTCCCTGAATGCCTGAAATGACTAGTGGCGGGCCAAGGCAAAAGCCAGGAGGTAGGAACTCAATGCAGATCTTCCACAGAGATGGCAGGAACCCAATTACTTGTGCATCACCATAAGTCTCCCTGGGTCTGCATTTACAACAAGGAGGAGCTAGAGCTGGAGGTGGGTATCAAACCCAGACATTACAACACAGAACTCAGACATCTTAACCAGTGCCCTAATCGCTAGGCCAAATGTCTGATCCAGCTTTGTGCTATCTTTAATGAACCAGTTCAGGTTTCTACATGCTTAATCATGACTTTTATCACATCCAAGACAGCCCCCAACTCCCAGCCATGTACAGAACATGGAGACAGTGATTTTCCTGGCTGAGGCTCACACAGAGACTCATTCTGCCACTTTGGTCTGTTTGGTTCTTGGCCTCTTAGACTACATCAATCACTAAGATTGGCTCCCTAATCAGAGAAACCTACCCACCAAACAACCTACAGCAAAGACCCAGGTAAACAGTTCTTACTAAGGGTAACTTTCAGTTCCTTCTCCTTGCTCTGCATAACTCCACAAGAGTCCTCCAAATTCCTTTTCAGTAAGTCTAAAAGGCAAGTAAAAATCTCTGTCCTTCCTCACACTTTGAACAAGATCAGATTGTTCAAAAGGGAACTTACAGTTATTTCATAAAAGTCTCATTCCTATAAGGAGGATCTTACCTTTAATAGGGAGATTCAAAAGTTTTATCTTAAAAAAACCCTATTATGCCAATTCAAATTTTGATTTTTAGTTAGGAAAAGAATATTGAATAATCTGTTATATAATCTTTCAAAAAATGAATGTCTGATTAAAGAAAGGTCACTAGACTCATGAATGACAATCATGGGCACAGTAAGCAACTACTTTCCCAGGAAAGTCTTCAACAGAGAGAAAAAATAAAAAGCTTATAAGAAAATCAACCCTGTGTATACACGTGTGATAGAGTGGATCAAGCTGCTGCTACCTTAGATGCCTGCATCCAATATTAGAGTTCTGGTTCATCTCCTGGCTACCCTGCTTCCAATCCAGCTTCCTGCTAATGTGCCTGAAAAGGCAACTGATGATGGTCCAAGTATTTGGGTCCCTTCCACCCATGTGGGACACCTGGATGGAGTTCCTGGATCCAGGCTTCAGCATGGCCCAGCACTGGCTCTTGAGGGTATTTGGGGAGTGAAAAGTCTAAGATCTGTCTCTCCCTTTCTGTCACTCTGTCTTTCAAATAAAGAAACAAAATAAACTTTAAAAAGAGCAACTGAAAATATTTTCAGTAATATGAACTTCTGTATGGAAGAAGGTTGTGAGTTGTACCATGCAAACAGGATCTGTCCCAGGTTTGGAACAACTTCAATTTTTTAAAAAGATTTATTGATTTATTTGAAAGGCAGAGTTACAGAGGCAGAGACAGGGAGAGAGAGAGAAGTCTTCTATCTGTTGGTTCACAACCCAAATGGCCAAACTGGCCAGAGCTGGGCTGATCCAAAGCCAGGAGCCTGGAGTTTGTTCCAGGTCTCCCATGCGGGTACAGAAGCCCAAGGACTTGTGGCCATCTACTACTGCTTTCCCAGGCAATAGCAGAGAGCTGGATCGGAAGTGGAGCAGCCAGGACTCGAACCAGCATCCACATGGGATGGCTGCACTGCAAACAGCATTTTAGCAGCTACACCACAGCGCCAGCCCCATAACTTCAATTAAGCAAAAAAAAAATCAACATTTTTTGCCAGAACAGTTTTTGATCTTAAGAAAAACTGAGACATAGAGTTCTCTATACTAAAGAATCATTTTGAACTAATATTTATTTCTTCATATGACTATGGCACAATTGTTATAATCAATTCATCAATATTAACAAATCATTATTAAGATACATAGTTTATTTTTATTTCCTCAGGATTTTTTTCACTTTTAAAATTTATTTATTTTCACTTTACTTGAAAGTCAGAGAGAAAAAGAGCGATCTCCCTCGGAGTCGGTGAACTCAAAAGGCTTCCAGGCTGGCACCGCGGCTCACTAAGCTAATCCTCCACCTTGCGGTGCCGGCACACTGGGTTCTAGTCCCGGTCGGGGCGCCGGATTCTGTCCCGGTTGCCCCTCTTCCAGGCCAGCTCTCTGCTATGTACCGGGAGTGCAGTGGAGGATGGCCCAAGTGCTTGGGCCCTGCACCCCATGGGAGACCAGGAGAAGCACCTGGCTCCTCCCTTCAGATCAGCGCAGTGTGCCGGCCGTGGTAGCCATTGGAGGGTGAACCAACAGCAAAGGAAGACCTTTCTCTCTGTCTCTCTCTCTCACTGTCCACTCTGCCTGTCAAAACAAACAAACAAACAAAAAAAGGCTTCCATAGCCTTGGCAACTCATGACAAGAGCCTAGGGTGATTACTGATGCCATAAACAAGAGTGTCAATTTGTTAAGGCAACAACAGGAGTCACTGTGCACTTACTCCTCATGTAGGATCTCTGTCCTTAATGTGTTGTGCATTGTGAATTAATGCTGTAACTAGTACTCAGACAGTATTTTAACTTTATGTTCTGTGTGTACAAACTGTTGAAATCTTTACTTAATATATGCTAAATTGATCTTCTGTATATAAAGAGAATTGAAAATGAAACTTGATGTGAATGGAAGAGGAGAGGGAGTGGGAGAGGGGAGGGTTGCGGGTGGGAGGGAAGTTAAGGGGGGGGGGAGCCATTGTAATCCAAAAGCTGTACTTTGGAAATTTATATTTATTAAATAAAAGTTAAAAAAAAAAAGAGCAATCTCCCACCTGGTGGTCTACTCCCAACTGTCCCAGGCTGGGCCAGGCCAAATAGGAGCCTAGAACTCAATTCAGGTCTCCCAAGTGGGAAGCAGGGGCCCAAGTTCTTAAGCCATCACCTGCTGTATCCTACAGTGCACATTAGCAGGAAACTGGACCAGAAGCAAATCTGGGAAAACTGAGCACTCCAACACTGCATTGGGTATCCCAAGTGGTATCCTAATCACTGAGCCTACTATTTGTGTTCCCCATCCCTCGTACTTTTTTTGTTTTGTTTTGTTCTGTTTTTGACAGGCAGAGTGGACAGCGAGAGAGACTGTGGCCGGCGTGCTGCGCTGATCCGAAGCCAGGAGCCAGGTGCCTCTCCTGGTCTCCCATGTGGGTGCAGGGCCCAAGGGCTTGGGCCATCCTCCACTGCACTCCTGGGCCATAGCAGAGAGCTGGCCTGGGAGAGGAGCAACCGGGACAGAATCCGGCTCCCTGACCGGGACTAGAACACGGGGTGCTGGCGCCACAGGCGGAGGATTAGCCTATTGAGCCGCGGCGCTGGCCTCTCATAGTTTTTAACTAATATCCTTTCTCTGTTCCAGGATCTCATCTTAGATATCACAGTACATCTAGTTACGTCTCCTTAGGTTTCTCTTGGCTGTGATAATGTCTCAGACTCTCCTTGTTTGATGATTTTGACAGTTCTGAGTAGTACTCATCATGTACATTGTAGGATGTGCCTCTAGAGGAATCTGAGACTGGGACTGAATTGTGGTTATGGGTTGTTGATAAAAAAGATCACAGAGGTAAGGTGTCATTTTCTTCACATTATGCCAAGTGTACATACCGTCATCCTGATTCATGACTTTGATTACTTGGCTGAAGCAGTTTGCTAGTTTCCTTCACTGTGAAGTTATACTTCATTTTCCTCCTTTCCATACTATACTCTTTGGAAGACAATCACTATTTATGGTCCACATAATTTACTTGGAATTCTTATGCATGGGAGATTTGCTTGCTCTGCCCCATTTGTTAATTTAGCCACTCATTCATTTATGTAGGAATGAACTCTTGGATATGTATTTTATTCTTTGGATGATGAATGAATAATACTTGATTTGCTCCTGTTTCAGCTCTTTTTCTTGTCTCCTACATCTCTTTGGCAAAACTTCATATTTCTGCATTTTGTGTTTTGGTTGCTATTTATTTTAAGTAATTCCTTACTTTCTGGTATGACAAGCTGTTCCAGATTCCATGTGTCTATTTCTGTGCCACTTCTATAATCAGCCATTTTTCCAAGAAACTGTGCTCATTTTTGTTGGAGTAATATTAGAAAACAAGACCTGGGTGTGATTGTATTTTCTTTTCATACTAAGATGCTTCTTTTAAGCACTTCAATTTTTCTAAAAGGATCTTAAAAGACTATTTTCTAAGGAAAGCTAGACCTTAACATTCTCCCAACAGGTTTCCACTTCACCTGATCACATTTGCCTGTTTATGGACAGAGTGGGTGAGATTTGGATGTTCCCCCCATCATCCAATATTTAGCTCCACTAACCTCACTATCATTCTAAACTTGAAAGTCTGTTTCCAATAAATTTTTCACAATGTAAATTCAAGATCAGCCAAAATTTCTCGTGTTATAAATCATCTGCTGGCTTTTCACACTTCACAGTACAGATCTGCTTTAAAAGTTCATTAAACTCTTCCAGTAAATGATTCTTTTCTCGTGGGATCTTGTGAATGCTTTTGAGAGACCATAAATAATAATAATAATAACAAGCCATATTCCTCACTTTGAGTCATTTTCTCAGTCTGGAGCTTCTTCCTTGACACTGGATGCTACCATACCCTTAGGGATGTCTGACCTCAATGTGCACAGCTACATGCTCCAGGGATCGATGTGCATCTGCACAGAGCAAAGAGCACCGAGCTGAGCTTGCAGATGAGTTCTGGTGCCGGCTGTGCTTCTGAGAGACCTTAGGCTAACGGCATTTAACTCTCTCATTCTATAAATAGTCAATGGACATTAAAAATACACCTGATATTGGAGTAATTCCCTCATATGTGAAATTAAGGAGTTAAACTGGAGAACTCTGAAAATTTTATGACTCAAATCCATATCTTACAGACACTGTAGCCTAATAATAATTTCACAATTTTTACTCTCAGCACAAAAATTATATTTGTCCTTGTCAGAAACAGGGGTAAATAATTAACCAAATTTTATGAACTGCCATTTCTATCCTATCATTTTATATTTAAAACAAATATCTTTTTCTAGACTATGACCTTGGCAGATTTGTTGCCTAGATCAAAGTTTACAAATTTCTCCTCAGCTAGCTAGCTAGCAAAAAGTCAGAGGATGGGGCCGGCATTATGGTGCAGGGAATAAAGCTGCAGCCTGTGATGCTGGCATCCCATATGGGTGCTAGTTCAAGACCCGGCTGCTCCACTTCTGATCCAACTCCTTGTTAAGGTGTCTGAGAAAGCAGTGGAAGATGGTCCAAGTGTTTGGGCCCCTGCACCCACATGGGAGATCCTGGCTCCTAGCTTTGGCCTGGCCCAGTCCTGGCCATTGCAGCAATTCGAGGAGTTAACCAGCAGATGAAGATAGAGTTCTCTCTTCCTCTCTCACTCTCTTCCCCTCGCTCTCCCTCTCTTCCTCTCTCTGTATAACTTGAATTTTCAAGTAAATTTATTTGTTTATTTATCTTAAAAAAAAAAAGAAGTTTCAGCTAAATGGTACATAGACCGCAGTGTGCCCTGAGGGATATACAAGACTGAGGAACTTGGAGGCATTCCAGGATAAAGTAGCATAGACTGAAGTACATTGGGGCATTCATTATGACGACTGTCACTGGACAGCCTGCCTTTCCCACTTTTACCATGTTTAGATTTACAAAAGAAATGAACCCTAGGATCTTTAAACTCTCTAGCCAAATTAGGATATAAAAATCAACTGGTTAAGAAATGTTAGGAGAGTAGTTATCAGGTTATGATTATATATGTACTTTCACCTCCCACCATGTTCACTTAGTGAACTTTTAAATGTGTTTCCTGCAGTCAGGAACAGTGAGGGCAAGAATCCAACTCATGGCTGAGAAAGTTAGAGTGAACTGGGGTATGACCCCTGCCTGGGGAATCTAGAGAGTGAAAAAATAGACTAAATGCTTCTGGTAGCAAGTTCATGAGAACATGGTTACATAAAGATCAGCCTGCATTTCCAAAGACTATCTAGGCAAGATCTGAGTGTTTGAGGTTCAACTGTGAGGAATAAAGAAATCCAGCTTGGATTTCTTTCGCTCTGGATAGTAGAGCCACTTTACATCAAGGTGGTACAAAATGGCTGGTTCTATATTACCAGATACCCAGGGGCAGTGGACAGTACTGCAAGGTTCACCCAAAGTAACAGAGATGCATTTGTCTAGGACACAGGGGAGACAAGAGATGGAGGCCTAGTTGGGAATCTCGGAAGAGCAAATAAAAGTATCAGTTTAAGAGATTCACCTTTCTTTAAAACAGATTTATTTATGGGACTAGCACTGTGGCATAGTGGGTAAAGCTGCTGCCTGCAGTGCTGGCCACCCATATGGGCACTGGTTTGAGTCCCAGCTGCTCCACTTCCAATCCAGCTCTCTGCTATGGCCTGGGAAAGCAGTAGAAGATGTCCCAAGACCTTGGGACCCTGCACCTGCGTGGAAGACCCAGAAGAAGCTCCGGGCTCCTGCCTTTGGATCAGCTCTGATCCTGTCATAGCAGCCAATTGGGGAGTGAACCAGCGGGTGGAAGACCTCTCTCTCTCTCTCTCTCTCTCTCTCTCTCTCTGCCCCTCCTGCTCTCTCTGTGTGACTCTGACTTCAAAATAAAAAAATAAATCTTAAAAAAATAGATTTATTGGCCGGCGCCGTGGCTCACTAGGCTAATCCTCCGCCTTGCGGCGCCAGCACACCGGGTTCTAGTCCCGGTCGGGCGCCGGATTCTGTCCCAGTTGCCCCTCTTCCAGGCCAGCTCTCTGCTATGGCCCGGGAGTGCAGTGGAGGATGGCCCAAGTACTTGGGCCCTGCACCCCATGGGAGACCAGGAGAAGCACCTGGCTCCTGCCATCGGATCAGCGCGGTGTGCCGGCCGCAGTGCGCTGGCCGCGGCGGCCATTGGAGGGTGAACCAACGGTAAAAGGAAGACCTTTCTCTCTGTCTCTCTCTCTCACTGTCCACTCTGCCTGTCAAAAAGAAAAAAGAAAAAAGAAGAAAGAAAGAAAGAAAGAAAGAAAGAAAGAAAGAAAGAAAGAAAGAAAGAAAGAAAAGAAAAGAAAAGAAAAGAAAAGAAAAGAAAAGAAAAGAAAAGAAGGAAGGAAGGAAGGAAGGAAGGAAGGAAGGAAGGAAGGAAGGAAGGAAGGAAAGAGAAGAGAAGAGAAGAGAAGAGAAGAGAAGAGAAGAGAAGAGAAGAGAAGAGAAGAGAAGAGAAGAGAAGAGAAGAGAAGAGAAGAGAAAAGAAGAGGTCTTCTATCGGCTGGTTCACTCCTCAGATGGCCAATCTTCTAAGCCCAGTGGTGCAATGTGCTGAAGAAACATGCTGCCCTTCTTTCTGTTGATGACACACATCTTTGAACGGGAAAACTGGTAGCAGAGAAAAAGAAGGAAGTAGAAGAACCAGGGCTTTTTTTTCCATTACAAGTCATGATCAGAGTCTGGATATTTTAATTAGTGAACTAAGATAATGTTTCTGATTAAAAGTTCATTCAATAAAAATGAACTGAAAATCCATGAGAGCACCTCAAGCATTATCCAGAGGAAAGGAAAGAGTAATCACACTAAGCAGAGTTTAAAGAGATGATGAGACAGGGCCAGTGCTGTGGTGCAGAAATCCCATATGGACATTGGTTCAAGCTGTTCCTCTTCCAATCCAGCCTGGAAAAGCAGTGGAAGATGGCAGACATGCTTGGGCCCCTGCACCCATGTGGGAGACCCAGAAGAAGCTCCTGGCTCCTGCCTTCAGATTGGCTCAGCTCTGGCCATTGCAGTCACCTGGGGAGTGAACCAGCAGATGGAAGACCTTTCTCTCTCTCCCTCTCTCTGTCTGTAACTCTACCACTCAAATAAATAAATTAAATCTTTAAAAATAAATAAATCTTTAAAATAAATAAAGAGATGATAAGAGACAAAAATAATGTTTAATTTTATCATACTACCCTCAATACAATGAGCGTATTTTAGAAGGTTCTAACAATGTAGTGTAAGTCTCAGTAGGAGGCTGTAACACCTAGATGAATACCATTCCCCACCCCATTTTCCTCTGTTGACAGCTGCATTTCTGTTTTAGTATTACACAAGAATACTTCAAAAAGTTCATACAAAAATGAAAAGTAAAGACAAGCTTATTTTAGCACAAAAGTTTTTTTTGAAATTCATGCATATGAGCCGGCGCCGTGGCTCAATAGGCTAATCCTCCACCTTGCGGCGCCGGCACACCGGGTTCTAGTCCCGGTTGGGGCGCCGGATTCTGTCCCGGTTGCCCCTCTTCCAGGCCAGCTCTCTGCTATGGCCAGGGAGTGCAGTGGAGGATGGCCCAGGTGCTTGGGCCCTGCACCCCATGGGAGACCAGGAAAAGCACCTGGCTCCTGGCTCCTGCCAGGATCAGCGCGGTGCGCCGGCTGCAGCGGCGGCCATTGGAGGGTGAACCAGCGGCAAAGGAAGACCTTTCTCTCTCTGTCTCTCTCTCACTGTCCACTCTGCCTGTCAAAAAAAAAAAAAAGAAATTCATGCATAGCTTATTCATAAGAAGCATTTTCCATAAACTGTTCGAAGACATCTCATGGGGCAACTGAAAATTTAAATGCATCCACCAAGTGGCCCCTCCTCCTAATCTTCTACTGTCCTAGAGAGAAAATCAAACTCACTATTAAGTAATGGAACTTATTTATCCTTCAGAATGAAGGATCAGGGCCGGTGCTGTGGCGCAGTAGGATAACCCTCCACCTATGGCGGCCGCATCCCATATGTGTGCCAGTTCTAATCCCAGCTGCTCCTCTTCCAATCCAGTCCTCTGCTATGGCCTAGAGAAACAGCAGAAGATGGCCCAAGTCCTTGGGCCCCTGCGCCCACGTGGGAGACCTGGAAGAAGCTCCTGGCTCCTGGCTTCAGATGGGCTTAGCTCCAGCCATTGCAGCCATCTGGGGAGTGAACCAGCAGTTGAAAGACCTTTCTCTCTGTCTCTCCCTCTGACTGTTTGTAACTCTACCTCTCAAATAAATAGATAAAATCTTTAAAAAAAATAGAATGAAGGATTAGCTAATGGAAACAAATACATCAACAAATACATCAACCCTCACCCCCCCTTTATGTTTCCACCCATATAAAAAGTCAACTCTAATATCACTTCATAAAAATAATTACAATAAATATTTTGGTATATATCTTCTCAATTATTTTTACAGGCATGAATTCGTATTCTTTTATAAAATACACATGAAATAAACTAAAATACATGCAAAACTTTATGTATATAGCAAATACATAATAAAATCTATGCACATGCATATATACATATATAAGAAATGGAAATGTTAACCATTTACAATTATGTATAATTTTTAAACAGAAATGACATTATAAGACAGTGAAAATTCTTACAATGTTTTGCAATTATCTTTCATCACCATTATATATTCTATTATGACATTTTATTTGCATTATGAACTATGGAAAAAGGACATACAGTGTAAATATAGAGTTTAGTGGACTGTTGGAAAAGTACTCTGTTGAGATCCCTCCACTCACAGTTCAAGAACAAAATCAGCACTCCAGAAACCACCCCCTTCCTTGGCCACCACACACATATCCTTAGTGATCACAATCCCATTTCCCAGCAGGGACCATGATGCCAATTTTGGTAGCATTTACTCTCTTGTTTTTCTCGATGGCTTCACTACCTAAACAATACAGTTTAATCTGTTTGATTTTGAGCATTATACGAATGGAATGAAACAGTGTAGATTTTGTTGCATATGATTTCTTACATTGAACATTATATTTTCAAAATTTACCCATGCTATTGTAGGTATATGAAGTTCATTCAGTTTTATTTAATTATAAATTGTTCCATGGTATAAACCACAGCTTTTATTCATCCTACTTTCAATGAATATTTGGTATTACTACAAGCAATTTTACTATGAACCTCCTCGTACACGTGCATTCCTATATGTGTATCCTGTATAGAAGATGCATTTCTGGGGCCGGTGCCATGGCTCACTTGGTTAATCCTCCACCTGCGGCGCATCCCATATTGGCGCCAGTTCTAGTCCCGGTTGTTCCTCTTCCAGTCCAGCTCTCTGCTGTGGCCCGGGAAGGCAGTGGAGGATGGCCCAAGTGCATGGGGCCCAACACCCACATGGGAAACCAGGAAGAAGTACCTGGCTCCTGGCTTCAGATCAACACAGCATCAGCCTTAGCGGCCATTTGGGGGTGAACCAACGGAAGGAAGACCTTTCTCTCTCTCTCTCTCTCTCTCTCTCTCTCTCTCTCACTGTCTATATCTCTACCTATCAAATAAATTTTAAAAAAAAACAGCTGAGTTTTTTATGAAGAGCTATGGGTTGCTTAAATATGTGCTTATTCTAAAGCATCTGAATAATCATTTTGCATCAATGATCAAATTTGGTCCATATTATGTCATGATGTAAAGGGATCCTATTTCAACCAGGTATTTTGAGCTTTAACTAATACGGCTATTTGGATTATATTAAAGGTACTGTAAAGATGTGAAGTGGTTGGCCGGTGCTGTGGCTCACTTGGTTAATCATCAGCCTGCAGCGCCGGCATCCCATTATGAGCACCGGGTTCTAGTCCCGGTTGCTCCTCTTCCAGTCCAGCTCTCTGCTGTGGCCCAGGAAGGCAGTGGAGGACGGCCCAAGTGCTTGGGCCCTGCACCCACATGGGAGACCAGGAGGAAGCACCTGGCTCCTGGCTTCGGATCGGTGCGCCGGCCTTAGCGGCCACTTGGGGGGTGAACCAACAGAAGGAAGACCTTTCTCTCTGTCTCTCTCTCACTGTATAACTCTGTCAAATAAATAAATAAATAAAAAGATTTGAAGTGGTGCTAAATTTTGTTATGATAAAGTAAAATGCTACTGATACAAATGTCCAAAATTCTAATGATCTTGTGTTGTTATCAGACATGATGATTATCTTAATGAAAAAGGCCCAGAGGCCTAAAAGGGTTAAATGTTTGATAAAATCCTACAGGTGCTTTCAAAAATACTGCGTGGAATAAGCAAGTGCCTATTCTTGGTTGGTTAATGAGTTTATAATTTTAAACATGGCTATTTAAATCCTTTGTCATCTACAATTTTGTATTCTCCAAACCTTAAAAATTAGAATTACTGCTCATTAAGTTAAAAGATTGTTGTTCTTTGTTTAACTGTGTCCTTTCAGATTACAAAGGACCTGTTTTTCCCTGATCTTTATTGTGTTCAATACTCTGGGACAGATTTGTAAGCAGATAAAACCAATAGTGAGCCGGCGCCACAGTTCACTAGGCTAATCCTCCACCTTGTGGCGCCGGCACACCGGGTTCTAGTCCCGGTCGGGGCGCCGGATTCTGTCCTGGTTGCCCCTCTTCCAGGCCAGCTCTCTGCTGTGGCCAGGGAGTGCAGTGGAGGATGGCCCAAGTACTTGGGCCCTGCACCCCATGGGATACCAGGAGAAGCACCTGGCTCCTGCCATCAGATCAGCACGGTGCGCCGGCCGCAGTGCGCTGGCCACGGCGGCCATTGGAGGGTGAACCAACGGCAAAGGAAGATCTTTCTCTCTGTCTCTCTCTGTCTCTCTCTGTCTCACTGTCCTCTCTGCCTGTCAAAAAAAAAAAAAAAAAAAAGAAAAAAAGAAAGAAAAAAAACACAATAGTGTGCTACAGGTTCAAATTTTTAAAAGTATGGTTAACTCAGAATACTAAGAGCAGAAAGTAATTCTAATTGGTTGATGGTAATAATTAGTAATAAAAAACAGCTAAAGATTTTAGAAAACTGTTACTGAAGCTGCTCTATTGTTCTATCTTATATGTTATATTATACATGTGCAAATATTGTATGTCTACATGGGAAAAATTTATTAAGAGTTCTGTTTTAATCGGCTTATAGATAAAATATTGCTCATAAAATCAAACTGCTAAGTTAATCAAAGGTACTTTTTTGCTTCATGTGACCTAAATTTCTGTACCAGATGTTATAAATTTGTTAACAGGTTTGCACTTGGTTTGCTGGTCAAACAAGTTACACTTGTGTTACATATTTAAGCAATGTTTCCAAAGACCTACACTATTGTCTTGAAATTTATAGAAGGCATTGGACCTTCAGGTAAATGTTTTCATAAGTTACTTAACAGTTATGCAGGCATGGTTCAAGATTCGCAAGTTAATCAATGTGATACAGCACATTAACAAACTGCAGAAGAAAAACCATATGATTATCTCAACAGATGGAGAGAAAGCATTTGATAAAATACAATACCCTTTCATGATGAAAACTAAGCAAACTGGATATAAAAGTAACATTCCTCGGCCGGCGCTGTGGCTCAACAGGCTGATCCTCCGCCTTGTGGCACTGGCCCACGGGGTTCTAGTCCCGGTCGGGGCGCCGGATTCTATCCTGGTTGCCCCTCTTCCAGGACAGCTCTCTGCTGTGGCCAGGGAGTGCAGTGGAGGATGGCCCAAGTGCTTGGGCCCTGCATCCCATGGGAGACCAGGAGAAGCACCTGGCTCCTGCCTTCAGATCAGCGCAGTGTGCCGGCCGCGGTAGCCATTGGAGGGTGAACCAATGGCAAAGGAAGACCTTTCTCTCTGTCTCTCTCTCACACTGTCCACTCTGCCTGTCCAAAAAAAAAAAAAAAATAATAAAAAGTAACATTCCTCAACACAATCAGGGCAATTTATGACAAACCCACAGCCAGCATCATATTGAATGGGGAAAAGTTGGAGGCATTCCCACTGAGATCTGTTACCAGAGAGAGATGCCCACTCTCACCATTGCTAGTCAATATAGTATTGGAAGTTTTAGTTAGGGCCATTAGGCAAGAAAAAGAAATCAAAGGGATACAAATTGGGAAGGAAGAACTCAAACTATCCCTCTTTGCAGAAAACATAATTTTTTATTTAGGGGATCCAAAGAAGTCCACTAAGAGACTATTGGAACTCACAGAAGAGCTTAGAAAAGTAGCTATTTAAAATTAGTTCACAAAAATCTACAACCTTTATATACAGAGACAATGCCATGGCTGAGAAAGAACTTCTAAGATCAATTCCATTCACAATAGCTACAAAAAAATCAAATACCTTGGAATAAACTTAACCAAGATGTCAAAGATCTCTATGATGAGAATTACAAAACTTTAAAGAAACAGAAGATACCAAAAAATGGAAAAATCTTCCATGTTAATGAATTGCAAGAATCGATATCATCAAAATGTGCATTCTTCCAAAAGCAATTTACAGATTCAATGCAATACAAATCAAAATACCAAAGACATTCTTCTCAGATCTGGAAAAAAAATGATGCTGAAATTCATATGGAGGCACAGGAGACCTCGAATAGCTAAAGCAATCTTATAAAACAAAAACAGAGCCAGAGGCATCACAATACCAGATTTATTTTTTATTTTTTATTTTTTTGACAGGCAGAGTGGACAGTGAGAGAGAGAGAGAGAAAGGTCTTCCTTTGCCATTGGTTCATCCCCCACAATGGCCACTGCAGCCAGCACGCTGTGGCCGGCACACCACACCAATCCGAAGCCAGGAGCCAGGTGCTTCTCCTGATCTCCCATGTGGGTGCAGGGCCCCATGAACTTGGGCCATCCTCCACCGCACTCCAGGGCCACAGCAGAGAGCTGGACAGGAAGAGGAGTGACCGGGACAGAATCCGGCGCCCTGACCAGGGCTAGAACCCGGTGTGCTGGCACTGCAGGCAGAGGATTAGCCTATTGAGCTGTGGCGCCGGCCACAATACCAGATTTTAAGACATACTACAGGATAGTTATAATCAAAACATCCTGGTACTGGTACAAAAACAGATGGATAGGGTCAGCACTGTGGCACAGCGGATTAACACCCTGGCCTGAAGTGCCGGCATCCCATTATGGGCTCCTGTTGAAGACCCAGCTACTCCACTTTGGATCCAGCTCTCTGCTATGGCCTGGGAAAGCAGTAAAAGATGGCCCAACTCCTTGGGCCCCTGCAGCAGAGTGGGAGACCTGGAAGAAGCTCCTGGCTCCAGATTGGCACAGCTCCAGCCATTGCAGCCAATTTGGGAGTGAACCATTGGATGGAAGACCTCTCTCTCTCTCTCTCTCTCTCTCTCTCTCTCTGCCTCTCCTCTCTCTGTGTAACTCTGACTTGCAAATAAATAAAAATAAATCTTTAAAAAATATATAGACCAATGGAACAGAATAGAAACACTAGAAATTAATCCAAACATCTACAAATAACATATTTGATCAAGAAGCTAAAACTAATTCCTGGAGCAAGAACATTCTATTCAACAAATGGTGCTGGGAAAACTGAATTTCCACATGCCGAATTGTCGCTCCCCCTCTTCATGGAGGAACGACACAGGACCCTGCGTTGTTCTTCTGTCTGCTCGGCCCTCCCCGGGTTTGCTGCTGGTTCTTCCCGGGTTGGCTGCCGACCCTTCCACCTCCGTGGAAGGGCGGTTCCCCCTGCCACTTTCCCCACTTCCGCGGGGGAGCGGCACACTGCCGGCCGGCTCTCTCGGGGGCTGCACAGGTGTTCCTTCAGATAGATGTTCCCCTTAGATGTTCCTCGTGCATGTTGTCTCTCTCCTCCTTTATAGTCCTCTTTCACCAATCCCAACTCTGCTACCCACACGCCGAGTACGCTGCTCTCCTCCAATCAGGAGTAGGTCCTACAGTTTATTGGTTGAACTGGAGGCAGCTGTGTAGAAGCTGTTTCTCCCTTCTCAGCGCCATATTGTGGGAGAGCAGATGCATAGAATAAGTCTTAATTCCAGTAACAGTCTAGTCCGAGTTGCTCCCAGTTGCTCCCCACACCGAATAATGAAACAAGGTCCTTACCTTACATAAAAATCCACTCAACATGAATTAAAGATCTAAATCTACGACCTGACACCATCAAATTATTAAAGAACATCGAGAAACCATGCAAGATATTGGCACAGGCAAAGACTTCTTGGAAAAGACTCCAGAGGCACACGAAGCCAAAGCCAAAATTAACAAATGGGTTTACATCAAATTGAAAAGTTTCTGTACTGCAAAATAAACAGTCAGGAAAGTGAAAGGCAACCGACAGAATGGGAGAAATTATTTACAAATTATGCAACTGATAAAGGATTAATAACCAGAATCTACAAAGAGATCAAGAAACTCCACAACAATATAAACAACCGACTTAAGAGATGGGCCAAGGACTTAAACAGACATTTCTCAAAAGAGGAAATCCAAATGGCCAACAGACACATGAAAAAATGTTCAGGATCACTAGCCATCAGGGAAATGCAAATCAAAACCACAATGAGGTTTTACTTCATCATGGTTAGAATGGCTTTCATTCAGAAATCAAAAAAACAAATGCTGGTGAGGATGTAGGGGAAAAGGCATCCTAATCCACTGTTGGTAGGAATGCAAACTGGTAAAGCCACTATCGAAGACAGTTGGAGATACCGCAGCAATCTGAATATAGCCCTACCATATGACTCAGCCATCCCACTCCTCAAAATTTACTCAAGGGAAATTAAAATGGCAAATAAAAGAACTATTTACACCTCCATGTTTATTGCAACTCAATTCACAACAGTTAAGACACGGAATAAACCTAAATGTCCATCAACGGAAGATTGGATAAAGAAATTATGGGATATGTACTTTATGGAATGCTACACAGTGGTAAACATAAAAATGAAATCTGGTCATTTGCAACAAAATGGAGGAATCTGGAAAACATCATGCTGAGTGAAATAAGCGAGTCCCAAAGGGACAAATATCATAGGTTCTCCCTGATCTGTGACAACTAACTGAGCACTTAAAAGGAAACCTGTAGAAGTGAAACGGACACTATGAGAAGCAATGACTTGATCAGCCCTTCCTGACTGTCAAGGAACGGCTTACTATTTTATTCTTTTTAGTATTTTCTTTTTCTACTTAATACCATTGGTTGACCTCTTTACTTAACACTTAAGTATACTTAAGAATAATAAAAATTATTCTTAGGTGTTTAAATCCAATTGAAAATTGATCCCTGTTAAAAATAAGAGTAGGAATAAGAGAGGGAGGAGATGTACAGTTCGGCACACATTCCCACACACTTATCCCTAAGAGTAAAGCTAAAAACTTGCTATGGGACTCCAAATCCCATTTAGTTGGCAGGTACCAATGCCATCTTACTAGTTAAAGTGACCAGTTTAAGTTCATAATTTATCATAAAGAGAGGAATAAGTGTCAAAGTGATCACATAAATAAGACCAAGTGTCTGCTAATAATAATAGATAGAATTAAAAAGGAGAGAACAATCCAACATGGGAAGCAGGCACACAGCAGACTCATAGAATGACAAACACCCTAAACAGCACACTGGCCTCAGAATCAGCCATTAAGGCATTCGGATTTGGCCAAAAAGCCCATGAGAGCATTTCAGGCATGGAAAGCCAAGACACTGTGGTAAAAACGACCTACATGAAAGATCTCTGTGAGTGAGATCCCGGTGGAAATATGGGGCCATCAAAGGAGGAGGTACCTTTCTCTGACGGGAGGAAAGAACTTCCTCTTTGATTATGGCCATGTATAAATAATGTCAGAGTCTGTGAACTCAAGAGGCTTCCATGGCCTTGGCAGCTCAAGACAATAGCCTTGAGTGATCACTGATATTATAAATAAGAGTGTCAATTGTTAAATCAACAACAGGAGTCACTGTGCACTTGTTCCTCATGTAGGACCTCTGATATTAATGAGTTGTGCTATGAGAATTAATGGTAAAACTAGTTTTCAAACAATACTTTATACTTTGTGTGTCTATGTGGGTGCAAACTTTTGAAATCTTTACTTAGTATAGAGTTGATCTGTATATAAAGATAATTAAAAATGAACCTTAAGCCGGCGCCGTGGCTCAATAGGCTAATCCTCCACCTTGCGGCGCCGGCACACCGGGTTCTAGTCCCGGTTGGGGCGCCGGATTCTGTCCCGGTTGCCCCTCTTCCAGGCCAGCTCTCTGCTATGGCCAGGGAGTGCAGTGGAGGATGGCCCAGGTGCTTGGGCCCTGCACCCCATGGGAGACCAGGAAAAAGCACCTGGATCCTGGCTCCTGCCAGGATCAGCACGGTGCGCCGGCTGCAGCGGCGGCCATTGGAGGGTGAACCAGCGGCAAAGGAAGACCTTTCTCTCTCTGTCTCTCTCTCTCACTGTCCACTCTGCCTGTCAAAAAAAAAAAAAAAAATGAACCTTAATGAAGAATGAGATGGGAGATGGAGTAGGAGGTAGAATGGTTTGGGGGTAAGAGGGCGGGTATGGGGGAAGAACCACTATAAACCAAAAGTTGACTTTTGAAATTTATATTTATTAAATAAAAGCTTTGTATAAAAAAATTCTGTGGAAGGAGGAGAGACACCATGGAGCAGCGTGGACAGTGCAAACACATAACAGTGAGTGGGGACACCACAGGTTTCTCCCACTACTAGGGGCTGGAGGAGACACCTCCTTCTTAAATTGAGTAAGAGGATACTGTGGTAGCCCGTATCAGTGGTGATATTGCCTGAGTAATAACCTTGTAGGACTACGCTGACTTTGAGTCCAGCCTTGAGTGTAGCGGGGGCATGGTTTCCACCTAACCCTGTGAAGGGAGAGCACTTTTTTTCTCCCATCCCTGCACAAGGGTGCCCAGCAACTAGCAGGGAGGGAGTGCTATCTTAATTATGTGAGTTTAGGCTGTGGTGGCTCACATGCACGTGACTAGGGAATTCGATAAGTGGGATAAATCCACGGCCATGACTGACTTTGAGTCTAGCCAGGAGAGGTGGTAGGGGACAGGGCACCCAGTTAGGACTGTGAGGCACTCCTATCCCCCAACTCTATCATAGGCACCTGAACTCAGAATGCCAAAGTAGAAAACCAACAGGCAGCTATCTCTGGGAATGCCTCTGCTCTCTTCATGGACAGCACATACTTGCAGGGCTTAGACTGAATCCCATGCTCCCTGTGACTGTTGGAACCTTGCACACTATGACTGTGGAAACTGTGTAACTAACTGTACAATAGGGCATGAGGTGTAGCTTGGTTTCTGGGCAGTAACTGTCTGACTTCAGAGGCTCAGAGTTACCTGAGTGCCTCAGTGGTCACTGCAGGTTCCAGGCTTACACTAGGGACTGTGCAGATCCTTTGTGTGGTTCATGTGCATGTGTGGGTGGTGTGTAGCCACTGTGGGCTAACCCTACGCATTAATCACCTTGGCAGATAAGAGGTAAGTCTAATCTCCTCCCTGATGACAGCAGAGGCAACCCATCAGGCCCAAATTTGATGAGTCTTTTGTCCCACCATTGAGTACTGACCAGAGCTCCTTGGTCCCATCCAGCACATACTTCTGAATATATACTGAAGGATCAGACACTCCACTAAGCCACAGAGGTACAGTTCAAAGATAAAAGCCATCAGAGGAGAAAACCAGCAAGTACTTCCACAAGTGCCTAAAAATAAATGCAGGGGCTGGTGCTGTGGCGTAGCAGGTAAAGCCACCGCCTGCATCAGATATTGGGGAACTGTACCACTCATATCTGTTCAATGTAAAATTTCCAAATTCTTGGAAACTTCCCAAATGATGTTCTGTATTAAGAAATGGATGGGAGGCCGGCGCCACGGCTCACTAGGCTAATCCTCCGCCTTGCGGTGCCGGCACACCAGGTTCTAGTCCCAGTCGGGGAGCCGGATTCTGTCCCGGTTGCCCCTCTTCCAGGCCAACTCTCTGCTGTGGCCAGGGAGTGTAGTGGAGGATGGCCCAAGTGCTTGGGCCCTGCACCCCATGGGAGACCAGGAGAAGCACCTGGCTCCTGCCATCGGATCAGTGTGGTGTGACGGCCGCGGTGTGCCAGCCGCAGCGCGCTGGCCGCGGCGGCCATTGGAGGGTGAACCAACGGCAAAAGGAAGACCTTTTTCTCTGTCTCTCTCTCTCTCTCACTGTCCTCTCTGCCTGTCAAAAAAAAAAAAGAAAAAGAAAAAGAAAGAAATGGATGGGGGCCAGAGCTGTGGCCCAGTGGGTTAAAGCCCCAGCCTGCAGTGCCAGCATCCCATATGGGTGCCAGTTCGAGTCCTGGCTACTCCACTTCCAATCCAGCTCTCTGCTATGGCCTGGGAAAACAGTCGAAGATGGCCCAAGTCCTTGGGCCCCTGCACCCCCATGGGAGACCTGGAAGAAGCTCCTGGCTCCTGGCTTCAGATTGATGCAGCTCCGGCCATAGCAGCCATCTGGGGAGTGAACCAGTAGATGGAAGACCTCTCTCTGCCTCTGTCTCTCTGTAACTCTGCCTTCCAAATAAATAAATAAATCTTTAAAGTATAAATAAATAAATAAATAAATGAAACAATGAACAACAAAGACAATATGACCTTCCAAAAGGAATACAATAACACTTCAATATTAGAATGTGAAGATGAAGAGATTGATGAAATGACTAAAATGGAAATCAAAAGGATGATTATAAGATTATTCAAAAACACAAAGACAAAACATGAGATAAAAAAAATCCATACATAACGTGAATGAAAAATTTTGCCAAGAGATCGGCAAAATTGAAGAGAAATCCAGCTAAAGTATTAGAAGTAAAGAATTCTCTCTGTTAAATAGAAAATACATTGGAAAGCCTTAACAACGGACTTGGTAAGGCAGAAGAAAGAATATCTGAGCTAGAAGACAAATTGTTCAAAATAGACAAAAAAAAGAAAAATTAGAAAAACTGAAAATAATGTTTGAGATTTATGAGATACTATAAAATGACTGAACATATGTATCTTAGGAGTTTCTGAAAGTGTAGAAAGAGAGAATGGATTAAAACACCTATTCAGTGAAATGATAGCAGAAAATGTCACTAATTTGGAGAAAGATAGAGACATCCAAGTACAGGAAGCACATAGAAATCCTAATAGACAAGATCAGAAAAGATCATCACCACAACATATTATACTCAAACTTTCAAAAACAAAACATAAAGAAAAAAGTCTAAAATGTGCATGAGAGAAATACCAGATTGCCTTCAGAGGATTCCCAATTAGACTAAGAGCTGATTTCTCATCAGCAACCATACTGGCTAGGAGAGAATAGAGACATAGTACATGTCCTAAAAGAAAAAGCTGTCAACCCAGAATACTGTACTCTGCAAAGCTCTCATTTATAAATGAAGGGGAAATAAAAACCTTTTAAAACACACAGAAACTAAAAGAATTTGTCACCACTCCTCCAGCCTTACAAATGATATTTAAGGATATGCTACACATAAAAACAGAGAAAACAGAAAAACAGTCATCATCATGAAGCAATGTGAAGGCAGAAAATCTACTAAAAGCATAAATAAAATCCAAAGAAAACAAGAAATATTTATGGAAAAATGGCAGGACCAAGCTGTTACTTATCAATAATAACCTTGAATGTAAACAGCCTCAATTCTCCAATTTAAAAATATAGACTGGCTGATGTATTTAAAAAAAAACAAGACCCATCTATTTGCTGCCAACAAGAAACATACTTTACCAATAAATATAGACACAGACTGAAAGTGAAAGGATGGGAAAAATATTCCATGGGGATAGAAATGAAAATGAGCAGGTGTAGCCATGCTAATACCACCAAAATAGACTTGAATATAAAAACTGTTTAAAAAGACAAAGCAGGGCATTATGTAATGATTAATGGATCAATTCATCAGAAAGATCTCACTGTAGTAACTGTATATGAATCCAATGCCAGGGTATCTGACTATTTAAAACAAATATTACTATATCTAAAGGGAGACATAGATTCTAAGAGTACAGTAATGGGAGACTTCAATACCCACTTTCATCAATGTACAGATCAACTAGACAAATATCAATGAAGAAACAACATATCCAATCGATACTATGAACTAAATGGACCTAGTTGACATCTAAAGAACATTTCATCCTACATCTGTAGAATACACATGCTTCTCTTTAGTGCATGAAACTTTTTCTGGTCCAGTCCATATGCTAATCCATAAAGCAAGTATCCACAAAAAATTCAAAAAATTCAAAAAAATTAAAATCATATCATATATCTTTTCTGAAAACAATGGAATGAAGCTGGAAATTAACAACTTAAGACACTGTAGAAAATATGAAAACACACGGAGAGTGAACAACATGTTACTGGTTGAACAGTGTATCATAGAAGAAATAAAAAAATTCCTAGAAGCGAATGAAGATGAAAACACTACATATCAAAACTTACGTGATACAGCAAAAACAGTGTTAAAAAGGAAGTTCATAGCAGCTAGTGCCTCCATCAAGCAATTGGAAAGGTACCAAATAAAGGATCTAACAATGAATCACAAAGACATAAAAAAAAACAAGTCAAACTCAAAATTAGTAGAAGGAAAGTAATAACAAAATCAGAGAAGAAATAAACAAAATTGAAACAAAAAAATCAGAGATGAGAAAGTAAACATTACAAAGGATATGACAGAAACAAAAAGAACCATCAGGAATTACTACAAACAGCTATATGCCAACAAATTGGAAAATCTAGTTGAAATGAATAGATTTCTGGACATATAGAATCCATCAAAATTGAGTCATAAAGAAACAGAAATCTAAAAGGACCAACAACCATTGTGGAATTTGAATTAATAGTAAAGACCTTCCCAAGAAAGAAAAGCCCAGGACTGGATGGCTTCACTGCTGAATTCTACAAACCCTTTAAATAAAAGCTAACTCAAATTCTTCTCAAACTGTTCAAAACAATTGAAACAATGGGCAAAATACTCAACAAAATACTATCTAACTGAACTCAACAATACATCAGAAAGATTATTCACCCAGACCTAGTGGGATTTATCTTTGATATGCAGGAATGCTTCAACATATACAAATCAAAAAAATGTGATACATTAACATTGAAGAATAAAAACTACATTGTTGCTGTGGATTCGTTCTGAAAGGAGAAGCGTGGTGGGGGCAAGAGGCACAGAGTCACCACACAGACCCTGGGAGTCGGGTGAAAGCGGGCCAGAGGTGAGCAGCCCGCAGACTCATTTATTTCAGTTGATACAGCAGCTTATATAGCCAAGGCAGCCAATCCGGTCAAGGGGCGATCTATGCCCTAACCAATCACAGCCTGTTGCCAGGCAGTTTCCAAAGCCATCCAATCACAGCCTGTTGCCAGGCAGGCTCTGTTGTCATGTGATTTGCAAAGCCGTCCAATCACATCCTGTTGCCAGGCAGGCTCCATTGTCAGCGGCATCTTGGCATGGCCTTCTCATTCCACCACATTTCCCCCTTTTTGTTTATTTTTGAGCAACAGAAAGCATGATTCTTGGCCATACCATTGCTGACCCCGTTTCCATGTGGTCTCCGTATGTGGCTGTGCCTGTCTTAGGTTGTCCCCCAGGGGATCTTACCCGTCCCTGACTAACCAGCGCTCAAAACAGGGGACCACAGGAGTGCTTGCTCAGATGAGGATAGGAATGAGGAACAATGGTAATCAGGAATGGCGTGACCACACATAGGCTGTGGCATTTGAGTGGCTGACCAGAGCTAGTGGGATATAAAGCAGTAGTGAATGGGACTACGGGCACTTTCTTAGGGTAGGATGATATGGCAGGTGTGTCCGCCAACAAGGTGGACTCTCAGTCTTGTTCAGGTGGTTCTGGTTGGCTGTCAGGTCAGGCTTGATATTTCTGGCTGGTACCCTAATGGGCTGTCCCGCATTCTCTGGAAAGACACAAGCATATCCTCGACCCTTGGCTAGCAGAAGCCTTTTTACAGGCGTTGGAATCCAGGGCCTGAATTCTGCATCCGCTCCTACATTAACGGCAAACATGCAGGTGGGATGGGGTCTAGCAGCTGCCCTGAGAGCCTGGGGTGCCTGGGGACTGCCACAAATGAGATCCTCGCTGGGTGCGGATGGGAAGACTTTGCATGGGTTATTGCCTCGAGGTTGTCTAAGTTCATCCCATGGATATTTGGGCAGTGGCTGACTAGGCATTGCTACTTTGTTTGCTTCATTGTCATTTCACTGTCGGAGCTCTCTCTCCCTAAGTCATCAACTGTTGCCTGTGAGGCAGAGGCCTTGAGTGAGAGGTTCTTATCACTCACAGATTCATTATGTTTGGTAATCTGCATGGGATTCTGAGAGGGGGGTATCTTTCCCAAGTTTGAGTGTTTAAGAGCAGTGCACCACGCCAACTCTAGCCAAAGGGAAGACATGCACAGCACTGCTGCCATACGAAACAAATTCCTAGCACCTCAGCAGTTGATGGCATTCTGCAGGAGCTTCCCTACATTAGGCGAACAGACAGTGGTGTATCAGATCGTAAATATGTTTTGTGCTTAGTGGAGGACTTCCTTGATTTGTTAGATCAAGGCCATATGCCCACACGGTGTCTTCAGAGTGTCACCTCTCTTGAGTGATGGAAGATGACTTGGTTCCGAATTCTGGGATGATCAGTCCCTTATGTGAATTCGCCAGGCGAACCAAAAGTAAAAGGAGGAGCCAAGAAGTGGCATTATGCTTCTGGGCGGCGTATGCCTAACCTGGGGTCACGTAGACTGAGGACAAGAACAAGGAAAGGGGCTTAGGAGGGGATTCTGTGCTCACCCTCACAGAACTGAACAGCACACAAAACACCAAGGGGCCTACTTGCCGAAATCAAGGGGTGACCTCACCGAGTCTAACACGCTGTCTCTCTCTCAGTCATATTGGTGTGCCAGATGTTGAGGCTGATTTGTTCTGAGAGGAGGAGCATGGTGGGGGCAAGAGGCACGGAGTCACCACACAGACCCTGGGAGTCGGGTGAAAGCGGGCCAGAGGTGAGCAGCCCGCAGACTCATTTATTTCAGTTGATACAGCAGCTTATATAGCCAAGGCAGCCAATCCGGTCAAGGGGCAGTCTATGCCCTAACCAATCACAGCCTGTTGCCAGGCAGTTTCTGAAGCCATCCAATCACAGCCTATTGCCAGGCAGGCTCTGTTGTCAGCGGCCATCTTGGCATGGCCTTCTCATTCCACCACACTACATGGTTACCTCAAAAGATGCAGAGCAAGCATTCGATAAAATATCATATCCTTTCATGATAAAAATCTTAAGCAAGTTGTGTCTAGTAGGAGCATACCTCAACACAATCAAGGCAATATATGACAAATCCACAGCCAGCATCATATTAAATGGGGAAAAGTTGGAAGCATTTCCACTAAGATCCAGAACTAGACAAGGATGCTCACTTTTACTACTGCTATTGAATATAGTTCTGGAAGTTTTAGCCAGAGCCATTATGCAAGAAAAAGAAATCAAAGGGACAAAAATGGGAAAGCAGGAAGTCAAACTATCCCTGTTTGCAGATGATATAATCCTATACATAGGAGAAACATAAGACTCCACTAAGATTATTGAACTCATATATGATTTTGCCAAAGTTGCAGGATATAAAATCAATATACAAAATCGGTAGCCTTTGTATACACAAAATGTCATGTCTGAGAGAGAACATTTGAGATCAGTCTCATTCACAACAGTTATAAGAAAAATTAAATATCTTGGGATAAATTTCACCAAGGATGTCAAAGATCTCTATAATGAAACTGACAAAACACTAAAGAAAGATATAGAAGACACAAGAAAAATGGAAAAAGCCTCCATGTTCATGAATTATTAGAATTATTAGAATTAATATCATCAAAATGTCCACACTACCCAATGCAATTTACAGATTCAATGCAATCTCAATCAAAATACCAAAGATATTCTCAGAACTAGAAAAGATGACCCTAAAATTCATATGGAATCACAAGAGACCCTGAGTAGCTAGAGCAATCCTAAACAACAAAAAACAAAGCTGGAGGCACCACAATACCAGATTTCATGACATACTGCAGGGAAGTTATCATCAAAGCAGCTTAGTATTGGCAAAAGAATAGACACATCAACCAATGGAACAGACTAGAGCAGACTAGAGACTCCAGAAATTAATCCACATATCTACAACCACCTAATCTTTGACAAATTAACTAAAATCATTCCCTGGAGAAGTGATAGTCTCTTTAAGAAATAGTGTAGGGAAAATTGTATCTCTCCATGCAGAAGTATGAAACAAGACCCCTACCTTTACCCTATACAAAAATCAACTCACAGTGGATCAAGAATCTAAATCTAAGGCCTGAAATCATTAAATTACTGGAGGAAAACATAGGGGAATATTGCAAGACATTGGCTTGCAGACAAGACATTGACTCTTGGAGAAAATCCCAGAATCACAGTCAATAAAGGCAAAAATAGACAAATGAAATTACATCAAGCTAAGAAGCTTCTGCACAGCAAAGGAAATAGTCAACAAAGTGAAGATACAACCAGAAGATTGGCAGAAAATATTTTCAAGCTATGCAATTTATAAATGATTAATATCTGGGATCTATAAAGAGTTCAAGAAGCTCAACAACAATAAAACAAATAATCCAGTTAAGAAATATGCTTATCAATATGAACAGGCATTTAAAGGATGAAATACAAATGGCCAACAGACACATAAAAAGATTCTGAGGATCACAAGCCATCGAGGAAATGTGAATGAAAACCACTGTGAGGTTTCACCTCACCCCAGTTGGAATGGCTAACATTCTCACCTTAACGGCGGTATGGTAGATTAAGCCTCTGCCTGCAATGCTGGTATCCCATATGGGCACCAGTTCAAGTCCTGGCTGCTCCACTTCTGATACAGCTCTCTAATGTGCCTGGTAAAGGAGTGGAATATGGCAAGTCCTTGAGCCCCTGCACCCACTTGGGAGACCCAGAAGAAGTTCCTGACTCCTTGCTTCAGATCAGCCCAGCTTCAGCCATTGTAGCTATTTGAGGAGTGAACCAGTGGATGGAAGACCTCTCTCTCTTTCTCTCTTCCTGTCTCTGTAACTTTGCCTCTCAAAAAAAATAATAAATCTTTAAAAAAAAAGAATAGCTATCATCTAAAAATTTAAAAGTAAGAAATGCTGGCGAGTATGTGGGGAAACAGATATCCTAAGGCACTGCTGGATATTATAGAATATGGAAATTCCTCAGAAATCCAAAGTAGAGTCCACTCCTGAAAATTTACACAAAGGAAATGAAATCAATATACCAAAGAATGGTCTGCATCCCCTAGTTTATAGCAGCTAAACTTGGCAATAACCAGGATATGGAATCAACCTCAACTGATGATGGGATGTAGAAGTTGTGGTATGTATACAAGATGGAGTACTGCTCAGCCTCAGAAAAGAATGAAATCCTGTCTTTTGTAATAGGATGGATGCAATTGGAGACCACTATGCTAGTGAAATAAGCCAGTCCCAAAAAGACAAATATCATACATTTTCCCTGATTTGTGGTAACTAAAATTCAGAATACAAAATAACAACATATATGAGTAAAATTAAAATTTTTGAGATTTAATTATTGTTTACAGCCCTTGCTCTTGAGAAGCAGTGGTTTTTCTACTTACTATTTGTTGAATTCTTTATTTAGTGGAGCATTAAGTTTGTAATTCTAAAGAAAATAAAAACTATGTCATTGTAAAAATTAAAAGAAAAAATGAAGGAAGGGTGAGAGTGAGGGAGAGAGGTTAGAATGGGAACTATTGATATCCATTTCCGGGTTGGCAAAAGGGGCGGCGGCGGCGGTGAGAAAGCTTGCCGAGGGGCGAGCGGGACAGGACGAAGCCGGAGCGGAGGGGGCAGAGGATTCGCTCCTGGAGCGGCTGCGACCAGGCTGCAAAGAGGCTAGGACGGGCTGGATCCGTCGCTGAGGCCAACACAGAGCCGCCCAAGCTGAGTAGAGATGAGCAGCAAGGTCGAGGCGCCCTCTTACAGGACATATGCAAAGGGACCAAGCTGAAGAAGGTGACCAACATTAATGACCGGAGTGCTCCCATCCTGGAGAAGCCCAAAGGGAGCAGTGGGGGTTATGGCTGTGGAGCAGCTGCCTTGCAGCCCAAAGGAGGACTTTTCCAAGGAGGAGTGCCCAAGCTCAGACCTGTGGGAGCCAAGGATGCTTCAGAGAATCCAGCTGGTAAGCCAGCTCTACAAGTCCCCAGTTCTCGAGCTGCCGCCCCCAGGCCTCCAGTGTCTACAGCCAGCGGGCGTCCTCAGGATGATACAGACAGCAGTCGAGCCTCACTCCCAGAACTGCCGCGGATGCAGAGACCCTCTTTGCCAGACCTCTCTCGGCCTAATACCACCAGCAGTACTGGCATGAAGCACAGCTCCTCTGCCCCGCCTCCGCCCCCCCCCCAGGGCGGCGTGCCAATGCACCCACTACACCTCTGCCTATGCACAGCAACAAAGCCCCAGCCTACAACAGAGAGAAACCCTTGCCGCCAACACCTGGACAGAGGCTTCATCCTGGCCGAGAAGGACCTCCTGCTCCTCCCCCAGTCAAACCACCTCCTTCCCCTGTGAATATCAGAACGGGACCAAGTAGCCAGTCTCTGGCTCCTCCTCCACCGCCTTACCGCCAGCCTCCTGGGGTCCCCAATGGACCCTCCAGTCCCACTAATGAGTCAGCCCCTGAGCTTCCACAGAGACACAATTCTTTGCATAGGAAGACACCAGGGCCTGTCAGAGGCCTGGCACCTCCTCCACCCACCTCAGCCTCCCCCTCTTTACTGAGTAATAGGCCACCTCCCCCAGCGCGAGACCCTCCCAGTCGGGCAGCAGCTCCTCCACCCCCACCATCCATGATCCGAAATGGTGCCAGGGATGCTCCGCCTCCCCTCCCACCATACCGAATGCATGGGTCAGAACCCCTGAGCCGAGGAAAGCCCCCCACCTCCGCCTTCAAGGACACCAGCTGGGCCACCCCCTCCTCCACCACCTCTAAGGAATGGCCACAGAGATTCCATCACCACTGTCTGGTCTTTCTTGGATGATTTTGAATCAAAGTATTCCTTCCATCCAGTAGAGGATTTTCCTGCTCCAGAAGGATATAAACACTTTCAGAGAATATACCCCAGCAAAACAAATCGAGCTGCCCGTGGAGCCCCACCTCTGCCACCCATTCTCAGGTGAAGCCTGGCTTGCTCCTGTTCTCAGGAAAAGGATGGACCCTCTTTACTTCTCAGATGGTCCCTTCCATTCCCCTGAATCCTGCATGAGAGCTCCTAACTTGTTTCTCCAGTGCAACCAACCCCTAGACTCGAAGCGTCCTCCCAGCTCACCTCCATCTATGCATCTCGTCTCTGGATTTGGCGATCGGACTCTTTGTATTGCAGTAGGGTCTCAAACCCTGCATCCGTCCTCTAGTAAGCCTTGCTAGCCAAATGAGGAAGAAGTTTCTGTGTCTCCTGCTCTCCTCCTGGGGAAAGGTGCCTTGCTATGATAAGTTAACTTGTTGGGGCAGGGTGAGGAATGATAGCCCTACCTCCTCCTCCCAACTGTGGGGGAGCTTCGCAGGTGTACAATATTTCATCATTTAGGAGGCTGGCATGGCAAGGACTTCTGGGGAAGAGGGACATTATTAGTGAAACAGGAAAGGAGTTTTCAGAGAAGTGATCTGTTTTAAAGGTCAGGTTTGGAGAATGGACAAGGAAATGGGTTTGCTTTATTTTTAGGGGTATTTTGTTTTTTTTTCTCACTTTTCCTCCCCACTGCCCAGGGATAAGTTGGATATAAAGACTAAATACTAATCAGTTAAACTAAACATTCAATAAAAAGAAAGGGTAAAGTAAACTGAGGATCATTTTAGAGCTAGTCGGTTCCTCTGCAGCAAAGGGACCAGGAGCCATTTGAGCCTTCTGAGACTCTCTGCTCCATTCCTCAGGGTGCTAGACTGAGGCATATTCGTTCTCCCTTCTGCCACCCATTCCCTCAAGAAAAAAAATCACTTCTAGTTGGGAAAGTCATTCATTAACAAATTCCAAAAACCTCTGTTGAGAGATCGAAAGATAAGGCCTGAGCCTGAACCTTGGCCTTAACCTCAACTGTGAGTCTTGTCTCAGTTGTTTCTGACTGTCCATAAAGTGGTCAGTGGGCCTTGGAGTCCTTTAGCTCCTGGAGGCTGCCTGCAGATGACAGAAAAGGTAAGAGTGAAGCACTTCATGGAAGGGACAGACAGGGGAGAGGGGACTACAGAGGATTTTATGGTCTGCTCATACTGAAACTCAGAGCCTGTCTGACTGAGCAGGCTCTTCCTGTTCCTTTCTCTACCACCCTTGCCTTCCCAAGGCAGTAGGGGTTAACACAGCAGGGTAGAGAAGGGTAAGGAAGTGAGTAGAAGCTTACAGGGATATTCAAAGATTCCTCTATGCCAAGAAACACATCAGTGAGGTGTGCCTCAGTTCAGTAGGTCTTCCTGGCAGCCAACACCTGGACAGAGGCTTCATCCTGGCCGAGAAGGACCTCCTGCTCCTCCCCCAGTCAAACCACCTCCTTCCCCTGTGAATATCAGAACGGGACCAAGTAGCCAGTCTCTGGCTCCTCCTCCACCGCCTTACCGCCAGCCTCCTGGGGTCCCCAATGGACCCTCCAGTCCCACTAATGAGTCAGCCCCTGAGCTTCCACAGAGACACAATTCTTTGCATAGGAAGACACCAGGGCCTGTCAGAGGCCTGGCACCTCCTCCACCCACCTCAGCCTCCCCCTCTTTACTGAGTAATAGGCCACCTCCCCCAGCGCGAGACCCTCCCAGTCGGGGAGCAGCTCCTCCACCCCCACCACCCATGATCCGAAATGGTGCCAGGGATGCTCCACCTCCCCCCCACCTTTTTTCTTTTTTGTCTTCCAGGTGCTGCTTTATTAAAAAGCACAGAGAAAGTGGAGGTTCTAACTGAGGTTGGACAGTGAGACAGGGACTTTGTTTTCTGCAACAGCAGGCTGGGGTTCCTGGACTGCACACATAAGATGCCACCTGCAGAGGCTGCTCAGAGCTTGCCATGAGCGCCAGCAGACCATGGCTATTTAAAAAGGATGGGGAAAATTAGTTTAAAATTTCACCAGACACATCATAGGCATAAATTGCCTTGGGGACCTTTCTGATCTGTTGGATCACAGGCTAAGGATTGTCTCAGATGAAACCCAAGTTTTCCTAGTACTAGTGAGGGGCCCAACTTGGTTTATTTGTGTGGGGTCTGCTATCCTTAGCCATCCCTTGGACCGCATTGATTCTGGCACCAACAATGATTAGGTCTGTCACCAAACATTTTCTAATCGTTCTTTTCATATCCATTAGCAGTTACCTCTCAGAAGTATCCCCAGCATTCCTGAAGTGAATAGAGCTGAGAGGGGGGATGCTGGTGGAGGGAAAAGTAGAGAGTTCCAGGGCTGACGCTCAGCAGAGTTCCAGGGTACATGCTGACACGTTACTGAACTTTGACTGTGAAGTCTTCCCATTTATTTTTGAAATGGGAGTTGATGCCTTTTGTACAATGTTATCAAAGTGTCTTTTTCTTTATTTCAAACATGGAGTGTCAAAATAAGTATCACAAGTAAGGCCAAACCCCAGCTGTTCTTTGGGGCTGCTACCTTCCTCCCCATGACCTGCTGCCCCTCACACTCCCAGCAGTTGGACTGTCACCTGGGTGTTGATTGTATTTCACTCTAGGCCTCATGAGAAAAGGCCTATGTCTAGATCCTGTCCATGGGTTTTCTGTTTCAGAGCATGTTTGATGACAGCATCTGTTTAAATGTCTTTGCCTTATACATTATTTGGTCCACTGTTAATAATAGATGCATTATCATGTATATTTACAAAAAAAAAAAAAGAATGGGAACTATTATTATGCTCTTTTTTTTGACTGATAGAGTTAGACAGTGACAGAGAGAAAGGTCTTCCCTCTGTTGGTTCACCCCCCAAATGGCCGCTGTGGCTGGTGCTGTGCCAATCTGAAGCCAGGAGCCAGGTGCCTCCTCCTGGTCTCCCAGCACTTGGGCCATCCTCCACTAACCTCCCGGGCCACAGCAGAGAGCTGGACTGGAAGAGGAGCAGCCGGCACTAGAACCTGGCACCCATATGGGATGCCAGCACCACAGGTGGAGGATTAGCCAAGTGAGCCATGGTGCCGGCCCCTATGCTCTTTTTTTTATTATTATTGGACAGGTAGAGTTATAGACAGTGAAAGAGAGACAGAGAGAAAGGTCTTCCTTCTGTTGGTTCACTCCCCTAATGGCCACCACAGCCAGTGCTCTGCTGATCCAAAGCCAGGAGCCAGGTGCTTCTTCCTGGTCTCCCATGTGGGTGCAGGGACCCAAGCACTTGGGCCATCCTCCCCTGCCCTCCTGTGCCACAGCAGAGTGCTGGACTGGAAGAGGAGCAACCGGGACTAGTACCCGGTGCTCCAACTGGGACTAGACTCAGAGTGCCGGCACCACAGGCAGAGGATTAGCCAACTGAGCCATGGCACTGGCCCCCTGTGCTCTTAAAATATATGAAATACAAGAAATTTGTTTCCTTTTATAAATAAAAAATAACTTAAAAAGATATTATGTAAAGAGTATAATTAAATGAAGGCAACATTTATAAATATCTATCTACCAAAGAAATGGTATCCACACACTTTTATGCTATATATAATTACATATTTTACTATATATGAGAAAACAGGTAGAATTTATCTTTCTCTGTGTTATTTCACTTGGCATAGTGATATCCAGTTTCATTCATTTTGTTTGCAAATATCAGGATTTCATTTTTGTTTGTGGCTGAGTGGTGCTCTACTGTGTGTTGTACTTTGTTTTCTTTATCCTGTCATCTATTGAGTGGCATCTGGGTTTATTCCCTATCTTTGTTATTGTTAATGGGGCTACAGTAAGTTGTAGAAGTATATGTACACTGTACAATATAAAACAATACAAATTTTTGAATTGTTGAAATATTAAAAAGAAATGAGAGATTTGGTTGGCATTTGTCTCTGGTTCCTAGGAGACAGCCTCCTGTTGTGATTTGTTTTCCATGTTATAATTTGCATGAATCTAAGCAAACTGATATTTTAATTATGACTGGTATTGACTATGCTTTGACAGCACTAACTCCATTTTGAGCTTTTTCTTATAACAAATGCTGTAACTGGGCCAAAGGGGCTGACCAACAGCCACCCTTGACACTGGTTGACAGCCACATTGACTATTGCATGCCCATATGCAAACTGGATGATGGGCTCCAAGACTTTTCCTTCCAAGATTGACCTCTAGAAGCTGAGATAACACACTATGTGAGGTGATCAATAATAGTGTGCCAATGCCTTCAGACTGCTTACCTGAGACATCTCACTGTGACTTTACCCTTTCCAAGTACTCACTCTGAAAAGATATCAGGGACAAGAGGCTATCCTGGAGTGAGAGAGTCTCTTACTTCTTTGTTAACTATTCAATGGCAATCCAAATGTGTTTGAAGGAACTACTGCAGACCACTGGGACAATCTGTTCCATGGACACACAGTGTTTGGGTCTCTGTGAACATTATAGACTCAGGTAATTCATTTTATTCAGTTTTGCCTTTATTTACATATATTCCTTTTGCTTATTTTTTCTTATTCTGCTTTTGTGTGCAACGAAATAAACTGATTAATTCAGAAGCTTCTTTGTTTCACTTGACTTGTCATTCGATCAGAGAAAAAAAAGCTTTCTGCTCTTGGAGAAATTGTAATACTTGAAGTTAAAACTGTTACCAGATATTGAGGAGCTGTACCACTCATATCAGTCCTATGTAACATCTCCAAGTTCTTGGAAACTTCCCAAGTGATGTACTGTATTAAGAAATAGATGGGGCCGGTGCTGTGGCCCAGTAGGTTAAAGCCCCAGCCTGCAGCACCGGCATCCCGTATGGGAGCCAGTTCAAGTCCCAGCTGCTCCACTTCCAATCCAGCTCTCTGCTATGGCCTGGGAAAGCAGCAGAAGATGGTCCAAGTCTTTGGGTCCCTGCTCTCATGTGGGAGACCCAGAAGCTGCTCCTGGCTCCTGACTTAGGATTGGCACAGCTCCAGCCATTGTGGCCATCTGGGGAGTGAATCAGTGGATGGAACACCTCTCTCTCTCTCTCTGGCTCTAGATCTCTATGTAACTCTGCCTTTCAAATAAATAAAATAAGATCTTTTCAAAAGAAATGGATGAAAAGATGGCTCTCAGGTTTCTGGCTTGAGCAGTCAGGTGCACAAAGGCACTATTTACTGAGACGGTGAAGTCTGCAGAGGAACAGATTCATGAAGCAACAAGAAAGAACTACATTTTGGATAAGCTGAATATATATATATATATATATATATATATATGACTCAAGAATTCAGATGCATTATTCAGAGGGAGAATCTGCACTATAATTGGCTTTGCTGTAACCTAATCCTATTTTCAGTGAGAGATGTATTTTTTTAAAGATGTATTTATTTATTCGAAAGTCAGAGTTAGAGAGAGAGAGAGAGAGAGAGAAATAGGTCTTCCATCTGATGGTTCTCTCCCCAATTGCCACAACGACTGGAGCTGTGCCAATCCAAAGCCAGGATCCAGGAGCTTCTTCCCGGGTGTCCCACATGGTGCAGGGGCCCAAGGGCTTCGGCCATCTTCTACTGCTTTCCCAGGTCATAGCAGAGAGCTGGATCCAAAGTGGAGCAGCCAGCTATTGAACTGGCATTCATATGGCATGTTGGCACTTCTGGCCAGGGTGTTAACCTGCTGTGCCACAATGCCGGCCACGGAGATGAATTTCATCACTATACCTTCCAGAGCTAGTCATCATGAGGTTATAGCTTAAATTCTGAGCACTAAGTTGTCAGTATGGTGACCCTCCTTTAAACACACTTGCAGAGAAAATTGACAAATGAAACTGATCAGTTTCAGATCCATGGCTCCCTTCCAATCTAAGATGTAGTGTGGACCTACCACACTCTAGCTTAAATGTTTAACAGATATATTTTCCTAACAACCCTTCTAGGTGGCTCTGTTACTCTGCCTAGTATATAAAGGAAACAAGGCTTAAAGAGATTAAGTAGCTTTCTCAGTCCTATACAGTACACAGCCTGGTTGGTAACTGACAGAGTCAAGACTTGAAGCCAAGTATGTCTGATCCCTCCAATCTTTCATGGTTTTGCTCAAATTTATTAGTTTTCAGGGCCGGCGCTGTGGCACAGTGGGTTAATGCCCTGGCCTGAAGCACCAGCATCCCATATGGGCACTGGTTCTAGTCCCGGCTGCTCCTCTTCCAATCCAGCTCTCTGCTATGGCCTGGGAAAGCAGAAGATGGCCCAAGTCCATGGGTCCCTGCACCCACATGGGAGACTCAGAAGAAGCTTCTGGCTCCTGGCTTTGGATCGGTGCAGCTCTGGCCATTGCAGCCATCTGGGGAGTAAACCAGCAGATGGAAGACCTCTCTCTCTCTCTCTGCCTCTCCTTTCTCCGTGTAACTCTTTCAAATAAATACATAAATCTTTTTAAAAAATTTATTTTGACATATGACAACTTAAATATCAACAGAATCTTCTTTAGAACATGAAATACAACTATCTCCCCTCCCTAGCTCTAAGTCTTTCTTTTCCCCTTAGAATTTCCTGTATTTTCTTCTGAAAAACAAAAAAGTAGCTTCTACCAAGGACTGCATAAAGAAACATGGATAAGAGTCAATTTTTCTAATGAAATTGCTATAACTGGGATTTTTAAGGGCACTATTAAATGTGATCATAACTGTGAGCTACTTAGAGAAAACATTCACCTTGGCACTACTGCTTTCACTGGAAAAGTCATTATGATCTGGTAGGTGAGGAATGAACAACTCCTACAGCAGTTGCTGTATTTATTAATTACTGAAGTAGGCTCAGCAATGAGGAAAATGCAATTCTCTCAGGCTTAGCTTGCTACCATTGCAAAAACAACTGACCACACCCTCCACATGGCTCTTGTGGTCTCATTTTATTAATATGTAAGACAGCTCTGAAATGAAGACAAAGTAGGTAAGCAAGTAGGAGACTGCCAAATTGATTTCAAACTCAGTCTTGAAATATTTTTTTAAAAAACATTTTGTTTATTCGTACTGTAGACTTTCCAAAATGCAGAGGTTCCATTCAGCAAATTATTCCTCTCTCCCTCTCTCTCTCTATCTCTCTCTCTTTCTCCCTCTCCCTCTCCCTCCCTCCCTCCCTCCCTCTCCTCTGTGTAACTCTGATTTTCAAATAAATAAATACAGCTTTAAAAAAATTAGGGCTTATAGCACAACAAGCTCAAATCTTGTTTTCCCCTAAGGTAGATGGAGTTTATCAGCTTCTCTGCAGCTCAGTGCTGGTGCTTTGGGAGTGGAGGGAGGCAGTGTGGGCTCCTTCTTTGGAGCAAAGTAGCTCCTCAGACCCCCATCAGTCCTCCAGACTTCACTTGAAGTCAGTAAAGACTGTGGAATTCTCCCATGGCTGGGACTGCAGCAGTGGTGGGGTCGCTACGCCTTCTGCTTACCTCTTCTTAGGAAAATGGCAGCAGTGGAGCTGAGGTAGCAGCAGACAGCAAGCTTTGTTCTTCTCGCTACTGAACTTTAGACTCTCAATTCTATTTGCAGATCTTATCACTTCCTTACTGAAGTTTTTCTCTCAGTCTTTTCAGTTTTAACATTTTATATATGAATAATTTTCTAGGCAAGGTGGTATCCTCTAGCCAGGGAGCCAGGACAGGAGTGGCAGCAGCAACAGTATGCTCTCTGTTGGTTTTCAGAGTTTCTGTACCATTTGCAATTCTTGTCACTTCTTTACTGAAGTTTCCTTCAATCAGTCTCCTCAGTTCTATTATTTTATATTAAAAACTCCATTTCCCAGCAAGACAGTGTACCCTAGCCAGGATGGTAGGCTGTATTTTCATTTCTTTATGCTGTCTTCTGGTAAACAGAAATTGTTTTTCTTAAATTTTTTTTAACTTTTATTTAATGAATATAGATTTCCAAAGTACAGCTTATGGACTACATTGGCTTCCCCCACCCCCCCATGACTTCCCTCCCACCCGCAACCCTCCCCTTTCCCGCTCTCTCTCCCCTTCCATTCATATCAAGATTCATTTTCAATTGTCTATATATACAGAAGATCAGTTTAGTATACATTAAGAATTCAACAGTTTGCACCCACATAGAAACACAAAGTGAAATATACTGTTTGAGTATTCGTTATAGCATTAAATCTCAATGCACAGCACATTAAGGACAGAGATCCTACATGAGGAGTAAGTGCACAGTGACTCCTGTTCTTGACTTTACCAATTGACACTCCTGTTTATGGCATCAGTAATCTCCCTGTTCTCCAGTCATGAGTTTCCAAGGCTATGGAAGCCTTTTGAGTTCTCCGACTCTTATCCTATTTAGACAAGGTCATAGTCAAAGTGGAGGTTCTCTCCTCCCTTCAGAGAAAGGTACCTCCTTCTTTGAAGACCTGTTCTTTCCACTGGGATCTCACTCACTGAGATCTTTCATTTAGGTGGGTTTTTGTTTTGTTTTGTTTTGTTTTGTTTTGTTTTGCCAGAGTGTCTCGGCTTTCCATGCCTGAAATACTCTCATGGGCTTTTCAGCCAGATCTGAATGACTTTAGGGCTGATTCTGAGGCCAGAGTGCTGTTTAGGACATCTGCCATTCTATGAGTCTGCTGTGTATCTCGCTTCCCATGTTGGATCGCTATCCCCTTTATTTATTCTATCGGTTAGTATTAGCAGGTACTAGACAGGTTAATGTGATCCCTTTGACTCTTAGTCCTTTCATTATGATCAATTGTGAACTAAAATTGATCACTTGGAATAGTGAGATGGCATTGGTACATGCCACCTTGATGGTATTGAATTGGAATCCCCTGGTATGTTTCTAACTCTACCATTTGGGGCAAGTCAGCTTGAGCATGTCCCAAATTGTACATCTCTTCCCTCTCTTATTCCCACTCTTATGTTTAACAGGGATCACATTTCAGTTAAATTTCAACACTTAAGAATAACTGCGTATTAATTACAGAATTAAACCAGTCGTATTAAGTAGAACAGACAAAAAAAATACTAAGAAGGATAATGTGTTAAGTTGTTCATTCACAGTCAGGGCTATGCTAATCTAGTCACCGTTTCTCATAGTGTCCATTTCACTTCAACAGGTGTCCTTTTTGGTGTTCAGTCAGTTGTCACCGATCAGGGAGAACATATGATATTTGTCCCTTTGGGACTGGCTTATTTCACTCACACGATGTGTTCCACATTCCTCCATTTTGTTGCAAATGACTGGATTTCATTGTTTCTTACTGCGGTATAGTATTCTAAAGAGTACATATCCCATAATTTCTTTATCCAGTCTACTGTTGATGGGCATTTAGGTTGGTTCCAGGTCTTCACTATTGTGAATTGTGCTGCAATAAACATTGGGGTGCAGACCGCTTTTTTGTTTGCCAATTTAAATTCCTTTGGGTAAATTCCAAGGAGTGGGATGGCTGGGTTGAATGGTAGGGTTATATTCAGGTTTCTGAGGAATCTCCAGACTGACTTCCATAGTGGCTTGACCAGTTTGCATTCCCACCAACAGTGGGTTAGTGTCCCTTTTTCCCCACATCCTTGCCAGCATCTATTGTTGGTAGATTTCTGAATGTGAGCCATTCTAACCGGGGTGAGGTGAAACCTCATTGTGCTTTTGATTTGCATTTCCCTGATTGCTAGTGATCTTGAATATTTTTTCATGTGTCTGTTGGCCATTTGGATTTCCTCTTTTGATAAATGTCTATTGAGGTCCTTGGCCCATCTCTTAAGTGGGTTGTTGGTTTTGTTGTTGTGGAGTTTCTTGATCTCTTTGTAGATTCTGGTTATTAACCCTTTATCTGTTGCATAGTTTGCAAATATTTTTCCCATTCTGTTGGTTGTCTCTTCACTCTCCTGACTGTTTCTTTTGCAGTACAGAAACTTCTCAATTTGATGCAATCCCAATACTTGATTTTGGCTTTGACTGCCTGTGCCTCTCGGGTCTTTTCCAGAAACTCTTTTCCTGTGCCAATATCTTGAAGGGTTTTTCCAATGTTCTCTAATAACTTGATGGTGTCAGGTCGTAGATTTAGGTCTTTAATCCATGTTGAGTGGATTTTTGTGTAAGGTGTAAGGTAGAGGTCTTGCTTCATGCTTCTGCACGTGGAAATCCAGTTTTCCCAGCACCATTTATTGAATAGACTGTCCTTACTCCAGGGGTTGGTTTTGGATCCTTGATCAAATATAAGTTGGCTGTAGATGTTTGGGTTGATTTCTGGTGTTTCTATTCTGTTCCATTGGTCTATCCATCTGTTTCTGTACCAGTACCATGCTGTTTTGATTACAACTGCTCTGTAGTATGTCCTGAAATCTGGTATTGTGATGCCTCCGGCTTTGTTTTTGTTGTACAAGATTGCTTTAGCTATTCGAGGTCTCTTGTGCCTCCATATGAATTTCAGCATCATTTTTTCTAGTTCTGAGAAGAATGTCTTTGGTATCCTGATTGGAATTGCATTGAATGTATAAATTGCTTTTGGGAGAATGGACATTTTGATGATACTGATTCTTCCAATCCATGAGCATGGAAGATTTTTCCATTTTTTGGTATCCTCTTCTATTTCTTTCTTTAAGATTTTGTAATTCTCATCATGGAGATCTTTAACGTCCTTGGTTAAGTTTATTCCAAGGTATCTGATTGTTTTTGTAGCTATTGTGAATGGGATTGATCTTAGAAGTTCTTTCTCAGCCGTGGCATTGCTTCTGTATACAAAGGCTGTTGATTTTTGTGCATTGATTTTATATCCTGCCACTTTGCCAAACTCCTCTATGAGTTCTAATACTCTCTTAGTAGAGTTCTTTGGATCCTCTAAGTAAAGAATCATATCATCTGCAAAGAGGGATAGTTTGACTTCTTCCTTCCCAATTTGTATTCCTTTAATTTCTTTTTCTTGTCTGATGGCTCTGGCTAAAACTTCCAGAACTATGTTAAATAGCAGTGGTGAGAGTGGGCATCCCTGCCTGGTGCCAGATCTCAGTGGAAATGCTTCCAACTTTTCCCCATTCAATAGGATGCTGGCCATGGGTTTTTCATAAATTGCTTTGATTATATTGAGGAATGTTCCTTCTATACCCAATTTGCTTAGAGTTTTCACCATGAAAGGGTGTTGAATTTTATCAAATGATTTCTCTGCATCAATTGAGATAATCATATGGTTTTTCTTCTGCAGTCTGTTAATGTGGTGTATCACATTGATTGATTTGCGAATGTTGAACCATCCTTGCATACCAGGGATGAATCCCACTTGGTCTGGGAGGATGATTTTCCTGATGTGTTGTTGTATTCTATTGGCGAGAATTTTATTGAGGATTTTTGCGTCTATGTTCATCAGGGATATTGGTCTATAATTTTCTTTCAGTGTTGCATCTTTCTCTGGCTTAGGAATTAAGGTGATGCTGGTTTCATAGAAAGAATTTGGGAGGATTCCATATTTTTCGATTGTTCTGAATAGTTTAGAAGAAATGGAATTAGTTCTTCTTTAAATGTCTGGTAGAATTCAGCAGTGAATCCATCTAGTCCTGGGCTTTTCTTTGTTGGGAGGGCCTTTATTACTGTTTCAATTTCTGTTTCAGTTATGGGTCTATTTAGGTTTTCTATGTCTTCATGGTTCAATTTAGGTAGATTGCATGTGTCCAGGAATCTATCCATTTCTGATAGATTTTCCTGTTTTCTGGCATACAAGTCCTTGTAGTAATTTCTGATGATTCTTTTTATTTCTGTGGTGTCTGTTGTTACGTTTCCTTTTTCATCTCTGATTTTATTGATTTGGGTCTTTTCTTATTTTAGTTAGTTGGGCCAATGGAGTGTCAATTTTGTTTATTTTTTCAAAAAACCAGCTCTTCGCTTGGCTGATTTTTTGTAATTTTTTTTTGATTCAATCCTGTTAATTTCTTCTCTGATTTTAATTATTTCTCTTCTCCTACTAGATTTGGGTTTGGTTTGCTGCAGTTTTTCTAGGTCCTTGAGATGCGCTGAAAGCTCATTTATTTGGTGCCTTTCCAATTTCTTGATAAAGGCCCCTATTGCTATAAACTTGCCTCTCAATACTGCTTTTGCCATATCCCCTAAGTTTTGATATGTTGTGTTGTTATCCTCATTTACTTCCAGAAAGTTTTTGATTTCTCTTTTGATTTCTTGAGTGACCCAGTGTTCATTCAGGAGCATGTTGTTCAGTCTCCATGTGTTTGCATACTTTCTGGAGTTTCCTGAGTTGCTAATTTCCAGCTTCATTCTGCTGTGGTCTGAGAAGCTGCATGGTATGACTCTAATTCTTTTAAATTTGCTGAGACTTGCTTTATGGCCTAGTATGTGATCAATCCTAGAGCAGGTTCCATGCACTGCTGAGAAGAATGTAAAGTCTTTAGATGTAGGATTGAAAGTTCTGTAGTTATCTATTAGATCCATTTGGGTAATAGTGTCGATTAAATCTGCTGTTTCCTTGTTGATCTTCTGTCTGGATGATCTGTCTATTTCTGAGAGTGGAGTATTGAAGTCCCCCAGTACTATTGTATTGGAATCTAAGTCTCCCTTTAAGTCCCTTAACATATCTTTTAAATAGACCGGTGCCCTGTAATTAGGTGCATATACATTTATAATAGTTACATCTTCCTGTTGAATTGAACCCTTAATCATTATATAGTGCCCCTCTTTGTCTCTCTTAACAGTTTTTGTATTAAAGTTTATTTTGTCTGATATTAATATGGCTACACCTGCTTTTTTTTGGTTTCTGTTGGCATGGAATATCTTTTTCCAACCTTTCACTTTCAGTCTGCATGCATCTTTGTTAGAGAGATGTGTTTCTTGTAGGCAACAAATAGTTGGATGTTGTTCCTTAAGCCAATCAGCCAATCAGTGTCTTTTAACTGAAGAGTTAAGTCCATTAACATTTAATGTGACTATGGATACATAGTGGCTTTGCCCTGCCATTTTCCCGGAGATATTTTCTAGTATATGCTTTGAGCTTCCCATGCTCTTTTACTGGTAGGTGTTCTTCCTTTACCTTCTTTCATATTGATGGCCATGTTTCTGTGTTTCTGAGTGTAGCACATCTTTAAGTATCTTTTGCAGGGCTGGACGAGTGGTGACAAAGTCTTTCAATTTCTGATTGCTATGAAAGGTCTTTATTTCACCTTCATTCACAAATGAGAGCTTAGCAGGATATAATATTCTGGGCTGGCAATTTTTCTCTCTTAGCACCTGTGCTATGTCTCGCCATTCCCTCCTAGCCTGTAGTGTTTCTGATGAGTAGTCTGCTGTGAGTCTAATTGGAGATCCTCTGAGAGTAATCTGACGTTTCTCTCTTGCACATTTTAGGATCTTTTCTTTATGTTTCACTGTGGAGAGTTTAATTACAACATGTCGTGGTGAGGATCTCTTTTGGTCATGTTTACTGGGGGTTCTATGAGCTTCCTGTACTAGGATGTCTCTGTCCTTCTCCAAACCTGGAAAGTTCTCTGCTAGTATCTCACTAAAAAGGCCTTCTAATCCTTTCTCTCTCTCCATGCTTTCAGGAACTCCTAGAACCCGAATGTTGTTTTTTTTAATAGTATCCTGTAGATTCCCAACAATATTTTTTAGATTTCTAATTTCTTCTTCTTTTCTTTGGTTTGACTTTATGTTTTCCTGTGCTCTGTCTTCTAAGTCAGATATTCTCTCTTCTGCTTCACCCATTCTGTTTTTAAGGCTCTCTAATGTGTTTGTCATTTGATCTATTGAGCTCTTCATTTCATTTTGATTTCTCTTCACTATCACACTTTCCTGTTCTAGTTTCTGCGTTTCATTTTGATTCTTCCTTAAAATTTCATTTTCATGAGAGAGATTTTCAACCTTGTCCAATAAGGATTTCTGTAGTTCAAGGATTTGCTTTTGAAAACTTCTAAATGTTCTTATCATAAATTTTTTGAAATCCGTATCTTGCATTTCTTCTATCTCATCATCTTCATAATCTTGGCTTGGGGTGTTTTGTTTATTTGGAGGCATCATAGTATCATCGTTGATCTTGTTCCCTCGATTTTTGTGTTTGTTGCTTGGCATAGTTAATTCTTTTTCCCTGTGAGGTTTTTTTTATACTATGTCTGTGTTAAGTGGACTGCCTGCTGTTGGAGGAGCCTTGGAGGCTTGAGATGGGTGTGGCCTGAGAGCTCTGCTTGGTTCTTCAGGGTTACGGGTGTGCAAAGGTGACACCCTCAGGTTATGTGTGGTAAGTCTCTATTTATTTATTTATTTATTTATTTAATTTTTGATTCAGGAGGTAAGTAATACTGCACGGCTGAGCAGAATTGATGGTATTTAGCTTCCGATCTCTGGCTTCTACCCAAAGAGTCTGTGCAGGCTCGGTTTCTCCTGCGGACTCCCACTGGGTTGCCTAGGCTACTGAATTTTAGCCTTAGCTCTCCCCTTTTATTATGTATATCCCAAGTGGGGCTTGTTCTTTGTCTCTTGCTTGCCTTTGCAAGGTTGGCAGAGAGAGAAACTTGTCTGTACCAGTCCCCCCCAACCTTTTTTTTTCCTTCTCTCCTGTAGTCAGTCTGGTGAACTTTCCCGCTTCAAAGCCCGCTTCCCTCTAAAATTCTGTCCGCTGTTTCCCCGCCAATGTCTCCGGTTACTGAGCTCACCTCCCCTTCCAGCGCCGATGTGTGAACTTGGAGCCCTGGGTGTCCCTGCTCTCCCCGCTGGTCCTCTGTGTCACATCCACTCCCCTTCCCACACTGGCGCGCAGACCCTGCGGCTCCCGCAGCTTGGCTTCTGCGCGGTGGGCGACCCTGCTCTCCCAGTAGGTCCTCTGAGTCACAGCCACTAGATCCGGAAGAGTTTCCTCTGCAATTTTTTCCTGATCCTTTTTCTGAGGCTACCGTAACTCCGCTTTTATTAAACTAAATTTTCCTGGACTATCGGTGCGCGCCCTCACTATTCCACCGTCTTCTTGTTTTTCTTAATTTTTACCTGTTGGGGAGGGGGGCTTCACATCCACAATTTACTCCCCAAATGCCTACAACTGTCAGGGTTAGGCCAGGCCAAAGCCAGGAGCCAGGAACTCCATCTGGTATTCTACATAATGGCAGGGACCCAAGTACTTGAGCTGTCATCTGCTGCCTCTCAGGTACAATAGCAGGAACCAACACTGGGAGCAGATCTGGGGCTCAAACACAGGCACTCCAATATGGCATGCACACTCCCAAGCAATGTCTTAATCACTGTGCCAAATAACCACCCCACAAATTATTAACACAGTTGAATTAATGAATCTTCTATTTATTGGTTGTCCTTCTTGTATCTTATCTAAGAAATCCTCTTCTACTCCAAGTAATTATGGATATTTTTCTATATCACTTGTAACAATTTCATAATTTTGCCTCTCATTTAAATCTTAATGTACTTGGAATTTATTTTTATCATGATTGAATAATCAATTTCTTTTGCATTATTTTTTCAAACATCCATTCTTTTTCCATTGAATTTCTCTAAGTTTCCAAATTATATGGATTTATTTTTATCTCTGTTCTGTTTCATTAGCAGCTTTATAAATTGATATCCAGAATTCCAGTAAAGCAAGTCCCCCAACCTTGTACTTCTTCCAGAGTGGCTTGTCCATTCTTGATCATTTATATTTCCATTTGAATTTCTAAATTGACCTTTTGGGTTTAGGAAAACAACTGGGATTTTGCTTAGAATTGCATTGAATCTGTAGATCACTTGTGATAAGTGAAATTTTGACATGAATGTTCTAATCCATGAAGTTAGTATATTCCTCTATTTATTTATGTTCTCTTTAATGTCTTTCAGTAAGTTTATTTAATTTCTTCTATCTAATACATGGATATCTCATTAGATTTCTCCCTAAACTTGATATTTCCTGCCACTACTGTAAATTTTTTGTAGTTATTGCACAGAAATGTGATGACTTTTTAGCATATTGATACTGTGTCTAACAGACTTGCTAAACTTACATTAATTCTAATGACTTACCTATTGACTATTTTTCCATTCTTTATGTATTTTCCTCCTTTTTCTTACCATACCACACTGGTTAGGACCTTAAACACAATATAGAAAAAAAAGCAAGTCTCTCTTCATTCTTGATTTTAAATGTTTTCACCATTTTTTTCCTTTTTTCTTTTTTTTATTTTATTTTATTTAATGAACATAAATTTCCAAAGTACATTTTCACCATTTTAACATTTGGTTGTTAAAGGTGAAGAAACCATGCTGCTAAGAAGTGAAGCAGTTGCCCAAGACCATAGGCCTCTCAGTCTTAGACCCAGAATTCAACACTGACCTAAAACCTATGTTCATTTTATCAATTTGTGTTGGTGGACAAAAAAGCTAAATAGTGAGACAATGCAGGCAAAGATGAGGAAGTATAATTGAACTCAGGACAATCTAGACCACAATAAAAGTAACAGCCTTTGAGTGCTGCTAAGATGTCAAGAATTTCTGGGAATTATGATGGACAAATATGAATCTGATCCGTCCTTAAAATCACATAGCTCTCTGTGGCTCACAAGGATAAAGTTCTTCTTTGCAACAGGCTACATTTCCAGATTCATTTCAAGCTTTACCATACTCCCAAATATCTTGATTCAAGAGCTAACTATTCATCATTTCCCAAATTTCTCATATATTTTCATGCTCCTAGATTTTGTTGGTTTTTTTTTTTAAATGATTTACTTATTTATTTGAAAGAAGAAGCCAGAGAGAGAGATCTTTCAACTATTGGCTGGCTCCCCAAATGGCCAGAGCTACGCCAGGACAAAGCCAGGAGCCAGGAACTCCATCCAGGCCTCCAACTTGCACGCCAGGGACCCAAGCATTTGGGCCATCTTACTCTGCTTTCCCAGGTGTATTAGCAGGCAGCTGGATTGCAAACAGAACAGTCAGGACTTCAGCTAAATTCCAATATGAGATGTCAGTGTTGCAGGCAGCAGCGTGACCCATTGCACCATAATGCCAGACTCTGCTCCTATGAATTCAGAGCATTTGTTGTCCTTCCCTCTATTTTACAATTAAGACTCCTAACCATTCACTTATTCATTAAACAAATATTTACCAAGAGCCAAAAACATATCAAAACTTATAATAAAGACTGATGATACAATGGTATAGAAAATAGTTAGTACTTGCATTTGTTAAGGCTTCAGGGAAAAGAAAGTTTTGATAAGTAACTTTTTTTAACTTTTATTTTGTAAATATTAATTTCCAAAGTACAGTACTTTTTTTAAAAAAGATTTATTTATTTATTTGAAAGTCAGAGTTATACAAAGAGAGGCAGAGAGAGAGAGAGGTCTTCCATCCACTGTTCACTCTCCAGATGGCCGAAACAGCAGGAGCTGCGCCGATCCGAAGCCAGGAGCCAGGAGCCATGAGCTTCTTCCATGTTTCCCACGTTAGTGCAGGGGCACAAGGACTTGGGATGTCTTCTACTGCTTTCCCAGGCCATAGCAGAGAGGTGGATTGGAAGAGGAGCAGCCGGATCTTGAACTGGGGCCCGTATGGGATGCCGGCACTTTAGGTCAAGGCATTAACCCACTGCGCCACAGTGCCAGCCCCAATAAATAATTATATTTAAACCTGCTGTGATTCAGTTTTTCATTTGTAAGCTTGTTCGACATTCTTAAGTTCCCTATCTTACCTATTCCTTTACTTCTGGAGTTACTTAAGGTTCTCCAGAGTAAAGAATCAACAGGATGAACTATTGCCTTTTTACCTATTTGTCAAACTCTTTATTTAGTGGGACATAGAGTCTCTGAGTATAATGTAAATTTTTTAAAAATACTATCTCAAAAATTAAAAATAAATAAATAAATAAACTGGTAGAGTACTTGCACATAACCTAGGCACATTCTTCTGCATACTTTAAATCATCTCTAAAATAATGTAAATTCTATTTAATTGGCTGTTACCCTGTACTATTTAGGAATAAACAAAAGTGAAAAAGTTTGTCTAAACAAAGGAATTGGGGCCAACACTGAGGCATAGTGGGTAAAGCCACCACCTGCAGTGCCTGCATTCCAAATGGGCAACAGTTCAAGTCCTGGCCACTCCACTTCCGATCCAGCTCTCAGTTAAGGCCTGGCAAAGCAGCGGAAGATGACCCACGTCCTCAGGCCCTGCATCGGCATGGGAGACCCTGAAGAAGCTCCTGCCTCCTGGCTTCGGATCCATTTGGGGAGTGAACCAGCAGATGGAAGACCTCTCTCCCTCCCACTCTCGTTCTCTCTCTGTGTAACTCTTTCAAATAAATAAATAAATCTTTAAAAAATAAATAAACAAAGGAATCAATAGAATATATGCACACTTTCATGGGTATGTACACCCACGCATGTGCACATATAAACATATATAGATACATAAATATAATAGAGACAGAAAGACAGACATTGAAATGTTAATCTCATTCAATATGCACCCTCATGGAAACATTCAGAATAAGGTTTGGCCAAATATCTGGTCAGCAAACTTGACACAAAAAATTAACTATCATATCTCTTACACTTTCCTACACCTAAAAATTCACCCTTTTTTCTTTTTATTTTATAGGAAGAAAGCTTGAACTTGAGTATTAGGTGGAACAGAAGATAGAAGGTTAAGGAGTGTCATCAAATTCTCTTTTCTTACAGCTTAAGCTGTAAGAAAAAAAAAGTGACTTTTTTAAAAAATTAACTTTACAGTCTAACTCTGTTCACTTCACGCAGAAGCTCCTCATAAATGCACAGATCATACGGCCAACCTTACTGAAGCTAAGGGGGAAAAATCTTATACAGTGCTAAGTTTGTTTCTTTAGGAGATGATAAATATAAAGTTGTTTGGAGTTTTCAATGTGGAGTAATAGAAATGATTCCTTAAACTCCAGTAAAGTAAGAATCTGAAAACAGAAAGGTACATTGCATACAAAAGAAGAGGGCATTCTTGGGGATACTGAGAACAGACATATTTTTGTTTCCTAAATCTCTTTTCCATACAAGTAAAAAAAAGTCCAAATAACAAAACATATCTTGTCATAAGATCATGTAAAGCTCATTTTATCTACAGAGAAATACTCATCTATAAAGCATTATAAGATAAAGATACACAGAAAGTTGAATCCACCTTTGTTCCGTTGAAGTCCATCAAAAGAGTTTACACTACCACCTAGTGGTTCCTTTAAGGAAAAACATTTGTATCCTTCAAAATGTTGCAGATAGGCAGTCTTGTTGATATAAACAGAACACTTTGTCCTGACAGAGAATAGGCTAAAAATAATTAAAGCAAATTAGGGTAAACATTAGGCCAAGGTGGACAGATTAAAATTCTGAGATTTGAGTTCTACCACTGAAATCTACTATTTATAGCTGTGTGATTTGTGACAAATTATTTAAGCCTGTTTCTGATTTGTAAAATAAAGTGACTACACTAGAATGGGGTTTTTGAAGTCAAAAATTATAATACCCTAGTCATAACTAGTGGGTCATGACCAGATTTTTTTTAAATTTACATATAACGGGGCCGGCACTGTGGTGCAGCAGGTTAAATCCCTGGCCTGAAGCACCAGCATCCCATATGGGCGCCAGTTCTAGTCCCAGCTGCTCCTCTTCCAATCCAGCTCTCTACTATGGCCTGGGAAAGCAGTAGAAGACATCCCAAGTCCTTGGCCCCTGCACCAATGTGGGAGACACGGAAGAAGCTCCTGGTTCCTGGCTTCAGATCAGCTAAGCTCTGGCCGTTGTGGTCATCTGGGGAGTGAACCAGCAGATGGAAGACCTCTCTCTCTCTGTCTCTACCTCTCTCTGTAACTCTGTCTTTCAAATAAATAAAATAAATCTTTAAAAAATTTACATATAACATACTGAAAATCAGAATACACACAGGTTTTAAGAATGTTGATTAAGCTTTTATTTCAGAAAAATGTATCCCTATGAGTTATGTGGGTATATCTATACATCTTTGTGATTTCTGGAACACAAAACACAATGTAAAATGTTTCTGTTATAGGCCACAGCCAAAAAAGCTGGAGGGCCTTTAAGATTCATATCAGTCTAAAATTCTATGTTTCTATGAATTGTGGCCATTAATCCTGCTTCAGAGTGCTAATACAGATTTTGTGTCTGTCTAATTTACAGTAGGTATGTGATATAACCACCTGCTGACCAAGGAAGATATCTTTTATTTCTCTCATAATAATTCAAAAGATACCAATCAAAATAGATGGAAATATTTGCCTGCTTTTGTTTATGTTTTCTTTTCTTTTACTAAAGACTATTGTCAGTATTTCAGATAGAAGGTTTCTTGAAACATGGCCCAGGGATCAACTGCCTCAGAGTCACCTGAGGTACTTCTTTAAAACGTATTTTCGCCTCCTCTCTCCCACTACCAGAATTACGAAATCACAATCTCTGAACTCAGAGCCCAGTGGCCTGAAATGTCCTCAAGTATTCTCAGTGACTCAGTGACTTGCTAAAGTTTGAGACACCTGCTGAATGTTCAACAACATTTTGGAGGAAAGAGTTCTGATTGGGTCACATTGTTGTTCTGTGTCTATTCTAACATCTTTTATGTTAATGCCACCTCCCCTTCCCCACCCTTCCCAAAAGAACATCCTCGCTCATTTCCATCTCTAGAGACAGAGCTCTAATAACTAAAGAGAATTGGGCCAATGGAAGTGCTAGTAATTCCAAGGTCTAAGATCTAAGCAATCTAATACACTATCTGAAACCAAATACCATTTTTAACATATTAAGCACTAGTGAATAAACTTTAGACAACCTTTGCTTCTCTGCACATAATCATGCTTAATACTTATAAATACTACCTAAATTCTTTCTCTCTCAAATAAATACTTCTGAGAACCTGTGGCCTGTATGCTTGTGTGGTCCCTGGGGTAGGTGTCTGGCCTAGTGGTCAAGAAGCCTATGTCCTGAGAGATCCAATATGACTGAATAGAAAAATGATGCATTGATTTTGACCATGGGAATATACAAGAACAGAGGAGGAACCACATTCCCGGAGGCAGTTGGAGAGAAGTTTTCAGTGGAGGGTCTACAGAAAGAAGAGAGACTTCATAGAGCAGCAGGGATGATACAGCCACGCAGAAGCTAGCAGGACATTGCTGGTGACTCCTTCGGTCAGTGGCTGGTGGGAATACCATTTTCTCAGAGCAAAGTGAGAGCAAACTGTAGCAGCTATGTTCCACATGTGATTTGTCTGAGGGAGAACTTTGTGGTTCCCAATGACTTTGAGTCCACCCTGAAGTGCTGGTAGGGAGAAGGTACCCACTTAAATCTATGAAAGGGAGGGTATATTGCTTTCCTCCCATGGAATCTGGTGACCAGCAGGAAAAAGTGCTATCTTAATAAGGCCAGTGGAGGCAACTGCAGCCATGTGCAAATGCTATATTTTGTTGGAGGAATAAATCCAGTCTCCACTGCCTTTGGATCTGGTCTGGAGAGTTAAGTGAGGATGCATTGCTCCCTTCCCCTCACTCCAGCAAGGCCCCAGTCTCAGCTTGTCAGGGTGGAACATTGACCAACCTCTGCTGGGCAAGCAGCAGGCTCTGGGAATGCAGTAGCTCTCTCCATGGATGAATAGGATTTCAGGGCAGAGAGTGGGTCCTCTGCTCCCTGTGACTGTGGGAGCCCCATGCCCTGTGACTGTGAGAATTCTGTGACTGTGTGATAGGTCATGGGGTGTATGTGGGTCACTGGGCAATAACTGGGTCTAGCTCCAGAGGCTCAGAGTTTCCTGAGTGCTGGGGAGGGTCATCACAGAGGGCTCCATGCTCACACTGAGAAGCGCATAGATTCTTTTTGCAGTTCACATGCCTGAGTAGTTGGAGTGTGCAGGCACCCTAGGTACCTCCTTGGCAGAGGGACTGGGGTTGTGAACATGTCAGCAGGCATGATCATACTTTCCCTGCAACCTGCTGACAATAGAGAGATCTACCATACCCAGTTTGGGTGTCACTCTGGACTCATGTCCCATCCTCGAGCACTGGCAAGAGCTTGCTGACCCCACTCAGCACACACCTCTGGATATCCACTGAAGGGGCAGGCATTCCACTAAGCCACAGAGGCACTTTTCAAAGAATAAAGCCATCAGAAGAGAAAACTAACAAGTGTTTCCACAGATGCATAAAAATAAACATAGAAATGCAACAAACATAAACAAGGAAGACAATATGATTCCCTGAAAGGAACACAATACTTCAATATTAGAAGGTAAAGACAAAAGAGACTGGTGAAATGCCTGAAAAGGAATTCAAAAGAATGATCATAAGATTACACAAAAACAGAGAAGCAAATACATGAATTAAAGAAACACTTGACATAGACAGGAAATAAAAAATTCAACATGTCAAATAAAAATACAGAGCAAAACCTTAACAAAAAACTTAGTGAGGCAGAAGAAAGAATATCTGAGCTAGAAGACAAATCTTTTGAAGTGTCTCAGTCAGATGAAAAAAAAAAAAAAGAAAAAGAAAAAAAAGTTAGAAAAGCCAAAAACAGTTTTCGAAATTTATGGGACACCATGAAACAACCAAATACACGTGTCTTAAGAGTTCCTGAAAGTATGAAAAGACAAAATGGCTTAGAAGACTTATTCAGTAAAATAATATGAGAAAACTTCCCTAGATAAAGAGATGGACATCTAAATACAGGAATACCATATAACTTCTAATTAACATAATCAGAAAATATTTTCATGACACATTATAGTCAAACTTCCAAAAGTAAAAAATATCCTAAAATGTGCAAGAGAAAATTCCAGATTACCTTCAAAGGATCTCTAATTAGACACAGCTGATTTCTCATCAGAAACCCTACAGGCTAGAACAGAGAGATAACAGTCCAAGTCTTAAAAAAAAAATAAAAGCTATCAACCCAAAATATTGTACCCAGTAAAGCTCTCATTTCTAAATGAAGATGAAATAAAGAACTTCTAAAACAAATAGGAATTGAAAGAATTTTTCACCACCTGGCCAGTCTACAAGTGATACTTAAGGACTGCTACACAAAAGAAACAGAGAAAGATAATCAGCATTATGAAAGAATATGAAGACAGAAAATCTCCTACTAAAAGTCCAAAGGAAATAAAAAAAAACACAATAGGATATTCATGGGAAAATGACAGGACCAAGCCACTACTTATCATTAATAACCTTGAATGTAAATAGCCTAAACTCTCCAATTAAAAGATATAGACTGGCTGAATACTGAATGCAGTGCTGGCAACTCATATGGGTGCCAGTTCGAGTCTCGGCCGCTCCATTTCTGATCCAGCTCTCTGCTATGGCCTGGGAAAGCAGTGGAGGATGGTCCATGTGCTTGAGGCTCTACACTGGCATGGGAGACCCCCTAGGGAGCTCCTGGCTCCTGGCTTCAGATGGGCTTCTGGCCGTTGCAACTATTTGGGGAGGGAACCAGCAGATGGAAGACCTTTCTCTCTCTCTGCCTCTCTGTGGCTCTGCCTTTCAAATAAATAAATGGTGCAGCCATCCTAATATCAACAAAATAGACTTTAACACAAAAACTGTTAAAAGAAAGGCATTATGTAATTATTAAAGAATTAATTGAACAGGAAGATGTCACTATAGTAAATGTATACATACCCAATGCTGGGGTGCATGGCTATTTGAAACAAATGTTAATAGATCTAAAGTAAGATATAGTGGAACTGGCACTGTGGTACAGTGGGTGAAAGCCCCAGCCTGCAGGGCTATCATCCCATACAGGTGCCAGTTCAAGTCTCAACTGCTCCACTTCCAATCCAACTCTCTGCTATGGCCTGGTAAAGCAGTAGAAGATGGCCCAAGTCCTTGGGCCCCTGCACCTGTGTGGGAGACCCAGAAGAAGCTCCTTGCTTCCAATCAGCTCAGCTGTGGCTGGTGTGGTCATCTGGGGAGTGAATCAGCAGATGCAAGACCTTTCTCTCTCTGCCTCTCCCTGACTCTTTCAAATAAATTAAATAAATCTTAAAAAAAATAATAAATTATAAAGGTGGAATTTACCACCTGACTTTCATCAAGAGACATATCAATTAGACAAATAATCAGCAAAGAAACAACAAAACGAATCTACACTACAGACCAATGGATCTAATTGATATCTACAGCACATTTCATCCTACAGCTGCAGAATACACATGCTTTTCATTCACTTATGGAATTTTCTCTAGGATAGACTATATGCTACGCCATAAAATAAGCCTCAAAAATTCAAAAAATTGAAATCATACCAAGTGTCTTTTCTGACAACAATGGAATGAAGCTAGAAATTAACAACTTAAGAAACTCTACAAATACGCAAACACATGGAGACTGAACATGTTCCTGAATGAGCAGTGTGTCATAGAAGAAATCAAAAGGGAAATAAAAAACTTCCTAGAAATGAATGAAGATGACAACACAACATATCAAAACTTATGGGATACAGCAAATGCAGTCTCAAGAGCAAAGATTATAGCAACTGGTGCCTACATCAAAAAACTGGAAAGGTACCAAATAAATGATTTAGCAATACATCTCAAGGACCTAGAAAAGCAAGAACAAACCAAACCTAAAATTAGTAGGAAGAAAGCAATAACAAAATTTAAAGAAATAAACAAAATTGAAATAAAGATACAAAAGATCGATTATATGAAGAACTGTTTTAAAAATAAATAAATAAAATTGATACACCAGTGGCCCAACTAACCAAAAAAAGGAGACTCAAATTAATAAAACCAGAGATGAAAAAGGAAATATTACAATGGATACAACAGAAATAAAAAGAATCACCAGGAATTACTACAAATAGCTAGATGCCAACAAAGTAGAAAATCTAGAAGAAATGGACAGATTTTGGACACACACAATTTACCAAAATTGAGGTACAAAGACATAGAAAACCTAAATAGTCTAACAACCAAGTATTAAAGACCCTCCTAACAAAGAAAATCTTAGGCACCCTTGCCAAACTCTACTAAACTTTTTTTAAAAGATTTGTTTCATTTATTTTAAAGACAGAGTCACAGAAAGAGGTAGAAACAGAGAGCGTCTTCCATCCACTGGTTTACTCCCAGATGGCCACAACTAGCAGGGCTGGGCCAGGCCAAAGTGAGGAGCTTCTTCAGGTCTCCCATGTGGGTGCAGGGGCCCAAACACTTGGGCTATCCTTTGATGCTTTCCTAGGCACATTAACAGGGAACTGGATCAGAAGTGGAGCAGCCGGAACTAGAACCAGCACCCATATGGGATGCCCACACTGCAGGCTGGGACTTTAAACTGCTGTGCCACAGTGCCAGTCTCAAATTTTTAAAAAACTAATCCCAATTCTTCTTAAACTTTCAAAACAACGGAAACGGAGGGAATCTTCCCAAACTCCTTCTATGAGAACAGCATCATGGTAACTCCAAACTAGAAAAAGATACACCCTCATGAGAAACCCAGATGAAACTCCTTGCTCCTGGCTCCTGACTTCAGCCTGGCCCAGCCCTGGCCATTGTAGCCATCTGGAGAGTGAGCCAGTGGATGGAAGATCTCTCTCTCTCTCCTCCCCACTTCTCGCTTTCCACCCCCACCCGTAACTCTGCCTTTAAAATAAATAAATCTTCTTTAAAAAATGAGTATGAAAATGTAATGCATATGAGCAAAATTGACATTTTGAAATTTGATTACTATTTATAGCCCTTATCTTTACTCCAGAGAATCAGTGTTCCTTCTATTTTCTATTTGCTGAATTCTTTATTTAGTGGAAGATTAAGCTTGTGATTATAAAGCAAATTCAACGTTTGCTATCACAAAAATTAGAAGAAAAATAAGAAAGGCAGATGGAAGGAGGATGGGAAGTATTGTTTTGTTCTTAAAACAGTATTATGTGAAATACATGAAATCTGTTCTCTTTATATAAATACATAAAATTGTTTTTTAAAAAGAGAAGCCCATGACCTGTATCAGGTATCAAAGTACCTGGGTTCCAGTCCCAGCTCCAATTCCCAATTCTAGTTTCCTGATGATGCAGATCCTGGGAGACAGCAGCGATTGCTCAGGTAGTTGGGTCCCTGCCACCCACATGGCAAACTTGTATCGAATTCTCAGTTCCCTGATCCAACCTGGCCCAGACCTGACTGTTGTCTGTTTATCTGCTTCACTCCTGGGTGGTGGGGGTGAGGGTGGGAGGGGTGTACAAAATGCAGAGTCAGCATTGTTAGAAATACTCCTAGAACTTTCACTTTGATTATGGCCCTAATGATCTGTGGACTCAAAAGGCTTACATAGCCTTGGCAGCTCATAACAAGAGCCTCGGGTGATCACTGACATCATAATTAAGAGTGTCAATGTAAACAGCACTCTGGCCTCAGAATCAGCCCTTAAGGCATTCAGATCCAGCTGAAAAGCCCATGAGAGTATTTCAGGCAAGGAAAGACAAGACACTCTGGCAAAAAAAAAAAAAAAAATGACCTAAATGAAAGATCTCCATGAGTGAGACCCCAGTGGAAAGAACAGGTCATCAAAGAAGGAGGTACCTTTCTCTGAAGGGAGGAGAGAACTTCCACTCTGACTACAACCTTGTCTAAATAAGATCAGAGTTGATGAACTCAAGAGGCTTCCATAGCTTTGACAACTCATGACAAGAACCCAGGGTGATTACTGATGCCATAAACAAGAGTGTCAATTTGTTAAGTCAACAACAGGAGTCACTGTGCACTTACTCCTCATGTAGGATCTCTGTCCTTAATGTGCTGTACATAGTGATTTAATGCTATAACTAGTACTCAAACAGTATTTTTCACTTTGTGTTTCTATGTGGGTGCAAACTGTTGAAATCTTTACTTAATATATGCTAAACTGATCTTCTGTACATAAAGAGAATTGAAAATGAATCTTGATGTGAATGGAATGGGAGAGGGAGCGGGAAAGTGGAGGGTTGCGGGTGGGAGGGAAGTTATGGGGGGAGAAGCCATTGTAATCCATAAGCTGTACTTTGGAAATTTATATTCATTAAATAAAAGTTAAAAAGAAAAAAAGAATGTCAATGGTTATATCAACAACAGGAGTCACTGTGCACTTGCTCCCCATGTAGGACCTCTGTCCTTAATGTCTTGTACTATGAGAATTAACAGTAAAACTACTACTCAAACAGTACTTTATACTTTGTACATCTGTGTGGGTACAAACTGTTGAAATCTTTACTTAGTATACTGAGTTAATCTTCTGTATATAAAGATAATTAAAAATTAATCTTAATGAAGAATGGGATGGGAGAGAGAGTAAGAGGTAGGACAGGAATGGGGGTGGGAAGGTGGATATGGGGGAAAAAAACACCATAATCAAAAAGCTGTATCTAGGCCGGCGCCGTGGCTCACTAGGCTAATCCTCCACCTACAGCGCCGGCACCCCAGGTTCTAGTCCCAGTTGGGGCGCCGGATTCTTCCTGGTTGCTCCTTTTCCAGTCCAGCTCTCTGCTGTGGCCCGGGAGTGCAGTGGAGGAGAGCCCAAGTGCTTGGGCCCTGCACCCACATGGGAGACCAGGAGGAAGCACCTAGCTCCTGGCTTCAGCTCGGCGCAGCACGCCAGCCATGGTGGCCATTTTGGGGGTGAACCAACTGAAGGAAGACCTTTTTCTCTGTCTCTCTCTCTCTCTCACTAACTCTGCCTGTCAAAAAAAAAAAAAAAGCTGTACCTATGAAATTTATATTTATTAAATAAAAGCTTTCTAAAAAACAAGAAATACTCCTAAACTCTACCCAAAAATATGAATAATTTGCAATTTAAAATAATTCCCCCAGGTAAGTTGTATGTACTGTAGAGTTTATGAAGCTCTGCTCTATCAGTAAATACAGAAGTGTCAAAGCCAGGATTTCTAATGAGGTGCATAAGGGGAAAAAGGATCATGGCTTTCATGCACTGTTACAGATTGAATGTCTGTATCTTCCCAAAATTCTAAGTTGTAGCCATAAGCCACAGTGGAATGGTATCTGAATGTAGGGCCTTTGGGCAATCATTAGGATTAGACAAGGTCATGAGGGTAAGGAAGAGACATCAGAGAGTTGTCCCTCAGCCACGTGAAGCTGTAGCAAAAAGATGATCTCAGGCAAGCCAGGAGGGCCCTCACCATGAGCCAAATCTCTGACACCTTTATATTGGATTTCTCAGCCTCCAGAACTGTGAGGAATATCTGTGGTTTAAGTCACTCAATCCATGGTATTTTTGTATACCTACCTGAGCTTACTAAACAAAAGCACTAAATAGACTTTCTTTTAAAAAAAAAAGTTATTTATTTTCATCGACTTGAAAGGCAGACTGACAGAGAGAAATTGGTCTTCCATCTACTGCTTCACTCTACAGATACCTATAATGGTCAGGGCTGGGCCTGGCCACAGCCAGGAGCCATGATCTCCATTTGAGTCTCCTATGTAGGTTTTAGGGGCCCAAACACTCCGTCATCACCTGCTGCTTCCCAGGATGCATTAGCAGAAAGCTGGATCTGAAGCAGAGAAGCTGGGACTCAAATTAGCACTCTGATATGGGATGCAGGTATCTCCTGTAGTGACCTAACCCACTGAACCACAATGCTCACCCCTAAACAGATTTTTAAAACCTGGAATCTGTTTTTCTTTTCAAAAAGGTAGAGACTCTACTACCCTTCTTGCTTCTATGGGAAACCTTAGAGCAATATACAGGAAAAGGGAGTGGATTGAAGAAGGTGAGGGCATAGGAAGGAGAGGGAAAGGATGACAACTCTCCACCTAATTACTGAATATGCTGCACTAAATAAATTGACTACAGCTGGAGAAACTAACAAACAGTTGACGTCAATATGAAATACCTGACAAAGGAAACAAGCAAGTCAACTCCAGGAGAAATTGAAAAAGACTACTGACCCAACTTAACCCAAAAGGATGTTAGAACAGAGCTATAGTAACATTTCTGTAACTGGCAATCACAGTAAAGACTCCAATACCTAGAATCACCAACAGATATCGCTGTTGTCTGGGTGTACATGTTAGATAAACCCTGTCACTGCTTTCACATTTTAGGGAAACTGGGTCTGTTTGGGAGAACTGCCTAAACAGAAAGGACACAATTTTAAGGCTTAAAGTTTAGGAGCTGATGTTGTGGCATAGTGAGCTAAGCCATCATTTGCAAGGCCAGCATCCCATATCGGTTTGAGCACTTGCTGTTCCACTTCTGATGCAGCTCCTTGCTAACGTGCCTGGGAAGGCAGCAGAGGATGGCCCAAGTATCAGGGCCTCCACCACCCATATGGGAGACCTGGATGGAGTTCTGGGCTCTTGACATTGGACTGGGCCAGCCCCAGACATTGTGGCCATTTGGGGAGTAAACCAGCAGATGGAAGACCTCTTTGTCTCTCCCTCTCTCTGTCACTCTGCCTAACAAATAAGCAGAAAAAATTTTTTTAAAAAATCCTTAAAGTCTAAGGGGTTGATAATTTTGGTCCAAATGGAAATTGACAATAAAACATAATTTCAGGGCCAACACTGTGGCATAGTGAGTGAAGCCACTGCCTGCAGTGCCAGTTCAAGTCGCAGCTGCTCCACTTCTTATTCAGCCTTCTGCTATGGCATGGGAAAGCAGTAGTGGATGGCCCAAGCCCCTGCACCCACATGGGAGACCTGGAAGAAGCTCCTGGCTCCTGGCTTTGGATCAGTGCAGCTCCTATAATTGCAGCCAATTGGGGAGTGAACCAGAAAATGGAAGAACTCTCTCTCTCTTTCTCTGCCTCTCCTTCTCTCTGTGTGTAATTCTGACTTTCTTTTTTATTATTTATTTATTTATTTGACAGGCAGAGTAGACAGTGAGAGAGAGAGACAGAGAGAAAGGTCTTCCTTTGCCGTTGGTTCACCCTCCAATGGCCGCCGCAGCCGGCGCGCTGCGGCCGGCACATCGTGCTGATCCAAAGCCAGGAGCCAGGTGCTTCTCCAGGTCTCCCATGGGGTGCAGGGCCCAAGCACTTGGGCCATCCTCCACTGCACTCCCGGGCCATAGCCGAGAGCTGGCCTGGAAGAGGGGCAACCGGGACTAGAACCCGGTGTGCCGGCGCCGCAAGGTGGAGGATTAGCCTATTGAGCCACGGCGCCGGCCAGGAAACACAATTTCAATGACAATTGTAATATCCTTCACATTGGAGCTGACTTAAGAAGTAAGGATGGGGGCCAGCACTGTGGAGTAGTGGGTTAAGCTTCCACCTGTGGTGCCAGTATCCCATATGGGCACCATTCAAGTCCCGGCTGCTCCACTTCTGATCCAGCTCTCTGCTATGGCCTAGGAAAGCAGCAGCAGAAGGTCCAAGTGCTTGGGTCCCTGCATCCACGTGGGAGACCCCAAGTAAGTTCCTGGCTCTGACTTCAGATCGGCTCACCTCTGGCTATTGCAGCCATTTGGAGAGTGAACCAGCAGATGGAAGACAATTTTGTCTCTCCCTCTCTGTGTCTGTAACTCTGCCTCTCAAATAAATAATACAATCTTGAAAAAAAAAGTAATCAAACAAAAAAGTGTCAACTTCACCCATATAAACTTCAAGAGAGTCACATATAATCAAAACTATAGTCTTAAAAAAAAAGTGAGAATGAAGTGAGTCACAGTGGAACCAAATACCAATGAATGCCCAAGTAAACCATATATTCCATCTGGCTGTCAGAACAAGGGAATCTCCTTCCTGTTATTAGATGTTACTTTTCCTATGCTGACAACTCCTGCCCTGCTCCAACCAGCCCCCAGGTCTATATCAATTTTCAACTTTCTCTCTGGCTTGATTTTGTTTCCCTGCTTTGAATCAAACTCTCTCTCTTTGCCAGCAGTCTTAATACATGCTTCACACATCCATATCATCAGGCATTCTATTGATTAAAGAAGCCTTTCCGGAGGCTTAGGAAATCTTTCATGGGGACTGGTTATCCTCAATGTCTTCGTGTAAACTCTCATCCTGGGATCTTTCTTCATCATCAATTCTGGGAATTCCCTTGGCCTCTTCTGTACAACACACCTTATATCTTCCTCATCTCTGTTTTGGTGGAGCATATGCTCCAGTAACTTCCTGGATGGGACAGAGTGCATAGTAGATAAAATACAAAATCTTTCATGTCTTAAAAATGCCTTTTATCTATCTCACATTTGATTGATAATTTAGATTTTGAAGGCATTGCTCCATCATCTTCCAGATTCTAGTATTGCTTTAGAAAAATCTGAGGCCATTCTGAATGTTAGTCTGTTGTTTTCTGTATGTGTGCACACACATGCATCTGTGAACTTACAGAATCTTCATTTTGTTCCCTGAGTTTTGAAATGTTCATAATGATGTACTTTATGAAATTAGACTGAAATTTATTCATTTAGTTCTGGGGATTTTTTTGGAATTATTTCATAGACAAATTCTTCTGCTCTATTTTCTCAGTTCTTTTCAGAACCTCTTATATTCAGATGGTAAAACACTCAGAATTACACATTAATGTTCTTCTATTACTTATTTTTCATTTCAGAAACATATTCAACTTATTGAAGAGTATTCTGTTGAGTTTATCATTTTGTGATCACAATTATAGTTTTCAAGAGCTTTTTGTTATTTAAATATTCTTTTTTTCTGTTCTTGTTTCTTGATTATAATGTCTTCTAAGAATGTTAATGATTTTTCTTCTTTTTCCTACACTGTCTACTCCAAATTATTTTTTATGTTTATGTTTTATTACCTTTGTTTTTGTGTACACAGCTTTCTTCAAATGTCGTTAATCTGTAACTGTCTTCTCATATTTCAGGCTGAGGGATTAAAAGGCTACCTGGAAACTCAGTATCTGGGTAGCACTTGCTCACTGATATCTTCATTGTTTGATATCCTGGTGGGCCTTTTTAGTCGGGAACCTCCAAAATCAGCATGTGATATGGTGTGCCAAAAGCTGTCTGGCAGCTATCCTATCAGCCATCTGCCCTCCCTCTTTGCTAACAGTACACTGATTTTTTTTCAGGGTGGTCATTGGCCCAACTCAAGATATAAAGCAGTCCTGTGAGAGGCAGCACTGTGGCACAGTAGGTTAATCCTCTGCTTGGGGCGCTGGCATCCCATATGGGCACCGGTTCTAGTCTCAGCGGTCCTTTTCTGATCCAGCTTTCTGCTGTGGCCTGGGAAAGCAGCGGAAGATGGCCCAAGTCCTTGGGCCCCTGCACCTGTGTGAGAGACCAAGAAGAAGCTCCTGGCTCCTGGCTTCAGATTGGCACAGCTCTGGCCCTTGTGGCCATTTGAGGAGTGAACCAGCGGAAGGAAGACTTTTCTCTCTGTCTCTCCTTCTCACTGTCAGTAACTCTACCATTCAAATAAATAAATAAAATCTTTAAAAAAATAAATAAATAACCATCCTGTGGAAGCAGTTGGATAGTCTGTAATACGGCATACAAAGGGTATAGCAAAACTTGGCCGTGAATTGGAGAAGTATCAATACTGAAGGAATGCAATTCAGAGGCAGAAAACAGAGCTGAGGTGTCAAGTACGCTGAAAGCCACATAGGTAACTATAACATGATTGCGGACAGTATCTGTATATTTGTTCCAAGATTACAGAAAGGGACGGAGGAAAGGAAGAATCAAAGAAAGTAAGATGCACCAAAAGTTATCAGGTACTGATATTGGGAAGGGAAACTGAAGCAAAAGTCCACCCTATTCATAAAGCCAAGATGGAAGATGGAAGGGAAAACTTCAAGTCAGGGATTACATAGGCAGTCTGGGCTATTGTTAGCAAGCACCATGTTGCTGATGTTATTTATTAGACTGCTACCATCTACAAGACCAGCTCAGGAACTGGTGAAGGCTTGAGTCTGTAAATGGGATCGATCATATGAAGAAAGCTAGAGAGAATATTAAGTAGAGGAGACAAAACAATAATTGATAGTACAGGCTGAAGCAATATCTACAGCATCCTAGAAAAGGAAACCAATTCACACAGCACAACATGGTCGGAGCCAAAGAGAAAAGACTCAGGGATGATAATTAATCATATATGTCCTTTTTGTCATATCTGCTGTAAAATATGAAAGTATCATTGCACTTACCTCTTAGTACTACTATCTTCACTCCAACTCATCATGCTCTCCCCAGAGAGCTGACATCCAGTCACTGTTCATTTTGTCAGTACCCAAGCACCATCAGTTATTCAATGCTTTGCTAAGTCCCTAGGGACCTAATCTACACTGTGGATATATGTGCCTTTCTAATTTATTAGACTGTATGCAAATAAACAAGTTCACAAATGTTTTTACATGAACAACCCAACTGTTTAATATCTTTATAAATGTGAGTGAAGACTACATATGCTGCAGAGCAGAGCATGTTATTATTTAATGTTTCTGTAATACCATATGCCATCTTGGTACTTTATGAATCCAAGTTAGAAAGCAATGGGGAGAATTTCTTCTTTCACAACCACTGCTAATGAACTAGGCAAATAGTTTGTAGGAAATAAACGAGCAATTCTGAACAGTGTTTGGACACTTAGAATGAAGGAACTTCATGGTGAATAACTTTTAATGATTGAGTGGATGTGGATCAAGCACGTGTTATGCATCTGTCATATGCTTGGTCCTTCAGATGTTGTGTTATTTAATATTTACTACAGCTGTGGCAGATATGGCTCACTACAGGGGTACTTCAAAAAGTTCACAGAGAGGTAGGGCAAAAAATCAAGTTTATTTCAAAATATCTACATATAGGAGTCTTCAAAAAGTTTAAGGAAGTATATATTGTGGAAAAACTATATATAGATTTTACAATTGTGTTCCAAAATAAATTTGTATGTTAATTAAAAAAAATAAATGTGAGTGGAGAGAAATTTTAAGAGGTCATGGGATGCTGGTGTTGTAGCTCAGTGAGTAAAGCCACCATCTATGATGCCGGCATCCCATATGGGCAGCAGTTCATGTCCTAGCTGTTCCACTTCCAAAACAGCTACCTGCTAATGGCCTGAGAAAGTTATAGAAAATGGACCAAGTGCATGGGATGCTGCCACCCACCAGAAGGAAGCTACTGGCTCCTGGCTTTGACCATCTGAGGAGTAAACCAGCAGATAGAAGATCTCTCTCTCTCTCTCTCTCTAATTCTGACTTTCAAATAAACAAATCTAAAAAAAAAGAAATCATAGGAAAACTGTTCATCAATAGAAGATCATTTGTCATACTGATGGGAGGAAACTTGGGAGATTCTGGTCTAAGTGACTACTCTATACATCTATATATGTCTATGAGACTTCTGTAGTATTTATCAATCTAAACAGGACAAATAATATAGTTTCAGCCCAGGTCTTCAATCCAACATTGAAAGATAAGCCCAGGCCAGTGTTATGGCATAGCATGCAAAACTGCTGCCTGTGATGCTGGCATCCCATATGGGGACTGGTTCAAGTTCTGGCTGCTCCATTTCCAATCCAGCTCCTGGTAACGGACTGTGAAAAGCAGCAGAAAATGGTCCTAGTGCTTAGGCCCCTGCCACCCATGTAGGAAACATGGATGAAGCTCCTGGCTCCTGGCTTCACCTGGCTCAGCCCTGGCCATTGCAGTCATCTGTGCAGTAAAATAGCAGATGGAAGACCTCTGTGTGTGTGTTTCTCCCTCCCTCTGTAAATCTGATTTTCAAATAAATAAATAAATCTTTTAAAAAAAAGAAAGATAAGCACAAGAATTTAGCTCCTTATCTACCATTAAGCTCACTAAAATGACAGCAGAGGGAATTATATGCTTTTAAGGTATAACCTATAAAGAGAGACAAATCAGAAGACAACCATCACAAGCAAGCTAGAAAGTAGATGGAAGAGTAGTAACTCACTGGAAAGAGCTAAGAAATGTGAATTCTAAGCTTTTAGAGGGGAAAATCCAAAAATCAAAATAAATCACACCACATAATTAGCAAAAAAAAACAAAAAACAAAAAACAAAAAAAACAACTCCAGTATTGGCAATACTAGCTGCCTCCAGAAATTGGGAGGGAGAGAAGGGTGGTAGTATGAAAATGCAACTAAAAGTATTGGTTAGGAATCTGGTCATATAATTAGACACCCCTACAACTCTTCCCCAACAACAGATCATTGCAAAATTTTCAATGTTTATTCTCTGGAGAAGGTAAAACAATGGTTCTATAGATTGAAGGGCACCAGGAACAAATGAAAGCCAGGGATTTATACAAAAATACGGAGCTAATTTAACAAAGTCATAGATAACCAATGAAGATCTTTGTATTTTTAAATTCAACTAGTAATAAAAGGTATGTAAATTAAAAGATCAAGATATATTTAAGTGATTCATTTATTTGAGAGACAGAAAGAGCAAGCGCCCATCTGCCAATTCACTGCTCAAATGACCTCAATGGCCAGGGCTGGGCCAGGTCAAGGCCAGCACAAGGAACTCTATCCAGACTTCTCACCTGGGTAGTAGGAATACAACTATTGAGCAATCACTGCTGCCTTTCAGGACTGCTTTAACAGGAAGCTGAAATCAGGAGCCAGAGCCAGGTACCAAACCCAGGAACTCCAATGTGGGATGCAGCATCTTAATGGCCATCTTAGCCAACAGGATAAGTGCCTGTCCCAAGTAATTTTATTTTTCCTATATGTAAACATAAGAAAACAGCTATCACATATTTTTCTGATAGAAGGCAAACTGTTAAAATCAGTCTGAAGGACATGGATATATATATATATATATATAGAGAGAGAGAGAGAGAGACATATAAAATATATATGTATATATACATATAAATAACTATAAATAACATATAAATAACTATAACTATATAGAGACATTAATGTCTATATATATATTTTATATATCTGTCTATATATATAACAAAATCTTTTTTTTTTCTCTCTTTTTTTTTTTTTTTATCTTTTATTTAATGAATATAAATTTCCAAAGTACGTCTCATGGGTTACAATGGCTTTCCCCCCCATACCGTCCCTCCCACCCACCACCCTCCCCTTTCCCACTCCCTCTCCCCTTCCATTCACATCAAGATTCATTTTCGATTATCTTAGTATACAGAAGATCAGCTTAGTATACCTTAAGTAAGGATTTCAACAGTTTGTTCCCACACAGAAACATAAAGTGAAAAATAATAGATGATTTTTTTTAAATGATGATGAAATCAGATCAGACCTATTGTCATGTTTAATCCCAGTGAGAGTCAAATGTCTATATATATAACAAAATCTTAAAATTAGAACCCAACCACTCTTTTTCTAAGACTGTATGTTATAGAAATCAGAATAAACATGCAAAGAATTAAATAAAAGAATGCTTATAATAAGTAAAAAAGAAAAATTGGAAAACAGTCTAAATGCTCAATGATAACTGATTAAACAATCATGTATTTATACAATGAAATATTACTGAGTTGCATAGTTTGGATTTGCAATTTCAATTTGTACCTTTCTCTATTTCTTCCACCCTTTCCACCCCTACTCAGGGATCTAGAAGGCTAATTTTTATAAACTGTATCAAACAGGTTCCTTTATTCTCTGGCTTCAGGTCAGGTTTGACAGACAGAAAGCATCAACAAGAAATGGATGATTAAACATGGAAGGAGAAAGATCAAGGTATTTATTCCTCCCGTGCCCTCCCTTGCTATGTTCCTCTACTGAAGATCCACAGCTTTCAAGGGGTTTCTGTAGTCATCACTCCCCTACACAATCACCACCAAACATACACGCACTGTACTCATTCAAGCTTAGCAAAAGTAATAGCTTCCTGTTGCTAGTCCTGCATGCTGCATCATTCCTTAACCCTTTGTAAACTCTCTTCAATTCTTCATTTTAAGCAAATCATTTATTTCCAGCAAGGATCCTGACCATGATACCACTGCAAATAAAGTTTCATTGCTATGTTGTAACACATAATATGGATTTACCACAGATTTCTTTATCCAATATCTTACTAAAGAACATATAAATTGTTTCTAATCTCAGTGAGGAGTCTGACTCCTAGCCAAAAACCTATGTGTGATCTCTCAGGCCTGACCATAGGCAAGTACAAAGGCCTCACCTGGCAGGTCTAATGGGGAAGTTGTCTTTCCCACACTAGACTTGGTACGCAGCCAAGGCACAGCAGTCTAAGAGGAAGGTGTGCTCAAAGACTCAGCCTCCCAGGCCAGCCATGCTCTTTGACATCTCTGCATTCCTGTTCAGGCATCTTTGTTTGGAGGCCTCTTCAGTAACGGACCTCAGCCATTCGCTGGCAGAGGCCTTTCCTAGGCACCTCTACTGAGACCTCCTTACAAAGGAGAGAAAGAGAAACTTGAAGACATTTTGTCCACTCTGACTCACTACTCAATGCTTTTCTACTCCTAGCCTTTCCTCCTTTCCCTCCTCCAGTCCTTGTATTCATGAAACAGCAGTAGCCATTTTGTTGCTGCTGTTCAGGGCTCCCTTGGCAGTCAGACAACCTCACATCTGTGCTGATCCACCTGAACTTCCTCTGGTGCCATTCAAAGGGGAAGAAGGAAACACTGGGGACCCTGTGTTTTCTCTTGGTTAGTCTCTTATTTATACTATAGAAATAAGTAATTCAATTATTTTCTTTTCTTTTTTGGGGGGGGGAGGGGGAAGGCAGAGTGGACAGTGAGAGAGACAGAGAGAAAGGTCTTCCTTTTGCTGTTGGTTCACCCTCCAATGGCGCCACGGCCAGCGCGCTGCGGCCAGCGCACCGCGTTGATCCGAAGCCTGGAGCCAGGTGCTTCTCCTGGTCTCCCATGGGGTGCAAGGCCCAAGGACTTGGGCCATCCTCCACTGCCTTCCCGGGCCACAGCAGAGAGCTGGCCTGGAAGAGGAGCAACCGGGACAGAACTCGGTGCCCCGACCGGGACTAGAACCCAGTGTGCCGGCGCTGCAAGGCGGAGGATTAGCCTAGTGAGCCGTGGCGCCGGCCTCAATTATTTTCATTCAAGCAATTCAGGCCTCTCCAGCTCAGCTTAGCTCTTGATGCCTTCCTACTACAAACATTACTGCAATAAGTAGCCCTGTGTATTCATATCTCATTTGTGGGAGTATATGGTAAGATAAACTCCTAGACGTGCAATTACTGGTGAAAGAGGAAATGCATAATTTTGATAGCTATTGCCTAATTGCTCTCCATAAAGACTAGCATTTTACCCAACACTGGAGAGGTACCCTTGACAACCCAAAATGTCATCTCATTTTTGTCAATCAGATGAAAAATGGCTTCTCAGTGCAGTTGTAATTTGTATTTCATTTAACATGACTAATGTAAGCAGGTTATCATATGCTAAAGAATAAGGAAGCTCTTTAAATACCGAATTGAAACAATCTCCAAGAAACCTTCTTCATAAAGAAAGCAAGGGACAAAGTAGCATAAAATGTTAACATGTGCATCAGAGGGAAGAAAACAACATGAATACACTATCTGTTTATATAGAGATAACAGCTCCAGGAGAATGTGCTGGAAACTGGTGAGCTTAGATCCTTGGGAGAGAGGTGGGCCCTGTAGTAGGGACAGGACAAAAACTTTATGTTGCATACCTTTTAGTTTTGTCTTGTGAATGCTTTACATATTCTCCCATCATAAAACCCAAAAAAGAGCATAATTTTAAAATAAAATTATTTTTAAAGTATTTTAGAACACTGCAAAAGAACGTATGTTTAATGACATGGAAAATGTTCATGACAAACTACTGAGAGAAAATAATAGGTTATACAACAGAAACGTCTATATAGTTCAAATCTATGTGTGCATAGGAAAAAAAGACTGGTAGGGTATAATCAGAAGCTTTAACAATAATTATCTCTAAGTAGTAATTTTCATTTTCCTTGCTGTATTTTTCCTATTTTCCACATTTTCTGCTTTGAAAACGTGTTAACAATTTTGCAGCAAAAAGGAAATTTAGCTTTAACAGGATATTATACATGGCAATAAAAAGATGTAACAAAATAAACACATAACAACAAAAATAAATCTCATGAACATAATTTCAAATAAAAGAAGCCATACACACACACACACAAAAAAGTGTGCTTACTGTATGATTCCATTTATAGAATAAACAAGAATAGGTAAAATGTGTCTGTGTTTACAGAGGCCAGATAAGCAACTAACTAGGTACAGGAAGTGGTTATGATTGGAAAGGAGCTTGAGGTACTCTTCAGGAGTGCTGGAAACACTCCATGTCTTGATCCATGGAGGGTGATTATACAGGTATATATAAATGTACAAATTCCTGAAGTTATACACTCAAGATTTAGGCAAGGTATGGATATTATATCTCAATTTTTAAAATTAAGTCTACAAGAATATATTTCCACAAACATATACACACAAAGATATTTTGAGAGTTACATGCTATATCTCAAGAGAAAAAATGGTATAATGAGGACATTCCAGGGAACGTGGAACTATGGTAGATTAAAAAGAATGGACTTGGGAGTCAGATGCTAAGCACAGGTTTGAATTCCAGTTCTACCACCACTAGGAATTTGAGTTACTAACCTTCTCTCTGCCTCAGTCTCCTCAGCTATAAAAATGGCTGTGGGGAGCAACTCGGACTAGACTAAGTTACTGGAATTAAGACTTATTCTATGCATCTGCTCTCCCACAATATGGCGCTGAGAAGGGAGAAGCAGCTTCTACGCAGCTGCCTCTCGCCAATTTGATTTACTGAGCTGCAGGAGCTGATCTTGCTCCTGATTGGAGGAGAGCAGCGTACTCGGCGTGTGGGTAGCAGAGTTGGGATTGGTGGAAGAGGACTATAAAGGAGGAGAGAGACAATATGCACGAGGAACATCTAAAGGGAACATCTAAGAGGAACACCTGTGCAGCACCCGAGAGAGCCGGCCGGCGGTGTGCCGCTCCCCCGCGGAAGTGGGGAATGTGGCAGGGGGAACCGCCCTTCCACGGAGGTGGAAGGGACAGTAGCCAACCCGGGAAGAACCAGCAGCAAACCCGGGAAGGGCCGAGCAGCAAAAGAACAACGCAGGGTCCTGTGTCGTTCCTCCAGGAAGACGGGGAGCGACAAATGGCAACAATAATAGTATCTATCTCATAGGACTATTGTGATAATCATATGAAATAAAGTATGAAGTGTTTAAGAGAGGATGTGGATCAGAGTAAGTAATCAGTAAAAGTTTCTTCTCCTGCCAAAGGTAAACACAAAAGTTCTCTTTGTTGATCCAAGACATGAATTGCATGGGCACACATTTGCACACACATGCACACATGTAAACACACACATCTCTGCAAATGTCTCAATTCCATAAGCCAAAATTATCAAAAAGAAATTTTTAAGACACTAATAATCAGGGTAATACTATTTCCATGAAAAAAAAACCACAGGTTTTAGACCAGAATATTTTAAAATATGCATATTTGGGTTTGCATAAAACATTTTGCCCAGTTTCCAAGGACATTTTCAGAAATCCCAACAGTGTAGGAATATATTTTCATATTTAGAATCAGTATTTTTTTAACTTTTATTTAATAAATATAAAATTCCAAAGTACAGCTTTTGGGTTACAGTGGCTTCCCCCCCCATAACCTCCCTCCCACCTGCAACTCTCCCATCTCCCGCTCCCTCTCCCATCCCATTCACATCAAGATTCATTTTTAATTATCTTTATATACAGAAGATCAATTCAGTATATACTAAGTAAAGATTTCAACAGTTCGCAGTATTAAAAATGATCACTTAGAACTGCAAATACAAAACTGGAAAATGTATCAGAAATTTGACACGCAAATTTTCAAATGCACTTGTTTTTCCTTTTCCAAGGTGTTAATATCAGCCACTAACAATGCAATCAACAATGCTAAATAAATGCTGAAACATATCCTGGGCTTCTTCTACTTGGGCTAAAGGGAAGAAAATTGTAATAACTCCTTTACACAGATTATTAATCAGTTACACTCCTGTTCTGGGGAACCAGAAACATATCAATGGATCAATGCCTAGAAGAGCCAGCACTCTAAAGAGAACTTGCAAATTATAAGTGAATATAATACAAATTTTAATATCTGAATTACATAAACAAAATTATAATGAAAATACCCAAAATAGTATCCTGCAAAAAAAATTTCCATTGGCAGAAGAAACAAATTTTAGGAAAAACAATAATATTTTAGGGTAATTCAAAATACCAAGAAACAAGACAATGTCTAAGTTCAAATTTTAAAACTCAGGTTGTTTGCAATGTAAGTAATTTTTTAATTGATTTATTTATTTGAAAAACAGAGTTAGATAAAGAGAAAGAAAGAGGGTCGGCACTGTGGCACAGCGGGTTAAAGCCCTGGCCTGAGGCGCCAGCATCCCACATAAGCGCCGGTTCTAGTCCGGGCTGCTCCTCTTCCAGTCCAGCTCTCTGCTGGGTGTGGGGGAGCAGTGGAGGATGGCCCGGGTGCTTGGGCCCCTGTACCCGCATGGGAGGCCTAGAAGAAGCTCCTGGCTCCTGGCTTCGGATTGGCACAGCTCCATCCGTTGACGACATTTTGGGAGTGAATCAGTGGAGAGAGGACCTTTCTGTCTCTCCCTCTCACTATCTATAGCTCTACCTCTCAAATAAATAAATAAATAAAATCGAAAGAAAGAAAGAAAGAAAGAAAGAGAGAGAGAGAGAGAGAGAGAGAAAGAAAGAAAGAAAGAAAGAAAGAAAGAAAGAAAAAGAGAGAGAGAGAGAGAAGGATAGACAGAGAGCCAAGGCTGAGCCAGGCTGAAGCCAGAAACCTAGAGCTTCTTCCAGGTCTCCCATGTGCATGCAGAGGCCAAAGCAGTTAGGCCATCTTCCACTGCTTACCCGGCACATTAGCAGGGAGCAGTCAAGTCTCAAACTAGCACCCATATGAGATGCTGGTTTGCAGGCAGTGGCTTTACCAGCTATGCCACAATGCTGGCCCCTAAATAATTTTTCATCATTAAACACAGTTTACTTTTCTGAGGTAAATAAAGACAAAGAGACATATGACAGAAATATAGAAATCTCTTGTCAGTCAATACTAGTAACAGCCAAAATATATATGTCCCTTCCTATTTGCCAGGTACTGCTCTAAGTGCTTTTCATAAATTTAGTAATTTAAAAGAATATATTCTATTATTAACCCCACACACACATTTTACAGATGAGTAATCTAAGGAATACAGAGATTAAGTAACTTTCCTAAGTCACATAGCTAATATGACAGACATGCAAAGTGAATTCATTCTTTTGGCTCCAACAACTCTGCTGTCACCACCTAGGCATTTAAGCAAACATTCTAAGTAGGTAAAGTCAATGACAAGTCATATTACAGCATGTAACTTTAATATTATGTGATGAAAAAGACTTCACCTCTGTAGTTACCCTTCCCCAAACTCATAATCCCTGTCTAACCATGGGGAAAGCATCAGACAACTACAAATTGATAAATATCCTAGAAAACACTTGGCTAGCCCTCCTCAAATCAGCCAAGGACACCAAAAACAAGGGAAGTTTGAAAATCCATCACAAACCAAAGGATGGTGAGTAAACATTAGGACTAAATGTAATACAGTGTCATGGATCGGTTCCCAGACTAGGAAAAGGACATTAGGGTGTAACTAGTTTAATTTTAATTTACTAGTGCTGGTTCCTTTTGTAAAACAGAGGATAAAGGAAACCTCTGCAACTCTTTACTATTTTGGCTATTTTTATATAAATCTAAAACTCTTCTAAAATGAAATTATACAACCCATTAATTTGACTTTTACTTTTCCTCTCCACCCATCCCTTGAGATATTTCTTAGTAAGATATCCAAAAGATAAGAAGCCAGTGTAAGATAAATGCAAACAGGAAACCAAATCAAAGATTTTCTTTCCAATGCCAGAGAACTAACTTCAGATAAGAGGGTGGGTTTTACCTTCCCAAGAATCTGGGGCCAGCGCTGTGGCTCACTTGGTTAATCCTCCACCCGGTTGCTCCTCTTCTAGTCCAGCTCTGCTGTGGCCTGCGAGGGCAGTGGAGGATGGCCCAAGTGCTTGGGCCCCTGCACCTGCATGGGAGACCAGGAGGAAGCACCTGGCTCCTGGCTTCAGATCGACGCAGCGCCAGCCATAGCGGCCATTTGGGGAGTGAACCAACAGAAGGAAGACCTTTCTCTCTGTCTCTCTCTCTCTCACTGTCTATAACTCTGTCAAAAAAAAAAAAAGAATCTAAGACCTAAAGATACATGAAAATGATATGTAATTTATCCATCTGTTTTTTACCAACAAAGATGTAATTTGTTTCCTAACCTTAACCTAAGGGCATTTGCAAAGTTGGGTACTAACAATTTTAAGTGGTACTTCCAAGTTTCTTGTCCATTAAAAGTTATAACTGTACAAAACAGATCATTTATATACTCTTTCCAGGCACCCAGTGCAACTCTAGGCTTTTATTCAAACATAAAAAACTTTGGAAAGCCAGCCCTGACCAAATTCTGAGATAACAGCAGGAAGCCCCATCTGTCAGCTTAAGGAAAAGCCTCCAAATATAATGTGAAGGAAGGCCTCCTATCCAGGAGACACCTGAAAAGTAGATAAGTTATCCAAGAAATAAACATTCCAGGCAGAGGGGACAACATGGGCAAAGGCCTCAAGGCAAGAAGTTAACTTGTGAGCTTGTAGCTTTTTTTTTTTTAAAGATTTATTTATTTATTTGAAAGTCAGAGTTACACAGAGAGAAGAGAGGCAGAGAGAGAGAAAGAGGTCTTCCATCCGATGGTTCACTCCCCAGTTGGCCTCAACAGCTGGAGCTGTGCCAATCTGAAGCCGGGAGCCAGGAGCTTCTTCCGGGTCTTCCACGTCGGTGCAGAGGCCCAAAGAGTTGGGCCATCTTCTACTGCTTTCCCAGGCCATAGTAGAGAGCTGGATCAGAAGTGGAGCAGCTGGGTCTCGAACTGGCGCCTATATGGGATTCCGGTGCTTCAGGCCAGCACATTAACCCACTGTGCCACAGCGTTGGCCCCAAACTTGTAGTTTTTAAAACTATACTAATTTAGTATGCCAGAAGTATGGTATAAAGTGTATGATGGGAAGTAGCAAGAAAAGAGGCTAGAAACATAAGGACTTTAACAAGTTTCAGAATATATTTTAGGAAGGCAGAATTTGTCATGAACAATGATGAAGTCATTTATGCAAGAAAATATTCAATACATTAAATATATGTGTAGGAATAGATTTTAGACAGGCCTAGAGACCAGAGAAATGGACTTTCAAGTTACCCAGTGTCTCAATAACAACATTTATCATTGATGAAATGTATAAAAAGGGGTATGCTTAGTATATGTGTACCATGGAATACTACACAGCAGTTAAAATAAATAAACTACAATAATACTATCAACATGGATGAATCTTTTTTTTTTTTTTTTTTTTTTGGACAGGCAGTGTCGCTCCCCCTCTTTGTGGAGGAACGACACTAAACCCTGCCTAGGCTTCATATCCGAGTCACGGCACCATTATGTCGCTCCCCGTCTTCGTGGAGGAACGACACAGAACCCTGCGCTGTTCTTTCGTCTGCTCGGCCCTCCCCGGGTTTGCTGCTGGTTCTTCCCGGGTTGGCTACTGTCCCTTCCACCTCCGTGGAAGGGCGGTTCCCCCTGGCCACTTTCCCCACTTCCGCAGGGGAGCGGCACACCGCCGGCCGGCGAATCACACAGCGTAGCTTACGTTTCCGCCACTACCGGCATTCAGTCCAAGTTCCCCGGACTAACCTGGCGAATTCCAACCTGGCAGCCCACGTCTCTGCCTCTGGTTCCAGATTTTCGCCTTTTGCTCCCCGGGCTGACTTGAAGAATTCCAAGCTGGCTTACGTCTCCGCCTCGGCCTGCACTCGCGGCTTCATCCTCCCTAACATTTTTCTCTACCCGGTATGTTTCCCTAAGTTTTCTTCCAACAATATTCCTCCCTCATTTCTCCTGGCTTCTCCCCACAGTCCGTATCTGAGTCTAAGTTTCTTCTAGGTTTCACTTTCACTTTCAACCTGCAGTCCGTATCTAAGTCTAAGTTTCTTCTTGCTTTCACTTTAAATCCTAACTTCTTTCCCACAGTCCGCATCCGAGTCCAAGCCTCCTCCAGGTTTCACTTTCGCTTTCAATCTCCTAGCTTCCCCGCCATAGTCCACATCCGAGTCTATGAAAGCTTTCACTTTCGCTTTCAATCCTAACTTCTTTCCCACAGTCCATATCCGAGTCACGGCACCATTATGTGGCTCCCCGTCTTCGTGGAGGAACGACACAGGACCCTGCGCTGTTCTTTCGTCTGCTCGGCCCTTCCTGGGTTTGCTGCTGGTTCTTCCCGGGTTGGCTACTGTCCCTTCCACCTCCGTGGAAGGGCAGTTCCCCCTGGCCACTTTCCCCACTTCCGCAGGGGAGCGGCACACCGCCGGCCGGCTCTCTCGGGGGCTGCTCAGATGTTCCTCAGGTGTTCCTTCAGCTAGATGTTCCTGGTGCATGTTGTCTCTCTCCTCCTTTATAGTCCTTTTCCACCAATCCCAACTCTGCTACCCACACGCCGAGCACGCTGCTCTCCTCCAATCAGGAGCAGGTCCTACAGTTTATTGGTTGAACTGGAGGCAGCTTCATAGAAGCTGTTTTCTCCTCTCCCAGCGCCATATTGTGGGAGAGCAGATGCATAGAATAAGTCTTAATTCCAGTAACTTAGTCTAGTCCGAGTTGCTCCCCACAGGCAGAGTGGACAGTGAGAGAGAGAGAGAGAGACAGAGAGAAAGGTCTTCCTTTGCTGTTGGTTCACCCCTCAATGGCTGCCGCGGAGGGTGCGCTGCGGCCGGCGTACCGTGCTGATCCAAAGCCAGGAGTCAGGTGCCTTCTCCTGGTCTCCCATGGGGTGCAGGGCCCAAGCACTTGGGCCATCCTCCACTGCACTCCCAGGCCACAGCAGAGAGCTGGCCTGGAAGAGGGGCAACTGGGACAGAATCCAGTGCCCTGACCGGGACTAGAACCCGGGGTGCCAGCGCCACAGGCGGAGGATTAGCCTACTGAACCACGGCACCGGCCATGGATGAATCTTAAAAACAATAGACAAGGAACATACAGGGTCCGATTCCATTTATGGAAGGATCAACAACATGCCAAACTGGAAACATTATATTTTGATACATACATGGTGGTAAAAAGAAAGATGGGGGTCGGCGCCATGGCATAGTAGGCTAAGCCTACACCCATGGCCCCAGCATCCCATATGGGTGCCAGTTTGTATCCTGGCTGTTCCTCTTCTGATCCAGCTCTCTGCTATGGCCTGGGAAAGTAGTGGAAGATGGCCCAAGTGCTTGGGCCCCTGTACCCAAGTGTGACACCTAGAAGAAGCTCCTGGCTCCTGGCTTCGGATAGGGCCAGCTCTGGCTATTGAGGCCATTCAGGGAGTGAACCAGCAGGTGGAAGACCTCTCTCTGTCTCTCCCTCTCTGTGTCTGTAACTCTGCCTCTCATGTAAATAAAATATTAAAAAAAAAAAAGACAGGAACATGACTTCAAAATTTTGCATAGAATTTACAGGGCATAAAGAAAGAGAACACTGTAAAGAACCTCAAAAACACTGGAAATGCACGATATCTATTGCGTGGTAAGTATTTAATTATTTACAATTTATAATTTTCAAAGGTACATATGTTATATATAGCTTTATATGCTCATTGCACAAATTTTAAGAAAGAGGAAAAAATTTTTAAATGAGTTTTTTTAAAAACACCTAATTTTTAAGTTTAGAGAGAAACATACCAGATTTACTACTTAAAAACTATGACTTAGACAATTATGCTCTAGGTATCTTGGCTTCCTGATCCGCAAAAATGAGAAAGCTGAGTCTCACAGAGGTTAACAGTATTTATAATACCTACCTCTCAAGAATAATACGGAGATCAAATGAAATAACATACGTGAAAGCACAGACAGCAATTCCTGATATGGAATAAACAGTCAATAAAAATTAAATTTCTCTTTTATTTTTATTATTACAGTAGATATTTAATAAATGCCAATTTCCCTCTGTCTTTTCTCTCAAAAAGGTAGCAGAATCAGCACAAATTAAGGGCCAGTCTAAATTCCAATGGAAGAATCAAGCAAAATCATTAGTGTTTGTAGCTTGCTGTATTACTACTGTATTTCTTCAATTCTAAGATGCAATTTTGTGGCATTTTAATGTTTCTAAAATTGGGTTTGCATCTTAAAATCAATGTACAAGAAAGTAGGTTTTTCCTCCTAGAAACCTCTTATTAAAACAAAGATGTGCCTTATAATTAATTGTCTCTCAGAATCAAGGAAATAAAGTAATCATTATGCTGTTGCCTTAAGTAGGCATGAAGCTTGAAGATAATAGCTAAGCTCCTAAGAAGTAGAGTCCAGGTCAGGTTTTGTTGTTGTTGTTGTTTTGTATTGCAGAAAATCCACCACAATGGTCACAACGTTTAAAAAGGTTGTGAGTTTTCTGTTAATAACCTGCTTGTTCTCAGGCCCCTGAAGCCTTAACATACAACTGAGTCAAACTATTTTGGTCTCCATATTCTGCTAGTTTCAACTCCTCAGTGCCAAGCTCCAGGACTTCAGAACCCCTCCCCCTTCCAAATTTCCCACTACTTCTGGGAGTCCTCTATGCTCAAGTCTGGTCCTTTCATGCACTTCTGCTTTGCCCTCTCTGCAGGTATCTACTCGGTGCCTGGCCACTTCAGGGAAGTTCCTCCTGCTGCCACTCCTAACCCTCCCTTCTAAGAATCCTGCCTCCCAGTTCAGGAGGTTATCTCCTGGTACTCAAACTCTGTACATCCTCCAGATAAATTTTCCTATAAAATTTTCCTATTAGTTAAGGGTCACATATAAAAAAAAAAAAAAAAACAACAAACAAAAAAATACCACTAGTTCAATCTGGGTCGTCTTTGGAAATTCCAAAAGCATAGTCTATGCTTTTGTTGGAAGTGAATATAATTCAAGAAGAGTGGGGGTGAGAGTGGGGGTGGGAAGTGAGAAGAAATGAGAAGTGACAATCTGATCATTTTACAACTCCTGCAACTATTAAGGTATCTTTTGAATTTCTAAATCATGACTAGAGAAACACACCAACCCCTCAGTTTCTTGACAGAAGACAGACAACCTACATCCACCAACATATAACTAGTGAAGTCTTCTCTGACTCACGTGCAGCTTTGCCCACTTTCTGCTCGCAGATGGCTCCTCACTGTTGTCTCTGGAGCTATCTTCCACAATGCTATCCTTCTCTGACACATAAGAAAGAAAACAAAGATCACAACTTTCAGAAAGGGTCTCCACACTTCCTCCAACCAGATGGAAATAGGGAGTAAGAACTACTCCCATTGTGAATGGAACAGCACAAAAGAGTGAACAACATTAATGAAATCTAATATCAATGTAACACACTAATAGTATGTTTGGGCTTCAAAGAGGAAAATCCCACCCTTTAGAATATCGGAGTGCTTTTTAAAAGTTAATTAGTCCAGGAGCCAGTGCTGTGATGCAGTGGGTTAACGCCCTGGCCTGAAGCACTAGCATCCCATATGGGCGCCGGTTCAAGTCCTAGCTGCTCCACTTCCTATCCAGCTCTGTGCTATGGCCTGGGAAAGCAGTAGACGGTGGCCCAAGTCCTTGGGCCCCTGCACCCGCATGGGAGACCCAGAAGAAGCTCCTGGCTCCTGGCTTCGGGTCGGTGCATTTCTGGCTGTTGGCGGCCATCTTGGAAGTAAACCAGAGCATGGTAGACCTCTCTCTCTCTGCCTCTCCTCTCTCTCTGTAACTCCGACTTTCAAATAAATAAATAATTTTTTATTTTTGACAGGCAGAGTGGACAGTGAGAAAGAGAGACAGAGAGAAAGGTCTTCCTCTTCCGTTGGTTCACCCCTCAATGGCCGCTGCAGCTGGCGCACTGCGCTAATCCGAAGCCAAGAGCCAGGTGCTTCCCCTGGTCTCCCACGCGGGTGCAAGGCCCAAGCACTTGGGCCATCCTCCACTGCACTCCCTGGCCACATCAGAGAGCTGGCCTGGAAGAGGGGCAACGGGACAGAATCTGGCACACCGACCGGGGCTAGAACCCTGTGTGCCGGTGCCACAGGCGGAGGATTAGCCTAGTGAGCCACAGTGACAGCTAATAAATATTTTTTTAAAGTTAATTAGTCCAAATAAAAGAGTTGCTGAAAAAAATGTCATACTGGTCTTAAATGAAGATCAACTTAACTGCTGAAATACAAGAACCGACAGTGGTAATGCTTGTAGCTGTAAACTAAAGCCAACATTCTTGTTCATGCTGGAGGATACCTATGGGAAGATAACTCACTACCTATATTATTGATGGCAGTAAGCTATGATGCGAGAGTAGTAACTTGCAAATGAAAATCAAATACAATACATTGCCTTTCTACAAGAAAAGCCCAACTACTAATTTTCCCCTCCTGCTCTTAAAACATTACGACTGGATCAGGGTTGCAACTATATTCCTTATTTTCAGACTCAATCAAATATTTAAACATTTTTCTTGTTATTCAGCTAAAATGAACAAAATGTTTATAGCAGTGGTTCTGTAATAATAGAAACAAAGCCCTAGAAAACTCACTATGGTTAATCTAGCAGTACAAATGACCAGACTACAGGATAAGTTGTGTGTTCTTTAGAGGCAATCTGAATCACCAATGTTGATCATTTTATGAGTCAACGTAATCAGAAGTCACCCTATTGATCATTTATAATCGAAGAAATCTAATATTAAATTTATTGGCAGTGGTAGAAATCTAGTCATTTCCAGACTTGAGTATCAGTTAAGATAATCTCACTTCTTCCATCCCAACAGCCCAGTCCTTGTAAAGGGCATGTCTTTCTTTTATATTTAAGTTTCAAGAATTTATTTTTAAAACAACATGTACAGGCTTTGATATGTCAAAACATAATTTTGTTATACCACTTTCCTTTGTTTACAAGGGACTGACATAAATTTGTCACTTTACCAGAGAAATGTTTCGAAGTGTATGCTTTACTATAAAAGTCAATAATGTCTTCCTTGAAAACAAAAGATAGCAAACCACCATAGGATTACAAATAATTCACAATTCCTTCTTCATAGGTTCATGAATCAAACATTTTGGTTGCTTTTTAGTGTTTAAATAACGACAAAAAGCTTTCAGTTTTAGATAACCGTTTTGTGAGCCTTTCTATATAATACGGTTTTATTTAATTGTCTGATTTAGAGAGGTGAAATTTTAAAATGACAGGATCATAATTTAGTATTTTATACCTTAAAAGGATAGCTTTTACAACCAGTAGGTTAGAATCATTATAAATTAAATTAAAAATACATAAAAAAATGCTTTATATGTGATTATGCACAAGCCTAATAAAATAGATAGTTCCATTGTGCTACTTATTTATACAGGTTTACTCAGGAGGTCAGATCACTGCCAACTAGGAACCTCCCTTCCAGAGGCCATGGCTTGATTTGGGATTTGGAAGTTAAGTTTTTGAAAGAAGTCAGTTCAGTTTTGCTATAAGGAAAACCATTATTCCATTAAAGAAATCAAAGTTTAACAAAGGATTTCATATTTTGAATTGGAAGGCAGGAAGCATATAAAGAAGAAAACAGGCAACAATATTGGTAGCTTAAACAATCCAGAGAAGGAAAATCAAGTGCAACTCAGATCTGTTGACCAAGAATCTCAACTTAAAATGGAAAAGTGTGTTCCATGTTAATCATCTTGATTTCATGTTATCTGGCTTTGCTTAGGGATGATTTCTTTACACTCCACTCTCAGTTTTGAAAGATACCTATTTCAGAGTCTGGAAGTATTCCTGAAACCACCAACATTTCCACAGGCAATGGTGGAGAACTTTGCCCTCTGGAACAAAATGAAAATGCTTTTTAGGAAGTCCTTGCTGCCTTTTACAGGCCTTTGTATACATTGCCACATCGCTCACCAGCTTTCATGTTTCCAGCAAGAACAAACCTCATTTCTTAACCTAAAGAAGCACACATTTCAGGGCCAAGATAATAACAACACTATTGAATTTTGTGAAAGGGTTACCGAATGTAAATCCAAAGGAGGACTGAATAGCTGAGTATTTTATCATGGCCACACAGACAGAAGTATGGGAAATAGCTGCAATTTATGGAGAATCAGATCATGTTCCACATTTACATGCTACCAAAAGTTCACTAGAATCTAAGATTTGCTCCAGGGTATTCCGTGGGAATGGGCAGCCAGATAGTAACAATATGTGCTTACTGAATTGATGTTTTGATTTCTCTGCTATGTAAATTGTACATGAGCAGTACCTGAGCTGAGCAGAGATTCTGAGCTCTGGATAGAATTTAGAGCTGTGGAGGCTTGCATTGTGGTGCAAGGATTAAGCCTCCACTTGCCATGTTGACATCTCTTATCAGAGTGCCAGTTCAAGTCCTGGGTCTTTTACTTCTAATCGAAGATGGTCCAAGTGTTTGGGCTCCTGCCACTCATGTAGCAGATCAGGATAGAGTTGCTGGATCCTGGCTTTGACCTTCTTGACATCTCACTGTTCTGGCCATTTGGAGAGTAACCCAATAGATGGAAAATCCAGCCACTGGTTCACTTGCTCTCTCTCTCTCTTTCCCCTCTCCCCACGGTTGATCTGCTTTTCAAATAAACATTTATTTATTTATTTATTTATTACAGGCAGAGTGGACAGTGAGAGAGAGAGACAGAGAGAAAGGTCCTCCTTTTTCCGTTGGTTCACCCTCCAATGGCCGCTGCGGCCGGCACACCAGGCTGATCCGATGGCAGGAGCCAGGTGCTTTTCCTGGTCTCCCATGCGGGTGCAGGGCCCAAGCACTTGGGCCATCCTCCACTGCACCCCTGGGCCACAACAGAGAGCTGGCCTGGAAGAGGGGCAACCAGGACAGGATCTGGAGCCCTGACCGGGACTAGAACCCAGAGTGCCGGCGCCACAGGCAAAGGATTAGCCTAGAGAGCCACAGTGCCGGCCAAACATAAATATTTTAACACAATATTGGAGGACATAGTGGGTTGATACTCTGATAGATCCTATTTAACTGATTCTCCTTTGCTAGGCAGACCACCTCACACAACAGGCTACCATAAATGTGGCCAGATATGCTTTCAGAAATGTGAGTGCAGGGAGAAAAAACACAGTGCAACTGCAGGATTGAAAACCCATACTCTACCCTTTTGCATATATCCCTTCTCCCCTAAATTATCAAAGAACAACAGCCTTTTTTATTAGATTTAAATTACAAAAAGCTACTCGCACCACTACACCCTCCCAAAAATAACGGGCAGTTGTGACTGATTTAGACCCCCTTTCAAGTACTCCTGTTCAAGGTCTCTGGCACTGCTGATACTCCATTGGGATCATTTTAGTTGCTACTGGACTCTGAGTTCCATGGAGCCTTCAAACCCGGATTTCGGAATCGTGCTAGGAGTTTCTCCAGGCACCTGTGGAAACCTGGGATGGAGAGATGGGGCAGGGGATAACCCTAGGAGTCCTGAACTCCCCAACTGATTCTGTAGTAGTGGTTTACTTTACACACTGGGCCTTTTAAAAAATTTTAAGCACAAAGGTTCAACCTACTTTCAAGGGCTTGAAAACTGCTAATGAGGTAAAATGAGTTGCCAGATAATTTAGTATGAAGGACAGACCTTGTTACCCACCACGGCTGCGGGATAAATTCCTTTCCTCTTGCGACACCACCTACCTCACTTGGTCGTTGTGATGCCGAAACACTGCCAGGAACATGGGTAGCATCTGTGCTGAGCAGGAAATCCGCAGCGGCCCTTTGGGGCCGGAAGTCCCACCCCATCTGACCCTCACCCTCTTCTACCCGGAAGTACATCCCCGCCCGCAGTGTACTCTGCCCCAGGTTGGGACACCGGCGCCCCAGCAAGGCGTCAGTTTTACCGGCTAAGAAATGGATCCGTCTCGCCTAATGTACAGCATCACCAGCCAAGATTCTCAGGCGGCAGGCCAAGATTTTGACTCTGTCGGAAAAGATTATTTATCCACCAGCCAAGAATTCGATTCTCTCTATCAAGAATTGGATCTGAACTCTCTTAATGAAGATTTTCTTTCCCAGTCCATGTCCAGTGCCATGACAAAGACCTCTCTGGGTGCATATGAATCCCGGACAACTTCTGAACCTGAGCATCTGACCGAAGCCGAGCAAATGGAGCTCAAATCCGAGCTCACCAAATTGGAGGAGGAAATCGTAACGCTACGCCAGGTGCTGGCCGCCAAAGAGAAACGCTGTGGGGAGCTCAAAAGAAGGTTGGGCTGCACGGCTTTGGTGGGGTTGAAACAGAATCTGTCCAAGAGCTGGCATGATATTCAGGTCTCCAACACTTACATGAAACAGAAGACATCAGCCGCCCTGTCCACCGTGGGCTCTGCCATCTGCAGGAGGCTTGGAGACGTGAAGAAGTCAGCCACGTTCAGATCTTTGGAAGGTCTGATGGGGACAATCAAGTCCAGAGTCGCAGGTGGCAGAGACCTTGGCAATGACAGCCTTCCTTCCTCGCCAGGGAGTGGAGATGACCCACTCCTGGTTCCAGAGAGTGGGGCTGACCCAGTTCCAGGGAGTCAGGATGACCTGCTTTCCTTTCTAGAGCCAGAATGAGCCTCTTGGTAACCTCGCCTGGCCACCAAACCAGTACAAGAGCCCCCGTCCTTCATCGCACTTGCGACTCTGCCCAACTAAAACCAGCAACCAAATCACAATGGTAAAGTGAATTCAGGAAATGGACAGAGTTCGGCTTTGAGAAAAAATAATGTCCCTTTGTATGTAGATATTTACTGCTGTTGAATGAGAGAACCCCAAAGTTTTGTACTTTTTGGTTATTTTACACTAAAGTTTGTAGACAAAAATGCATCCCTATGCTAGCTTTTCTGAGGTCTCATACAATGGCTAGGACAATGGCTCCATAAGATAGTCTGGAAAACTAGTCTATTAGAAGGCCAAAGTAGATTTCTGTCTACAACTGGTAAAAGTTATGAAATAATGTGCAGTTTTATTCACTCCCTATTTCTTCGTTTTCTAAGTCTCTGAAGGAACCCAGACATCTTGAAAGCTTCACCTGGCCTATAATTCTTATTTTTAAATGATGATAAAGAAAAATGTCCATCTTCTTTGACACCTCCAGAGAGGGGAAAAGTATTAGTATATTGATTGATAAATTTGCATTATAAATTTCATAGAACTTATTTTTTCAAAGCTCTCATCCCAAAGCAATAGCTTCAATTTATGAGATTGCTAGTACTTTGAACTCAAGCTGAAATGGCAACTTTACTTTGTCTTGTACCTTGTTTCTTATCACTTTATCACAATGAGGATTTTAAAGTTTAAACCTTGTAGCAGCATGTCTCTGCCCCAGCAAAACGAAGATTGCTTCCTTGTTCTGCAGCATTTCCCAGTTAGTAACCACCTCCAGCTGAGGGGCTACAGAAAACAGTACAGCTAAATCAATAAAGATAAGCCCCTATCTTAGGCAACAGTTAAAAAAGAGTATCTGTCCCCTGTAATGCTGGCTGTTAGGCCTTTGATTGGACCAAACTCACTACTGTCCTTGACTCCAATCCGTTCTTGTTTTTAACCCCAAATGAGAAGCAGAAACCAGGATGGTAGGAATTGTAGGTACCTGGTTTGAGTTTGTTTAAACTTTCTGGTATCAAATTTTCATAGGAGCTGCGTGATGTTTCTTGTTTGTTTGTTTTCCCTTTCCATTTTCAAATACCAAGACCTGGCAAATTCTTTCATTCCTCTAATCACACTGCGCGAGGTAGACATTGTGTTTTATTGGCTCTTAGTAGAGAGGCTAGGGCCTTTATTTGCTTGGGTACATTAATGACCTCTCACTGCATAAAGGTGATTCTTCCAGCCTAAAAAGGTGATCCTGTTTTGTTGATTCTTGAAGAACACTCCCCCTACAGTCTTTGGGTTTTCCTACAAGCAAAATGGAACACCACTATAAATTCTAAAGCCCTTGTTAAGCGGTAAAGTCACTGATGTGTCCCTGACTTCTACAAATTTCTGAAGACAATGGTTTGCTTGTATTAAAATAAGACTTTCAACTATTTTACATGTTTGTTTATTAATTTGTTGTATTTATCAACCAACATGGCTTTCTGTGTTGCAGAACAATAGGCAAACATGCAGTGCGTGAGAAATGAAAATAGCCCAACAAGCATTCAACCTTGCATTTCTGAAAGTCCTGTTGTGTTAAGGACAATCCCAGGCTGACATAATTGATCAAAACCAAAACATGTTTTATTTAATAATTCACAGAAGTGAGGGCGGACACTTAGTGCAGCGGTTAAGTTGACAGTTGGATTGCCCTCATCCCATATTGAGTTTCTGGTTTGAGTCCAGCCACTCCACTTCTGCTCCAGATCCTTGTTAATGGCCTGCCTGGGAAAAGCAGCGAAAGATGACCTGAGTGTTTGGGCCCTTGCCATCCACGTGGGAGACCCCGATGAAGCTCCTGACTTCAGCCTGGCTTTGGCCTGGCCCAGCACAGGCCATTGCTGGGGAGTGAATCGGCATAGAAGTTCTCTATTTCTGTTTCTGTTTCTCTCTTTGTAATTCTGATTTTCTAAATAAATAAATAAATCTTTAAAAAAAAACTATCTGTGTCTCTGCTTTTCAAGTAAAAAGCAAAGCTTTTTAAAAAAATAATTCATGGGGCCAGAGCTGTGGCATAGCAGGTTAAAGCCCCAGCCTGCAGCACCAGCATCCCATATGGGCACTGGTTCAAGTCCTGGCTACTTCACTTCCAATGCAGGTCTCTGCTAAGGCCTGGCAAAGCAGTGGAAGATGGCCCAACTCCTTGGGTCCCCGCACCCATGTGGGAGATCCCAAAGAAACTGCTGGCTTCAAATCAGCTCAGCTCTGGCTGTTGCAGTCACCTGGGGAGTGAATCAGCAGAATAGAAGAGCTCTCTTTCTGGCTCTACCTCCCTCTGTAACTCTGGCTTTCAAATAAATAAATAAATCTTTTTAAAAAATAAAATAATTTATACATTGTAACAATTTCTTCAATAATTTTCAACTCCATGAGAACGGTAAAGCACATATCTGGTTTTAATTATTGTAGTTGCCTGGCTTAGGGTAGATATTCAATAAATACTTTTGGAATCAATAAAGGAATTAATATCATTACTTCAGACACAAATCATAGATCAAAAGTTATTATCAACAACATGATTTGGTTGACAAGTTTCTCAAATTTTTCCGCAAAATATTTAAAGCATTTTGGGGCGAGCACTGTGGCATAGCAGGTAAAGCCACCGTCTGCAGTGCCAGCATCCCATATGAGCACCAGTTCAAGACCCAGCTGCTGCACTTCTGATCCAGCTCTCTGTTGTGGCCTAGGAAAGCAGTAGAAGATAGTCCAAATCCTTGGGCCCCTACACTCGCGTGGGAAGACCCGGAGGAAGCTCCTGGCTCCTGGCTTCGGATAGGACAGCTGCAGCTATTGCAGCCAACTGGGGGGTGAGCCAGCAGATGGAAAATGGAAAACCTCTCCCTCTCTCTCTGCCTCTCCTTCTCTCTCTGTGTAACTCTTTCAAATAAATAAATAAATCTTTAAAAAAAATTTAAAGCATTTTGAATATTCAAAGGAAACTTGACCCCCTACTATGTGTCAGTAACCTTGACAGGCCCTGAAGGCAGAGATGTTAATTAGACACAGCCTATGCTCTCTAGAAACACTTAGATTTTTAAATCATTACAGTTCACTTCAGTAGCTGCTAAAATGGAGCTATATGCCAAAGACAAAGAAAGTCCTCTGTGAATGGTGTTTCTCTGCTTTGGCAGGTTAGTAGAGACATCAGAGAGACAGGAAGTCATAGAGGACTAGGATGAGTTTGCCAGACAATATTCAGAGGAACTGAGTCATGAACGAATGTAGGTATATTTCAGGAAATACCAGTAAGTCACTGTGGTGAGACAGGAAAGGGAAACATGGTAAAGAGATGAGTTTGGTAAAATAAGCAGAGGCAAAACATAAATGTGAGTAAATTGTCATATATGCTGCCTCAGACAGTATTTAACCCTGCAGGAAGCAGAGAAACATTGAAGTACATCAGTTAAAAATTTAACTATCAAATTTGTGTTTTACATAAAACACTCTGGTCACCAAAAAATGGATTTAAAAATATTTGAGATCTAAAATCCCCCAGACTTAAAAGCCAACTGCATGGGAGACAGAGGTGGATACATTTGCAAGATAATGAGGATGTAGAATTAATAAACCTAGAGCTGCACATTCATTTTGCTTTGGATTTTTTTGTTAGATGTCAGCATACCTCCATCAGTGGCCATGGGCACCAAACAAAATGCCTCCACAAATGTGGACTTTGGTTCAAAGGTTTTCTCCAGACTTCCTTTCCCTATCTGTTTCTACCCTTCCCATGCATTGGTTCTCCTCATCCTCTACTCTGTTTATCTTCATAACGTGATCATCTTTGCCCATCTGGACCTATTTGGATTTTATAGCATAGCTCCCCTCGATTTTAACTTTAACTCAGATACTTCAGGATGCAGCTTCAAATAGTTTCTGGAATAGGTACACATCCAAACATGCCCAACCCTAGGTTTGGCTCAACCCTTGAGAACCATTGGTTGGAAAGAATACTGGAACAAAACTCTAGGTTTTCTCAGGATTCCATTTCCCATAGTGCTCACATAAGTGAAAGGATTGGAATAGAAGGTAGGGACAAGGTGCTAAGGCCTGAACCTTTTTGAACTCCTAAAATTCTTATGTTGAAATCTTAATGCCAACAATAATGCCATTAGGAGGCAGGGCCTTTTGGGAAGTAATTAGCCCAGTGAAATGGGATTTTTGCCCTTCTAAAAGACCTAAGGGAACTTGTTTACCCTTTCTACCATGACTGAATACAGTGTGAAGGCACCATTTATGAACCACAAAACAGGTCTCACCAGACAATGAATGTTCTGATACTTTGACCTTGGACCTCTCAGCCTACAGAATATAAGAAGTAAGTTTCTGTTGTTTATAAGTTATCTGGTTTACAGTTTTTTTTTTAAATAGCAGTCTGAATGGACTAATATACAGAGTTGAAAGTTTTGTCTCCCATAGATGGCACTCCCATGCCACTGGCAGGGATAGGAATAAAGTACCAAGCTCTATGTTCATAATGCCAGCAACACTCTAGGGGAAATTTATCAGTAACTTCCAGAAGCTATTCTGCTTCTGCTTACTGATCCATCAAAATGGATCAGAATGGTAAGTTCTAGATTTGAGAACAACTGTATCACATATACTATTCTCTAGGCTTACATGTGCTATAGAGCAGTAGGCAAAGACCACTGACTCAAAACAGTGTAGGTCTCTTGATAGTGACAGAAAATGTGTTTGGTAGCCCCACGCATCAAGGGTAAAATTCTGCTAAGGAATGGGATCAGTTGCATCTGAACCATGGAAACCAAGAAACCATGGTTTCTTGTCCATGAACTCTATTGCATAATAAAAGATTGGGCACTGCTTTATGAAAACAACTGTAGAGAATTGATTTATGGTAGAATAAGTAGCACAAAGGATCTATCTCCCCACCTAGACAACAATAGCATTGATGGAATTAGCCTGATACAACTATTTTAGAGCTCTAAAAATCTACTGCAACATTGCAACTTACTGGGGGAGGTCTTGGACAGTAAGTTGTGGCTAATTTTAGTCAATTTCAACTCCTAGAAAAGTATCAGCTCTCTGTCTGCACCTCAATGTTTATTGCAGCTCAATTCACAATAGACATGGAATCAACCTAAATGTCCATCAACAGAAGACTGGATAAAGAAATTGTGGGACATGTACTCTATAGAATACTATACAGCAGTAAAAAAAAAAAGAAAGAAAGAAAGAAATCCGGTCATTTGCAACAAAATGGAGGAATCTGGAAAACATCATGCTGAGTGAAATAAGCGAGTCCCAAAGGGACGAATATCATAGGTTCTCCCTGATCTGTGACAACTAACTGAGCACTTAAAAGGAAACCTAGAGAAGTGAAATGGACACTATGAGAAACAATGTCTTGATCAGCCCTTGTCCTGACTGTCCAGGAACAACTTACTATTTTATTCCTTTAAGCATTTTTCTGTTCCACTTAATACCATTGGTTTAACTCTTTAATTAACACACAATTATTCTTAGGTGTTTAAATTTAACTGAAAAGTGATCCCTGTTAAATATGAGTGGGAATAAGAGAGGGAGGAGATGTACAGTTCAGCACATGCTCACTTGGACTTACCCCTAATGGTAGAGCTAGAAACGTGCCAGGGGATTCCAATTCAATCCCATCAAGGTGGCATGTACCAATGCCATCTTAACTGTTAAAGTGATCAGTTTCAGTTCATAATTGATCAAAAAGATAAAATTAAGTGTCAAAGGGATTACATAAATAAAACCAGTGTCTGCAAATAATAATTGATAGAAATAAAAAGGAGAGAACGATCCAACATGGGAAGCGAGATACACAGCAGACTCATAGAATGGCAAATGCCCTAAACAGCACTCTGGCCTCAGAATCAGCCCTTAAGGCATTCGGATCTAGCTAAAAAGCCCATGAAAGTTTCGCAGGTATGGAAAGCCAAGACACTGTGGCCAAAAAAAAATGACCTAAATGAAAGATCTTTGTGAGTGAGATACCAGCAGAAAGAACAGGCCATCAAAGAAGGAGGTACCTTTCTCCAAAGGGAGGAGAGAACTTCCACTTTGAATATGGCCTTGTCTAAATAAGATCAGAGTTGGTGAACTCAAGAGGCTTCCATAGCCTTGGCAGCTCATGACAAGAGCCTCGGGTGATTACTGACATCATAAATAAGTGTCAATTGTTAAATCAACAACGGGAGTCACTGTGCACCTGCTCCCCATGTAGGATCTCTGTCCTTAATGTGCTGTACTATGCGAATTAATGGTAAAACTACTACTCAAACAGTACTCTATACTTCGTGTGCCTGTGTGGGTGCAGTCTGTTGAAATCTTTACTTAGTATATACTAAGTTGATCTTCTGTTTATAAAGATAATTAAAAATGAATTTTGATGAAGAATGGGATGGGAGAGGGAGTAGGAGATGGGATGATTGTGGGTGGGAGGGAAGTTAAGGGGGAAAAAGCCACTATAATTCAAAAGTTGTACTTTGGAAACTTATACTTATTAAATAAAAGTTGAAAAAGAAGAAAAGTATCAGCTCTCCATCTCAGACCCTTAATCCTGTAGCAAGGCAACTATGCACATGTTCCCAGAGCAACCCACACAGCTTATGTGAGCAAGTTTTGGCAAAAAAGACGTGGTTCTAATTGAGCTCTGATCTATGTTCCAATCGGTGGCTGCTGCTTCTGATCACAGAAGTACACTTTGGGGCGGGGTGGCCACTGTTGTTGAACCTACCACCACCCCAAGTTGTTGTAAACCTCAACCTCTGGTTGAAGTAAATTCCGTGAGACTTAAAGGGTCAGTGCCCTTTTTCCCTCCACACTTCATTTTTCTCTTCGGGGATCTAGACATTAAAAATCCAGGATATTCAAAGAGAATTTCATATGTAGGAGAAATTAGAAAGTGACTGTGCAAGAAGCCTTGTTAACACAGTAGGTAGCGTGTCAGTCTAATAATCTAAAGAAAATGTGCATGCTGAGGGGAAGGCTCAGAAAGATCTATGAAGACCTTAAGTTTATATTTCAGGCTGATCCTAGGCACAGAGATAGTCTGAAACATTCAAAAAAATTTTTAAAAAGATTTATTTATCATTTGAGAGGTAGAGTTACAGAGAGAGGGAGAGACAGAGAAAAAGGTCTTCCATCCACTGTTTGACTTCCCAAATGACTGCAATGGCCAGAGCTGGGCCAATCTGAAGCCAGGAGCCAAGAGCTTCTTCCAGTTCTCCCCATCAGGGTGGGGGTGGGGTTGGTGGGGGGGACTGTGCAGGGGCCCAAGAACTTGAGCCATCTTCTACTGCTTTCCCAGGCCATAGCAGAGAGCTGAATAGGAAGTGGAGCAGCCGGGACACAAACTAATGTCCATATGGGATGCCAGCACCATGGGTGGAATCTTAGCCTACTATACCACAGTGCCAACCCCTCAAAAATTAAAAAAATAAAATAAACAAAACAGTCACAGAAGTGGGCATTTCACCTAGTGTTTAAGATGCCAGTTAGGACAACCACATCCTACATCGCAGTGCCTGGATTCAGTTCCTGTCTCCAGCTCCTGATTCCAGTTTCCTGTTTATGCAGACCCTAGGAGACAGCAGCAATGGCTCAAGTAGTTGGATTCCTGTTGCTTATACAGAAGTCCTGGATTCTGTTCCTGGCTCCAAGCTTCAGCCCTCAGGCTATCGTGGGCATCTGGGGAGTAAACCAGCAGGGAAGCTCCCTCAAGCTCTCCTTCACTCTCTCCCTGCTCTCCCTCCTGCCCTCTCTCCCTCTCAAATAAATAAATAGAATTGGTTTTTTAAACAGTAACAAGGGGGCCAGCGCTGCGGCTCACTAGGCTAATGCTCCGCCTGTGGTGCAGGCACACCGGGTTCTAGTCCCGGTCGGGGCGCCGGATTCTGTCCCGGTTGCCCCTCTTCCAGGCCAGCTCTCTGCTGTGGCCAGGGAGTGCAGTGGAGGATGGCCCAGGTGCTTGGGCCCTGCACCCCATGGGAGACCAGGAGAAGCACCTGGCTCCTGGCTCCTGCCATCAGATCAGCGCGGTGCACCAGCCGCAGCATGCCAGCCGCGGCGGCCATTGGAGGGTGAACCAACGGCAAAGGAAGACCTTTCTCTCTGTCTCTCTCTCTCACTGTCCACTCTGCCTGTCAAAAAAAAAATTAAAAAAATTAAATTAAACAGTAACAAGGGACCAGCACTGTGGTGTAGTGAGTAAAGCTGCCACCTGCAGTACCAGCATCCCATATGGACACCGGTTCAAGTCCCAGCTGTTCCACTTCTGATCCAGTTCTCTGCTATATGGCCTGGGAATGCAGTAAAAGATGGCCCAAATGCTTGGGCCCTTGCACCCACTTGGGAGACTCAGAAGACGCTTCTGGCTCCTGGCTTCGGATTGGCACAGTTCCAGCCATTGCAGCCATCTGGAGAGTGAACCAGCAGACGGAAGACCTCTCTCTCTCTCTCTCTCTCTCTCTCTCTCTGCCTCTGCCTCTCTGTAACTGACTTTCAAATAAATAAATAAATATTTTACAAAGTAACCAAAAAACAGCAAATCTCAAAAAAGGAGAATCAGATCTCCAGAGTTGCTACATTATTAGATTCAAATGTCCAATTTTCAAATAAGGCATGCAAAAAAACAAAAACACAGGAAATATGATCCATTCAAGAAATGAAAATAAACACACTGTCTCTCAGAAACACTTGATTGAACAACTAGATAGACAATTTAAAACTTGCCTTTAAGGTGATCAAAAATCCCTTAGAGAAAATCAAGACAATAATGCATAAATAGAAGTATCAATAAAGAGATAGAAAATAAAGGAAACCAAAAAGAAATTCTGGAGCTGCAAAGTACAACAACTGAACTGAAAAGTTGACTAGAAGGTTTCAAAGACAGCTTTGAGTGGCCAGAATAATCAGCGAACTTGAAGGAGGAAAATGAAAATTACTGAATCTGAAGACCAGATGGAAAGAAGATGGGCTCCTGCACGCGCCCCTGCTGCCGGCTGCCCCTGTGGGTCCCTAGTGCTCCCGCCGCTGGCCCCCTCCCAGGCCCAGCCGCCTCCATTGCCCGCCCCAGTACTGGAACGAGAAGCTGCCTAGGGGAGGAAGGCAAGGGACATGGGGGCAGCCAGGGCAAGGTTCACCTCCATTTCAGCTGATCATGGGAGAGATTGAAGTCTCTCCTGATTATAGCTGGTTTAGAAGTACAGTTCCCCTTTCAAAGATTATCATGGATGATAATGACAGAAAGATCTGGTTGCTCTATGATGCAGGCTCTAGAAGTATCAGGGACTGCAGAGTTATTTTTCTGGCCAATTTTGGCTTTGACTGGATGGGATTACCGGGTTATAGGTTTGCAGTATCCAGTTTATTGAGGCTGTCTTGAATTTTGTCATAGATTCAGAAAACTTTTAGATCATTTACAATTGGATAAAGTTCATCTTTTGGGGGCTTCTTTGGGAGGCTTTTTGGCCCAGAAATTTGCTGACTATAGTCACAAGTCTCCCCAGAGTCCAGTCCTCTGCAATGCCTTCAGTGACACCTCTACCTTTAACCAGACTTGGATTGCAGACGGCTTTTGGCTGATGCCAGTATTTATGCTAAAAAAAAAAAAAAATAGCTCTTGGAAACTTTTCTTCTGGCCCAGAGGACCCTATGATGGCTAACACAATTGAATTCATGGTGGACAGTCTGGAAAGATTGGGTTGGAGTGAACTGATTTCCAGACTTACCCTGAATTGTCAAAAAAAATGCTTATGTGAAACCTCATAAAATTCAGGACATCCCTGTAACCATTATGGATGTGTTTGATCAGAGTGCACTTTTAACTAAAGCTAAGGAAGAAATGTACATACAGTATCCTAATGCTGGGAGAGCTCACCTTAAAACAGGAGGCAAAGACAGGGGCCGGTGCTGTGGCACAACAGGTAAAGCTGCCACCGGCAGCACCGGCGTCCCATATGGGCACCAGTTTGAGTCCCTCCTGCTCCACTTCCAATTCTACTCTCTGCTATCGCCTGGAAAAGCAGTGGAAGATGCCCCAAGTCCAGGGGCCCCTACACCCGCGTGGGAGACCTGGAAGAAGCTCCTGGCTCCTGACTTCAGATGGGCCCAGCTCCGGCCATTGTGGCCAATTGGGAGTGAACCAGCAGATGGAAGACCTCTCTCTCTGCCTCTCCTCTTTCTGTGTAACTCCGACTTTCAAATAAATAAATAAATCTTTAAAACACACACACACACACACACACAGGAGGCAATTTGGATACTTGTGCAGAAGTGCAGAGGTGAATTTACATACAGATACATTTGCTGCAGTTCCACGGAACCAAATACGTGGCCATCGACCATTCAGTGGTCAGTGCCGAGGAGCTCGAGGTGCAGAAAGGCAACCTCAGTATCAGCCAGGAGGAGCAGTAGCTGTGGCTTCCACTGTCGGTGATGAGGCGACCCGGCGTATCCTTGTACAGTCAGTGATGACGGCGCCACCAGTCAGCCCCAGCCTTCGGGTGCAGCGGGTTCCCGGTTCTCACTGTGTTTGGGAAACAGGACTATTGTCATCCACGGGACAGCGGCAGCTCTTCTAAGCCAGTGCAACTGCCCCCTCTTTGGGTTTTTCTTTGTTTGTTTGTTTTAGCTTTTGAATTCAGGAAGTTCTTTTGAAGACTCCCTTAAGAACTGTGATAATTTTTTTTTTTTATTTTGACAGGCAGAGTGGACAGTGAGAGAGAGACACAGAGAGAAAGGTCTTCCTTTGCTGTTGGTTCACCCTCCAATGGCCGCCACGGCTGGTGCGCTGCGGCCGGCGCACCGCGCTGATCCGATGGCAGGAGCCAGGAGCCAGGTGCTTCTCCTGGTCTCCCATGGGGTGCAGGGCCCAAGCACCTGGGCCATCCTCCACTGCACTCCCAGGCCACAGCAGAGAGCTGGCCTGGAAGAGGGGCAACCGGGACAGAATCCGGCGCCCCGACCGGGACTAGAACCCGGTGTGCCTGCACCACAGGCGGAGCATTAGCCTAGTGAGCCGCGGCGGTGGCCTGAACTGTGATAATTTTGCTACCAAAAGTCCTCACCCCTGTGTCCTCAAGTGAATATCAATTTCTGAGGTTTGGGATTTTGTGAATTTTTCTTTCCTTTCCTTTCCTTTCTCCTTCCTTTCTTCTTCTTGCCTTTTATGTTACTCTCTAGATGCTGCACATCCAAACTGTGTGTCAGAAGGATGTTGGCTACTTTTAGGCTTTCTTAGGCGTAACCATTGTCAGAGGGCCGGGGCTCCCGCCCCATGGTGTGCTCTCTTGTGAACCAATTACTTTTACTTTCCAGTTAAGCACATTGTTCTGAGTGCCTGCTGTTGTCCTTCTAGACTATTGCAATCATTTCGAATAAAAATATGACTAAAAAAAAGATGGAAGAAAAGTAAATAGAGGCCGGCGCCGTGGCTCAACAGACTAATCCTCCACCTTGAGGTGCAGGCACACCGGGTTCTAGTCCCGGTCGGGGCGCCGGATTCTGTCCCAGTTGCCCCTCTTCCAGGCCAGCTCTCTGCTATGGCCCGGGAATGCAGTGGAGGATGGCCCAAGTGCTTGGGCCCTGCACCTGCATGGGAGACCAGGAGAAGCACCTGGCTCCTGCCTTCGGACCAGCACGGCGCGCCGGCCGCAGCGGCCATTGGAGGGTGAACCAACGGTAAAAGGAAGACCTTTCTCTCTGTCTCTCTCTCTCACTGTCCACTCTGCCTGTCAAAAAAAAAAAAAAAAAAAAGTAAATAGAGCCTAAGTACAACATCATGTGGACCAATACACATAATATGGAAGTCTCATAAGGAAGAAAAAGAGAGAGAGAGAGAAAGAGAGAGAGAGAGATGAGAAGACAAAAAATGAAAGAAGACACTAATGCAAGAAATGAGATGCAAATAAGTTGTAAGGCATATAGAAAACAAATAGCAAAATGAAAGGGTAAGTTCCTCCTTATCAGTAACAGTCCTTATTAGTAACTATTTTACATGCAACCAGATTAAACTCTTTAATCAAAAGAGATTAGATGAATTAATAAAAATACATGGTCCAACTATATGCTGTCTACAAGAGACTCACTTTAGATCCAACAACATAAACAGATCAAAAGTGAAAGGATGGGGAAAACATTTTGTGCAAATAGTAACCAAAAGAGAGTAAGGACAGGGGTACTAATATCAGACAAAATAGACTTTAAATCAAAAAGTTTATAAGAGATAGGAAGATAGATAGATAGATAGGCTCAACAGAGAAAGAAGATAGTTATAAATTATATATAGTTATAAATGTTTATCAATGTAATGACAGATCACCAAAACATATAAAACAAAAACTAACAGAAAGAAACACAGTTTTATAACAATAGATGGACACTTTGGTGCCCCGGTCTTTTTATTTATTTTTTTAAAAAAGATTTATTAATTTTTTTGAAAGTCAGAGTTACACAGAGAGAAGGAGAGGCAGAGAGAGAGGGAGGTCCTCCCCAGTTAGCCACAACGACTAGAGCTGTGTCTATCTGAAGCCAGGAAACAGGAGCTTTCTTCCAAGTCTCCCACGTGCGTGCAGAAGCCCAAGGACTTGGGCCATCTTCTACTGCTTTCCCAGGCCATAGCGGAGAGCTGGATCTGAAGTGGAGCAGCCGAGTCCTGAACCAGTGCCAATATGGGATGCCAGCACTGCAGGCGATGGCTTAACTGGCTATGCCACAGTACTGGCCCTGCCCCAGTCTTTTTTTTTTTTTTTTTTTTTTGACAGAGTGGACAGTGAGAGAGAGAGAGACAGACAGAGACAGAGAGAAAGGTCTTCCTTTTACCATTGGTTCACCCTCCAATGGCTGCTGTGGCCGGCGCACCGTGCTGATCCGAAGCCAGGAGCCAGGTGCTTTTCCTGGTCTCCCATGCAGGTGCAGGGCCCAAGCACTTGGGCCATCCTCCACTGCACCCCCGGGCCATAGCAGAGAGCTGGCCTGGAAGAAGGGCAACCGGACCGCCCCAGTCTTAATAATTAATAAAATAGGGGCCGGCGCTGTGGCAAAGTAGGTTAAGCCTCTGCCTGCAGTGCCGCCATCCCATATTGGCGCTGGTTTGAGTCCTGGCTGCTTCATTTCCAATCCACCTCCCTGCTGATGGCCTGAGAAAGCCAGGGAAGATGGCCCAAGCACTTGGGCCCCTGCACTGATGTGGGAGACCTGGAAGAAGCTCCTGGCTCCTGGCTTTGGATTGGCAACCATTGCAGCCATTTGGGGAGTGAACCAGCGGATGGAAGATCTCTCTCTTTATTTCTCCTCCTCTTCTCTCTCTCTCTGTAACTCTGCCTCTCAAATAAATAAAAAATCTTTTTAAAAATTAATAAAACAAGAAGATAAGCAAATATAAGACTTAATACAATAAAGTAACTCAATCAAACATAGTACACTCTACCTAACAACAGCATACACATTCTTCTTAAATGCGCATGAGACATATTACAGGATAGACCATACATGTATTAAGTCACAAATGAAGTTTCAATATATTTTAAAAGATAGATACATATCTTCTCTGACCACAACAAGATGAAGTTAAAAATCAGTAAGATTTTCCAGAGTAAAGCTGGAAAAATGAAAAATTCATGGAAATTAAACAACATACTCTTAATTAATCAATAAATCAAAAAAGAAATCACAAAGGATATTAGAAAATATTTAAAGAACAGTGAAACCTAAAACACAAGCTTATGATATGCAGCAAAAGCAGTTCTCATTCAGAAATCAAGGAACTAGGAAAAAAAGTAGAAACTAAGCAAAAAACTAGCAGAAGAGAGGAAATAAAGACTGGAGCAGAAAAATATAGCAAATATAAAAACAATAGAGAAAAAGAAAACAAGTGGAATCAAAATTGATTATTTGAAGTATCAAGAAAATTGACAAAACTTTAGCTAAATGTACTAAAAAAGAGAGAATTCAAGTAACTAAAATCAGAAATGAAAATGGGGACATTGCCATAAATTCTATGGAAATAAAAATGATTATAACAGGGGTGTTTCATCTAGCAGTTAAGATGCTATTTGGGCCACCGACACCCCTTATTGGAGTTCTTCAATTCAAATATTAGTTCACTCTCAATTCCAACTTTCTGCTAATGTGTACTAAGGAAGCATCAGTGATTATCCTAATAACTGGGTTTCTGCCACGCACATAGGAGACTTACATAGAATTCCCAGCTCCTGTTCCAGTCTCAGCTGTTGCAGGCACTTGAGGTATGAACCAGTGAATGGGAGAGCGCTCTCTCTCTCTCTCCTCTTTCAAATAATAAATATTTTTAAATGATTCTAAAAGAGTATACCAGAAAACTGGAGTATGTGGATAAAATGGACAAATTCCTAGAAACACAAAAACCACCAAGATTAAAAAAATCATATAGAACTATATCTAGAATATTTGACTAGAACTATAACTTGTAAGGAGACTGAATCACTAATCAAAAATTTCCCAGAAAAAAAAAGCTCTGGACCTGATGACTTAATGAGTGAATTCTACCAAACATTTAAAAACAAATAATACCAATTTATCACAAACTTAAAAACAAATAGAAGAGGAGGAATACTTCCTAATCATTCTGTGAGAAGGCCATTACCTGATAAGCAAGGCCAAAGAAACTATAAGAAAACTACAGACCAGGGCTGGTGTTGTGGCACAGCAGGTTAAGCTACTATTTCCAACACTGGCATCCCATGTCAGAGTTTCTGTTAAGAGACTTGACTGCTCTGATTCTGATTCAGCTTTCAGCTAATGCACCTGGGAAAACAATGGAACATGGCCCAAGAACTTGTGTCCCTGGAAGATATTTCTCTCTTTCTCTCTCCCTCTCTCTCACTCTTTCTTCTCTTTCACTTTACCTTTCAAACAAATAAACATACATCTTCAAAAAATAAAGAAAACTACAGACCAATATCCCTAGGATCACTGATCCTTAACAAAATATCAACAGACCAAAATTCAGCAGTGTCTTAATGTCTTATATGCCATGATCAAAGGAGATTTTCCTGCTGTAAAGATGACTCGACATACAAAAATTGATCAATATAATAAATCACACTAACAGAACAAAAGAAAAAAACACATGATCATCTCAATGCCAAAAAAAATGCAATTGATAAAAATTGAATACTCCTGGGGCCGGTGCTGTGGTGTAGTGGGTAAAGCTGCTGCCTGCAGGGCCAGCATCCCATATGGGTGCCGGTTCCAGTGCTGGCTGCTCCACTTCTTCTTTTTTTAAAGATTTATTTATTTATTTATTTATTTATTTATTTGAAAGTCAGAGTTATACAGAGAGAGAAGGAGGTTCAGAGAGAGAGAGAATGAGAGCAAGAGGTCTTCCATCCACTGGTTCACTACCCAATTGGCTGCAACAGCCGGAGCTGTGCCAATCTGAAGCCAGGAGCTTCTTCCCGGTCTCCCATACGAATACAGGGGCCCAAGGACTTGGGCCATCTTCTACTACTTTCCCAGTCCATAGCAGAGAGCTAGATCAGAAGTGGAGCAGCTGGGACTTGAACTGGTGTCCATATGGGATGCCGGCACTTCAGGCAGCAGCTTTACCCGCTACGCCATAGTGCCCGCCCTGCTTCACTTCTGATCCAGCTCTCTGCTATGGCCTGGGAAAGCAGTCGAAGATGGCCCAAGTCCTTGGGCCCCTGTACCCGCATGGGAGACCTGGAAGAAACTCCTGGCTCCTGGCTTTGGAATGGCCCAGCTCAGGCCTTTGAGGCCATTTGAGGAGTGAACCAGTGGATGGAAGATCTCTCTCTCTCTCTCTCTCTCTCTCTCTGCTTCTCCCTCTCTGTAACTCTGCCTTTCAAACAAATAAATAAATCTTTTCAAAAATTGAATACTCTTTCACGGTAAAAAAAAAAAAAAAAATACTCGGGCCCGGCACTGTGGCTCACTTGGTTAATCCTCTGCCTGCAGCACCGGCATCCCATATGGGCACCAGATTCTGTCCCGGTTACTCCTCTTCCAGTCCAGCTCTCTGCTGTGGCCCAAGAGGGCAGTGGAGGATGGCCCAAGTGCTTGGGCCCTGCACCCGCATGGGAGACCAGGAAGAAGCACCTGGCTCCTGGCTGTGGATCAGCCCAGCGCGCTGGCTGTGGTGGCCATTTTGGAGGTGAACCAACGGAAGGAAGACCTTTCTCTCTGTTTCACTCTCTGTAACTCTACCTCTCAAATAAATAAATAAATAATCTTTAAAAAATACTCAACACGTTAGGAATAGATAAAAACTATCCCAGCATACTAAAAGAAAAACCTGTAGTAAATACATTTAATGGCTCTTCCTTTGAAAGCTAAGCAGACATGCAGAGTTTTATGAACACCTATTCTCACACCCTTAACCAGGACTGGAGGCAGAACACAATTCCAAAGATTTTTTATTATTATTTATTTTTTTTTTCACAGGCAGAGTGGATACTGAGAGAGAGAGAGAGACAGAGAGAGAAAGGTCTTCCTTTTGCTGTTGGTTCACCCTCCAATGGCCGCCGCGGCCAGCGCACTGCGGCCAGCGCATCGCGCTGATCCGAAGCCAGGAGTCAGGTACTTATCCTGGTCTCCCATGGGGTGCAGGGCCCAAGCACTTAGGCCATCCTCCACTGCACTCCCTGGCCACAGCAGAGAGCTGGCCTGGAAGAGGGGCAACTGGGACAGAATCCGGCGCCCCGACCGGGACTAGAACCGGGTGTGTGCCTGCGCTGCAAGTCGGAGGATTAGCCTATTGAGCCATGGCGCCGGCCCCTTCGTGTCTTCATATATATCTATTCCTTCGTGTATTTCTGCTTCAGGTATATCCAATTTTTTTAAAGATTTTATTTATTTATTTTATTTGAGAGTTAGAGTTACAGACAGTGAGAGGGAGAGACAGAGAGAAAGGTCTTCCTTCCACAGGTTCACTCCCCAAATGACCACAATGGCTGGAGCTGCCCCAATCCAAAGCCAGGAGCAAGGTGCATCTTCCTGGTTTCCCATGTGGGTACAGAGGCCCAAGGATCCAGGCCATCTTCTACTGCTTTCCCAGGCCATAGCAGAGAGCTGGACTGGAAGTAGAGCAGCCGGGACTAGAACCAGTGCCCATATGGGATGCCAGTGCCGCAGGTGGAGTATTAACCTACTGTGCCACGGTGCCAGCCCAGGTATATTCAATTTTTCAGTTTTCTGATATCCTCAGCTTACTCAGGCCACATCCTTACTTCATACCAGCTCAGTCTCCCTTTTAACAACCTTCAGAAGGAACCCTTAGTGTCACATTTAACTGGGCTCTGGATTTAGGCTCATATTTGGCAAAAATCTGGTACTTATCCCCACTAATAAAGTTATGGGCCACAGAGGGCATTCTTGGGAACCCCTGGAAAGCTAAGTAATCACCAACCTCCAACCTGGCCAGGTGAATGAGTCTATGTGCCTAGCATGCTGTTGCCGTCATTGTTTTAATTATAAGAGCAAGAATGGTTTATGTGTTCATTCAACAAATATTTACTAAGCATTTCCTGTGGATCAGGCACTATTTAGGTTCTGGGGACACATCAGTGAACAAAACTAACCAAACAAACAAAAAAAATCCCTGCCTTTATGGAACTTATGTCACATGGGAAGGAGGGAATTAACTACTAACAAATACTCATGTGTGCATGAGTCTTAAGCACATAGCTTAAGACTCAGCATAGCTATTTACCAGAGGCTATGAACGCTTTGTAGAAACTCCTGGTAAAAACTGATCCCTTCCCCAGTTAGCTTAGCTTCACATCTCACTTAGCCCTTTCTTTTGATTTTGTCTGTTTTAACTTGTAGTATAGCTTCAAATATCCTCATTCTGACTTAGAAACCTTCACTGTAATCCATGTCACCCACACTTCTGACCAACTAGCTACAAATTCAGAGTTCCTACCATCCTCTATTGGAACAACTCACAGAATTCAGGAAAGCATACTAGCTTTTATTATAATTTTATTGTAAAGGATACAGATCAGAACCAGCCAAAGGAAAAGACACATGGATGAGGTCTGAGAAGGTCCCAAACTGGTTCACTCCTCAAATGCCCACAAAGTCAAAGCTGCCCAGGGCCAGGGTCACAGGACGCAGGGACCAAATCCAGGTTTTCTCCAGGGGTGACAGGGATCCAACTAAAAAAAAAGTCACAGGAGAGGAATCTGAACTAACAGACATTTCTAAGTGTCTCCCAGTTTATTACCATTAGATCATAACCTTTTTTGTTCTAAACTATGTCTCCATAATCTATCTACCAACCACAACTATCAAACTATTAAGGAAAATAACTACTCATGTTTAACTGTTTCTTCAGGTCTCCATTGCCTTTTGTCATGTAAAATTTACAATAAGTAAATCTGTATCTGTTTCTTTGTCTTTTTTTGTAGGGACCTCAAAGGTGGAGAAAAAGCAAATTATTTTTCCTTCTTGCAAGTGAAAGTAACTTTCCCCAGAATACACTGCTAGTTCAGGGCACAGCTGAGGTTTGAACAAAAGATTCTAAGTCTAGAACCTGCCTCCTCTTATTAATTATGCAGCATATTCCAATCACCTGACCCTCTAACCAGTTGACCTGGGTCTCTTCTGGAAGGAAATGAATTCCCTTATCTTTTTGTATGTGATTGAAATAAATGTCCTTCCTTCAAATATCAACTTGGCTAATTCCCTCATATCTGTTATGGAATGAATTTTGCCTCTTCTACATTTTATATGTTGATATCCTAATCCCCAGCATGCAATAGAATGTCTAGTACGTAGTAAGTGATCATAAAATAAGTGGCAAGGAAGAAGAAAATCCAGAGCCGCATAGAACAGGAAGGAAGCAAGGAGTCAAAGTGACCTGGCTTGTGTTTAAAATGGGGTCAGCACAATGACAAATAACAACCTATACAAAAGATCGAGATGGCCAGAATAAGAAAGGCAAACTGGATCCAAAGCAAGGAGGCATCTGAGGTCACTCAACACTTACGGGCGTGAAAGGCAGCCGAGGGCTAATTCTGCTTGCTTCACCTGCTCAGAAGTTTCCTCCGAATGCTTTAAAAGCTTCTCCCTCTTGTTCTGGCCCTTTCTGTCCCTAGCCCAGGCAGGATTGATGGTGATCTAGGAATGATGGAGAAGTCTACTCAGCTCCTAAAGTTTCCTCCCCTCCTGGGGCTTGAGAGCCCTAGAAAAAATAATGTTTAGAATTCAGGCAGCAGCACATATGAAGAGTCCCTGGGGATCCATTTTATTGTCAGCATTTGCACTTCACCTCTGTACCTGGATCCTTTTGATGGGATCTTAGTTGTTTCATTCCTGAATGCTTTCTCATTAATTACTTTAAGCCCTTTATTCAAAAGTCTCCGAGCAGCCTGATTCAGCACTTAGGATTCCTGTCAGTACACAAGGGGATTTAGGACAAAGAAAAATTTCAACACACCCCCTTCTCCCAGCCACCTCCTCCACTCACAGCTTCTTCTCTACACTAGGGGGTGCTATTTAACCTCCCCCACTTCCTCATTTTACCCGCTTGGGTCACAAGCCCCATTATTGTGCTCTTCACCCTCAAATCTCCATCAGCCACAACTCTTGAAGAAATGTTTATGAAATCTTAAGTCTAGAATTCCACCTGAAGTGTGGAAAAATCTCACAAAGCTCCTTTTGCAGAAAAAAGATTCATCATTATCAAAGGTTTGGCCTGCTCTGTAGAATCCCTTGCAACAGAAGAGAAGGGGATATTTCTTTCTAACTGCATAGAGTATGTGACAAAGTCTGTAAATACTCTTCAAGTCCAGGCAAGTAGAGGAAACTCCTCATTCTGAACCAAACGGAGAAGAGTGAAATGCTTCTGTGAAGGAGGAGACTGTAACAGTGAAGGGACAAGCAAGAGAATCAATCTTCCAGATCAGTGGATGAAAAGAAAGGGATGTAAACCAGGAGCTGCTGAAGCTGAGCAAGGAAGACTCACAGCTTCTCCCAATGCTATAACTCCCGGTCCCCAAACTCTGCAAGTCTCCAGTTCTACATCTCATTACCCCCCTTACAATCTTCTGTTGGTATGGGGGCAGTGATCTACCCTTGTGACAGAGACTCAGAAGTGGAGGGGGGTGGTGGAGAGAAGAATTCCCCATTCCTAGCATTCTTAGCTGACTCCTGAACACACATCTCCCTATATAAATTCTATTCATCTGGTGGCCAAGTCTGGTAGTCCTGTTGAAACTCTACTTCAGAAAACTATGGGTTAAACACAGCTAACCACCATGCATAATCTGGTTACTATAGGGAATGCATTCTGAGTTCCACATAACTCACTTCTACAAATGAACCACTGGAATTCTGTCATTCTAATGTGGGGATTGCTTGCAAAGTCTCAAATGAGAGAGTGAGTTATACTGATACCCTTTGGAACTACAGTTAGGTTCATAGGACAAGGAAAGTTTGTGTGTTCTCTTTGCTTGAGTGCTTTCTCATGTTGCCTTTTGATCACTCTGCAGATCCAAAATACTTTCCTCTCCTTTTGTCCAGGTCTTACAGGACTCTAAGGCCTCTGATCAGCACATCCATTGATTGCTATAGAGTCAAAGCAAAGGTTTTATGTCATACTTTCTCAGAAATGCAAAGGAACAATAAGAGTTAGTAGGAAGCTTAATTCTAGCCTCTTTGGGCTCTTTGGATCATGAAAACTACTAAAGCAAATCTGATAAAAGTACACTTACTACTGAAGTTCAGAGAATTAAGTTTATCTAAATTCAGATTAAATATACTTTATTTGTGTGTGAGAGAAAGTGACTCATGCAGTCTCAGTGAAGTTGAAAATCTAGCTAGCTCAGAAAAGACGCCAATCCTAAGTGAACTCTAGCTCACTGTTTATATGCAAGCTAGCCACCAAATTATATTTATCCTTTTGAGCAGGAGTGGGGGCGATGAGGGCTTTTAACAAAACAACACAGTCAACTTGTAGTACGTGGAAATATTCCTGCATTGCTAGTTTTTCTGAACACACACACACACACACACACACACACTGATTTGAAAATAGCAAAAGGGTCAGGCGTTATAGTCCAACAGGTTAAGCCACCACTTGTGATGCCAGCATCCAATATCAGAGTACCAATTCAAGTCCTAACTACTCTGCTTTCAACCCAGCTCTCTACTAATGGGCCTGGGATAGCAGTGGATGATGGTCCAAGTGCTGGGCCCTTGATACCCACATAGGAGACCAAGATGGAATTTCTGGCTCCTGGCTTCAGCCTGGCCCAGCCCCAGCTGTTGTAGCCATTGGGGGAGTGAATCAGCTAATGGAAAATCAATCTCTCTCTCTGTCCCTCTCTCTCCCTCTCTTTCTTTCTGCCTATATTTCAAATAAATAAATAATTTTTAAATAGCAAGAATGAACAAGCTTTTTCTTTCTAAAGATCTATTTATTTGAAAAGTAGAGTTACAGAGAAAGAGGGAAAGACAGAGAGATTTTCCATCAGCTGGTTCACTCCCTCAATGGCCACAATGGCTGGAGCTGGGCCAGGCAGAAGCCAGGAACTTCTTCCGGATCTACCATGTGGGTACAGAGACCCATCTTCCTCTGCTTTCCTAAGCGAACTAGCAGGGAGCTGGATCAGAAGTGGAGCAGCTGGAAATCGAACCAGAGCCCATACAGGATACTGGCACTACAGGTGATGGCATAACTTGCTACACCACAGCACTGGCATCAGACTTTTTCATATGAAGTCCTGAAAATATTCAAAAACTATTCATAAGTGTGAGGATGGTGACAAAATTCAGTTAAGTCCACTTGAACACTTGAAACCTGCCAACAACATTACATGTATTATCTTTAAGCAACCATCTTTTTGAAGTAGACCATGAATAATGTAGAGTTGTGTGTTAATCCCACTTCTAGCCTTGTACAGAAGCTTGTTGATACTGGTAGGCTCAAGTCTAGTAACCTGAATGAGTTCATTGAACAATCCTCCCTTAAAGCTATGGCTGCAGTGGGAGTTCGGATCACTCTACCTCTTATCCCCCAGGATAGCTAGTAAAGCTTTAGAAGGGACATCCCTCCTCCTGGCAGATGAGCAATGACCATCAGCTCTTGTGGGAAGACCTTCATTACCCTCTTTCTAAAAATGGCTGCTGAGTTTCAGAAGCAAGTCCATTATTCTCCATGTCTCTTAAAATGTACAATATTAGAAACCCAATTAGTTTTTATTTACCAGCTCCTCCCCTCTCATTGCCAAACAAAGCTCTGGATACTAACTAGTCATTATGACTATTAGATCTCATTGAGTTTGCTGAACTTTTTCTATGTTTCTCTGGATGAGTGAATATGGATTGATTGGGTTTCTCAGAGCAGCTGCTACATCTAGGATCTGTGAAAATAGAGTCTGTGTCTCCATCCCAACCTCATATAACTGAGTAGACTCAGCAAGAACCTGTGCTCAGGACTCCAAATCTTCCTTCTATAACACCATATGCCCTAGGCCAAGGGACTAAAGAAAAACAGAACCATTGCCTTGTTGCCAGGGCAACCAAGCAGGTTGCTCTGAATCCAGTGGCTCATAACAAAATGCTCACTCTCTCCTTGCTACGAGGCAGAGGTTGATCTAGCCAGGGTAGATGTTAGATTCCAATTGGTTAGAACTGGAACACATTTGCCATGTAGCATCGGGAAGTCAGATGGACCGACTAAATCAGAATCCTTTAGAGAAAGTTTATATTTGAAAGCTGCAAGATTAACAGCCAATACTTATACAAAAAACAAAGGCCAGAGGTTGTGATTAGAGAACCAGGACTTGAGAATCACACAAACTGGGATTCAGTTTTTAAAAAGGTATGGAACAAATGAAGGCATCCAAGATTGCTGATGTGAAGAATCTCAGGATGTTTTTGAGTGAAGTAAAGAATCCATGAAACACAAAAGGATACAGGGTCAGATTTGTCAGCCTCATAGTAAAGTGCATAGCCTTCTACCTCCTGCCTAATTCTTGGGTTAGTTGGAACAAATCCTATTTTCAGTTCCAGGCTCAGCAGTGTGCATCTGTTTGGCACATTTTAGGAAAGCTCCTTCCTCAGAACTGTGGCTACATCCTCCTACTTTGACCTCTGCTTGAACACATTGCAGAAGGTCTTCCTGTTTCAATAGTTTGCAGCTAAATCTCAGACAAGGTCACAAGTTAGTCACCACTGAAGGCTCTGCAGATCTCAATGGAATCTGTGTGTTAGACAACCATACAAATAAGACAAAATCCAAATGCTTGTCATAGTCCTCAAGGCTTGACTCATAAGTCTTATATTATTACCTGTATGCATACATCATTCAGCCTCGCCAATCATTTTGTTTCTTGATCATGCCAAGATCTGATTCTTCATCAAATCTCCTACTAATGAGGTAAGGTTCCCCAAGACATGAGACATGCCTATCAGGACCCAGCACATCCCATTCTTCTGGACCACTCTCGGAATTCCTGGAACCACAGAATGCCTTCTCCAAGCAGCTTCAAGACTGCTGCTAGAGGCCGGCGCCGCAGCTCACTAGGCTAATCCTCCGCCTTGCGGCGCCGGCACACCGGGTTCTAGTCCTGGTCGGGGCGCTGGATTCTGTCCCAGTTACCCCTCTTCCAGGCCAGCTCTCTGCTGTGGCCAGGGAGTGCAGTGGAGGATGGCCCAAGTGCTTGGGCCCTGCACCCCATGGGAGACCAGGAGAAGCACCTGGCTCCTGCCTTCGGAAAGGCGCGGTGCTCCGGCCGCAGCGCGCCAGCCACGGTGGCCATTGGAGGGTAAACCAACGGCAAAGGAAGACCTTTCTCTCTGTCTCTCTCTCTCATTGTCCACTCTGCCTGTCAAAAAAAAAAAAAAAAAAAAAAAAAAAAAAAAAAAAAGACTGCTGCTAGGACCCACAAGGACCTCTTCCCTAAGACCATTCTCCTGAGGAACCACTGTCGCTGGCATGTACATCTTTATACTTTGTCTACACAACATATCGTGGGGTACAATAAAATGGAAAATAATTATTTAACAAAGAAATAAAGTGACTCAACATGTTTGCTCAGTTCTGCTAAAGAAAAAAAGGGGGCAGGGTAAATTGAAAGCAGTACCGTTCAGTTGTGCCCTGAAGTCCACACATTTATTTAGGCTTCATTAAACCAGAAAGCCTGGTCAGAGCTCCTTTCCCCAAGGGCCTTTGGCTTTTGCCCTTTGGCAGATAATCCAGGAACTTGACCCAGGTCTTTCCGTAACCCAGTGCCTCAGAGGTTTGAGGATTAAATTTAGCATTTCTAAATTAGCTACTAAACTAAAGTAAATTAGCTACTAAACTAATGCTGTAACACAACTTTTGTCACTGACAGTCAAGATTGTCTTCTTAAAATATTTTCCAAGTCAGAATGCCAATCAAACTTGGATTATGGTTCAGAGACCTGAATATTTAGTATTTGCCTTCTTAAAAAAGAGCTACTCATGAATATCAGTTGGCTGACACATATTACATGGTAAATGTAAATGAAAATAATCAGTTACTATATGGCTATTCAAAAGGCCTGTAACTCCAGGCAATGTTAATTCTTAAAATAATTTTATATACAGTGCAAATTAGTTTGTTATTTCAGCTCCTTCACTGACAAACCTGGGGACAGGGACTACTTTGTTTCTGTGCTTCCTTTTTGTCTGTAATGACTAAGATATTAAAAGTGATATACACATGGGGTGTATTAATTTCACTCCAGCCTCTTGTCTTGCACCCAGAGAAGCATGCGAAGTGCAGACAAATGTAGTATAGGGTGTGCAAAGTGGTAACAAATTTTATTCAAAAGGTAAGAAAGTGAACACATGGGGCCAACGCTGTGGTATAGTGGGTAAAGCCGCTGCCTGCAGGGCTGGCATCCTATACGGGCACCAGTTTAAGTCCTAGCGGTTCCACTTCCAATCCAGATCCCTGCTAATGGCCTGGGAAAGCAGTGGAAGATGGCCCAAGTGCTTGGGCCTCTGCACCCATGTGGGAGACCTAGAAGAAGCTCCTGGCACCTAACTAGATGGGCCTAGCTCTGACCATTGTGGACCAGCAGATGGAAGAGCTCTCTCTTTGACTCTTCCTCTCACTCTCTCTCTCTGTAACTCTGCCTTTCAGAAAAATAAATAAATCTTAAAAAGAAAAGAAAGTGAACACATACACAGGAAAATACCTGTTCATGAATGGACAGTGGGCCAGAGATTGCCTTAAAGAAAGAGTGGGGGAGGGAAGACAGAGGTGGCCTCGCAGCATCTCCAGCCATGGTCTGCCCCGAAGATAGGTCCCTCCCTGTTGTAGGCCCCTTTTCTGAATTAGGGTGTGGTGCTTCACCAGGAGTGAAGCCTCCTGGGAATTCTTTGGCACGTCAACAAGTTACATGTGGAGCTCAATATCCATATTTTCATGGCGTCCGCTCCACCCTCTCCGCCTTAGGTCCTGGATAAAGCAGGTGCATACCCAGAGAGGGGGCATGTTGATTGACAGATAGGCAGAGAGAATTACATGGGGGCTTGTGACTTCTAGCTCAGCAGACTTATGAGCTGCCTGTCTATCCCACATACAAAAGTAACTACAGCATGGAACTTTAAACTTCTAGTTACCCTTATCCTTACTTTTCTTGATCTTGATAGATTCTAGCAACCTTTTGATTGCCAATGAGCAGAAAATCCTTGATGTCTTCAATTTTTCAGGTCAGGAAAATGGGGTGTGCATGGAGAGAACATGGACCAGCTCTGCCCAAGAGACACTCACTACAATATTAATTTAAGAAATAGTAAGGTAATTCATAGGCTAAGACATCTGGACAGTTATTACAGAGGCAAAGAATTTCTATTTCTGTCATGCAAATATTTTTAAATACTATCTGAAGTTAACTTTTAAAAGGTATCTATTTAATTTTTGTTTCTGCATCCTCTCTTAAGAGAAACTGTCTTTCAAAGCATACTTCCAATTACCTACATATTTACTATTACGTCTCTAAATTCAACCACCTTCTTGAGTAAGGAAAATATGAGGGCTATTTTCTTTTCTTTTCTTTTAAAGATTTATGTATTTTTTTGAAAGTCAGAGTTACACAGAGAGAGGAGAGGCAGAGAGAGAGAGAGGTCTTCCATCCGATGGTTCACTCCCCGGTTGGCCCAATGGCTGGAGCTGAGCCGATCCAAAGCCAGGAGCCAGGAGCTTCCTCTTGGTCTCCCACACAGGTGCAGGGGCCCAAGGACTTGGGCCATCTTCCACTGCTTTCCCAGGCCATAGCAGAGAGCCGGATAAGAAGTAGAGCAGCCGGGCTCGAACCGGTGCCCATATGGGATGCTGGTGCTTCAGACCTAGGTGTTAACCCACTGTGCCACAGTGCCGGCCCAATGAGGGCTATTTTCTTAGTTCAGATTTCTTAGAAAAGCGTACACGAAGGAGATTTTGTGCTAATTCTTCATTAGAGATACAGTCCCAGGGAGTAAAGAGTGAGGAGAAAAGGTACTTAAGATAAGGAAGGAAAAGGTTGTGTATTTACTAAACCAGCCACACCTTAAAAGAGACCTAATAAGTTTCTTGGTAATATGGGCTATTTCCCAGAGGATGTTTGCAATTATGCCTCTTGGAAACTTTGAAGGGCAAGCAACATATCTGCTAGCTTTTTTCCATCTCTTCTTTCCTGTTGGTAAAATTTGCCCCTGGGGGCATTAACTCCAGGCTGTTCCTGTTGCATAAGAACAAATTGAGGGACCAGTGCTATGGTGTAGTAGGTTAAGCCCCTGCCTGTGGCCAGCATCTGTTATGGGCACTAGTTCGTGTCCCAGCTGCTCCACTTCAGATCCAGCTCTCTGCTATGGCCTGGGAAAGCCGTAGATGGCTCAGGTGCTTGGACTGCTCCACCCACATGGGAGACCCAGAAGAAGCTCCGGGCTCCTGGCATCAGATTGGCCCAGCTTTGGCTGTTGAGGTCATACGGAGAGTGACCCAGTGGATGGAACACAGTTTTCTCTGTCTCTCCCTCTCTCTGTAACTCTACCTCTCAAATAAATAAATAAATCTTCTTTAAAAAATTTTTTTGAATGTTGTAGACTATTTCTGAGCCAAAGGATCAGCCTGAGATGTAAACATAAGGTCTTTTTAGATCTTTTTTGAGCCTTTCCCTCAGCATGCACAGTCATTTTCTTTAGATTATGAGACTGACATGCTACCTATTGTACTAACAAGCCTCCTTGCACAGTCACTTTCTAATTTCTCCTACATATGAAGTTGTCTTTGAATATTCTAGTTTTTTAATGTCTGGGTCCCCAAAGAGGAAAAAGAGAAAAATGAAGTGTGAGTGTGTAGGGAAGATAGTTTCTAACACTTCCTCTGGCCCTTTCTGAAAATAATGATCCTTAATTCACACAGTGCTGGGAACTCATATGAGAGTTCTATATTGGGGCAAGTGTTGGACCTAGTGGTTAAGATGCCAGTAAGGGTGTCTGCATCATCCCACATTGGAGTGCCTGGGTTCAACTGCCAGCTCTAGTTCCTGACTCCATATTCCAGCACACCCTGGGAAGAAGCAGTAATTGCTCAAGTGGTTGGGTTCCTGCTGCCCATATGGGAGATCTGAATTGTGTTCCCAGCTCCAGGTTTCAGCCCCATCCGCCACTGCAAGCATTAAAGGGGTGAGCCAGTGGATGAACATGTTGTCTGTATGTGTCTCTCCCTGACTCTCAAATAAATAGATAAGTTTTTTTTTTAAGTTCTAATATGTATCCCACATATTCCATTTACATATTCAAGTACCAGGAAAATAACTACAGGGCAAGTCTGCTGACTGATTGGTCCTACTGTGAATTGAATGTGGGCTAAAAGTCCATTTATCATCTGGCTACCATTACTCTTATTCTTACTGGAGGAGAAGATTGTCCTTTCTGGAGGAGAAAATTCTCCTAGTTTCAGTGCTAGCTCAGTTTTAGACCTAACAAAATTGAAAAGCTTGGATAATCCCCTTTCCTCTGGTATAGCTAATGGTCCTGGTCAGCTCGCCATCTATCTTGCCTTAAAATCTTAACATAGATCAACACACTCTAATCGCCACGCTCATGTTGATGTCCAGTACAATAACGATATCCATCTCCCTTCTAAAGATGAGCTCTGTCATTCTGCAATCCCCTCACACCCATTGATAACAGGCAACCTAATTCCATGGCCACATCTGCAGGGCTGGCTGGTGGAGAACAGGTACCACTAAGCTTCTAAAGATACTGGAGTTTGTTTCCTATTGCTTTAGAGGTGAGAATGTCCTCTGTTTCCTTTCAAAGGAGGGATGGCTCATTACTCTGCCCTTCCCGCATAAAAAAAAAAAAAAAAAAAAAAAAAAAAAACAGTATTCTTTGCCCTGAGGGTGGCCCCTGGGATAGGCCTCCAAGTCCTCCCACCTCCCTCCCAGGGGTAAACATCTCAATCTGGTGGGGAAGGTCAATGTAAGCCTAATACAGCTGCAGTTTGTAGAACACCAGGGAACAGGCCCGGATGTTTTGACCACAAACCAATTGTGCTTGTTTACTGATGTACTATTTAATATTGTGTACTCCAGTGGGGTGTGGATTACAAGGACCAACCCACTGCCACCCGTCTCTCCCAGGTGGATGCTTGGGTGGTTTTCTTTGGAATTAATGGATGTTATATGTGTGCCCTCTTGGACTTTGGGCTCCTGTAGCATGACATGAGTTCTTAGGTAAATTCATACTAACATTCTGACTTCCCCGTTCCATGTGTCTCCTTTGATCAATATAAAGCCAAGAGGTCTAGAAACTTCACCTCACATACTCAAGGTTTTTGTAATGTCCAAATTTCAAAGGACAAACCTGACAGTGTGTTTACAGTAGGCTTTTTTTTTTTTAATATTTATTTATTTATTTGAAAGGGAGTTAGAGAAGGGAAGACAGGGAGAAAGAAATCTTCCATCTGCTGGTTCACTCCCCAAATGGTTGAAACAGTTAGGGCTCGGCAAGGTCAAAGCCAGAAGCCTGGAATTCCATGTGGGTGGCAGGGGCCCAAGAACTTGGGCCATCCTCCACTGCTTCCCCAGGCACATCAGCAGGGAGCTGTACGGAAAGTGGAGCAGACCGGCGCCGTGGCTCACTAGGCTAATCCTCCGCCTTGCGGCGCCAGCACACCGGGTTCTAATCCCAGTCGGGGCGCCGGATTCTGTCCCGGTTGCCCCTCTTCCAGGCCAGCTCTCTGCTGTGGCCAGGGAGTGCAGTGGAGGATGGCCCAGGTGCTTGGGCCCTGCACCCCATGGGAGACCAGGAGAAGGACCTGGCTCCTGCCATCGGATCAGCGCGGTGCGCTGGCCACAGCGCGCCGGCTGCGGCGGCCATTGGAGGGTGAACCAACGGCAAAGGAAGACCTTTCTCTCTGTCTCTGTCTCTCTCTCACTGTCCACTCTGCCTGTCAAAAAATAAAATAAAATAAAAAAAGAATGTGGAGCAGTCAGGACTTGAAACAGCATTCATACAGGATACTGGTGTGGCAACTGGTGGGTTAAGTGGTTGTGTCATGACGCTGGACCCTGACAGTGTGTTTAGATCTGAGTCATGGGAGAATATCCCATACCAATGAATTCTCCTCTATCAACCCATTTATTCTTCCCTCAAGTTGGTTGACATAGCAGTAAAGCTGCCGTTGTGATCCTCGCATCCTATATTAAAGTGCCTGAGTTGGAAGCCCTACTCTGCTCCTGAATCCAGCTTCCTGCTAATGTACACTCTGGGAGGCAGCAGGTGATGGTTCATATAATTGGGTTCCTGCCACCAATGTGGGAGACTTGGATTGAATTCCTAGCTCCTGACTCTAACCTGGCTCAACCCTAGCTGTTAACAGCATTTGGGGAGTAAACTAGCAGATGGAAGATTTATCTGTCACTCTTTGTTTACCTTTCAATTCAATAAGATAAATAATACTTTTTAAAAAACCCACTCTTATACATGTGCCTTTACTTCCTACTGGTATGTAATGGCCAGATTCAGTTATTTGTATTTCCTCTGGGCAGGGACTGTACCTTCACTTTCAGGCTGCAAAGATATGATCTGGGTTACTTACTGGCTTGGAAACAGATGCGGTAGAGGTAGATTTTGAGGAGAACAAGTATCATCTTGTTAGGCACCTGCTTCAGAGGAGGTTATTGCACAATCCCTAGGCAAGGGGAAGCTGTTCTTTGATAGGAGGAAGTGGGTGGAGTCCGGTGGCCCTGAAACATTCAGGGTAATTTTCAGTTCAGGATCTGTAGGTTAATCATTCAAATATCTTCATCCAAAGTCTTTGTGCCCCCTTTACCAACAAGGCCCTGGCTTTATTATTATTATTTTAAAGATTGAGTTTTGTATTTGAAAGAGAGGGACAGAGAGAGCGTCCATCTTCTTGTTCATTCACCAAATGGCTGCAATGGCCAGGTCTGGGTCAAATTGAAGCCAGAAGCTTGTTTCAGGTCTCCCACATGGGTGGCAGGCCCTAGCACTTGGGCCATTCTCTGCTGTTTCCCAGGTATATTAGCAGGGAGCCGAATTGGAAGTAGAGCAGCCAGGGCATGAACCAATGCCCATATAAGATGCTGGTATTGCAGGGAATGACTTAACCCACTATGCTGGCCCCTGGGCCTTGGCTCTAATATGGTGTATTCTTTGAAGCCACAAATTTGACTTTCTTTACATCTCTACTGTCATTATAATTAGAATCTGGATCTAATTTTCAACTCACTCTTCTCTGAGGCCAGGCTGCCATTGAGACCTCTGGTTTCCAGAGGATCCCTTAAGATAGCAATAATTGGTCTTGAGCCTACCATTGTCTTTTTAAAAGGCTTGCACTATAATCAAAACCATGTCACAAACCTTATAATTATTACTTTCTATGATTGATCTCCCAGTACCCTGACTTTTGCCTTGCATCTCCTCCTAATTAACCACAGGCATAAGCTTCATTACATGTGATCTCACTGAAAGGCTTATTATAGCCCAATTTGCCACCACCAAAGGGATCCCTTGTTGACTTTAGTAAAGTAGGCAATTGAAATCCCATCCTGAAAGTTTGTTTTTTTGAGCTAGTCCTAGAATCCATTTTCTTAGCCTTACTTCCCTGAAAAAGCAGAACATGAGGAAAAGGTTTTGTGCTGATGCCCCTTTTAAGGGGTGCAATCCCAGGGAAGCAGGTTTGAGGAAAAAAGAGAACCAGGACAGGGGAGGAGGTAAGGCAAAAACAAGTAGTGCATTATGAAGGTGACCACGGTTTATGTATAATTGGCTGCTCAGTGTCATGAGACTTCTTTAGAAAGGTTACATGAGCTGCAGGATTTTGAAATCACCAATCAAGGAGAAGAGTGAGCAATTTGCTTCCTGATTCCTTTTTGTTTCTTTTCTCTCTTTTGTCAAGTTTGCCTCCTATGGTATAATGCACTTTCCATGTTTCCTCTGGATGTTCACTGCTTTCAGGTGGATCAGACAGGACTCCAGATTTACTGTCATAATAGCCAAGAGTGATAAAATTCATCAGGCTGAATGGGTTGCATATAATCTCTAGGTCTTATATAGCCATTAGCACAAGTGGGGAAATGTTATCTCACTACTATAGTGAAATAAGCTTATTAGAGAAATAGTCAAAGAGAAAGAAAGCTGAACACTAGTTAAAGGTAGTGAAGACAGAGTTTAAACAATAGCTACTGCAAGGAGAGAAGAGAGTCCAGTATATTCTGAGCTCAACTTCAATCCATATAGAATTATGGGTCATTTTAAAAGGAAAATGAGGGAGGGGTGGCAGGACACAGGTTGGGCCTTGAGCAGTCAGAGAAGTACAAAATTACCAAGAGCAGGTAGGAAGTCAGTCAATATGATTAGAACATCTGAATTTGTGAACTGCTTCTTGTCTAAGTTGTACTTCTATGCCCCCATGGAGACTGGGAAATTGGAGGCCTATCCTCAGATGTTGGCTCTAACAAATGGTAGATTCTTTGGCAAACTTAGCTTTCCCAAGTGTTTATTTAAAGGAGGAAGGATCCTCCTAAGATATAACCTTGAGCTGTGGAAACCATGCTAGAGTTTGTTCAAGTCTTCTAGAGTCTATGTGGTGGCTGGTGGGGTGGGGGAGAGGGCAGTGAGTGAATGAAGTTGTTTGTGCTGACAGACTGCAGTCAACGGGGCCAAGTTTGAAGCCTAATCAACAAGCAGATTCAGAAGAGCTTGAGAGTCTTTTTAGGAATCCATGAACTAAGGACTATAATGTTTGATACATGTCACTAACATCAGCTAATTCTCTAGTCTAGAACACTCCATACCATCGTCAAAAGCAAACTTTACAGTGTCTTTCACTGCTCTTTATTTGCTTTCACCCTTTTAAAAAGTTATTCATTTGAAAAGCAGAGCAGGGGCCGGTGCCATGGCTTACTTGGTTAATCCTCTGCCTGCTGCTCCAGCATCTCATATGTGCGCCGGGTTCTAGTCCCGATTGCTCCTCTTCCAGTCTAGCTCTCTGCTGTGGCCTGGGAGGGCAGTGGAGGGTGGCTCAAGTGCTTGGACCCTGCACCCACATGGTAGACCAGGAGGAAGCACCTGGCTCCTGGCTTTGCGTTGGCATAGCTCTGGCCGTAGCAGCCATTTTGGAGGTGAACCAATGGAAGGAAGACCTTTCTCTCTGTCTCTCTCTCACTAACTCTATCTGTCAAATAAATAAAAATAAATAAATGAAAGAAGAGCAGAGCAACAGAAAGGGAGATCTTTGATTTATTCCCCAAATGGCCACATTTGAGACTGGCCCAGGTTGAAGCCAGGAACCAGTAACTCCATCCTGGTCTCCCATGTAGGTGTCAGGGGCCCAAGTACTTGGACCATCTTCCACTGCCTTCCCAGGCATATTAGCAGGGAACTGGATCAGAAGCAGAGTGCCCAAGACTTGAACCAGAGCTCTGATTATGGGACACTGTCATCACAAGCAGTGGCCTGTCGCTCCCCCTCTTCGTGGAGGAACGACACAGGACCCTGCGCTGTTCTTTTGTCTGCTCGGCCCTCCCCGGGTTTGCTGCTGGTTCTTCCCGGGTTGGCTACCGTCCCTTCACCTCCGTGGAGGGGCGGGCCCCCTGCCACCTTCCCCACTTCCGCAGGGGGGCGGCACACCGCCGGCCGGCTCTCTCGGGGGCTGCACAGGTGTTCCTTCAGATAGATGTTCCCCTTCGATGTTCCTGGTGCATGCCGTCTCTCTCCTCCTTTATAGTCCTCCTCCGCCAATCCTAACTCGGCTGCCCACACGCCGAGTACGCTGCTCTCCTCCAATCAGGAGCAGGATCAGCTCCTGGAGGTCATCACTCAAGTTGGCAAGAGGCAGCTGCGTAGAAGCTGTTTTCTCTTCTCCCAGCACCATATTGTGGGAGAGCAGATGCATAGAATAAGTCTTAATTCCAGTAACTTAGTCTAGTCCGAGTTGCTCCCCACAGTGGCCTAACCCACTGCATCACAACATTGGCCTCCTCCTTTTGTCTTGTCTTCAAGCATTTTATAACACTGGAGATGATGATCATATTAAATGAACCATCTGCTACTTCAGCCCCCAAATGCCCTTTACAGCTAGGACTGGGCCAGGCCAAAGCCAGGTACCAGAAACTGAATTCAGGTCTCCCATATGAGTGGTAGGGACCCATCCACATCAGCCATCACTTGCTGCCTCCTTGGGTAGACATCACCTGGAAACTGGAATCAGAAGCAGAGCCAGAACTTGAACCTAAGCACTCCAAAATGGGTTGCAGGCATCCCAAGAAGTATCTTAACCACATATCTTAACTAACAGTATCTTCTAAAAAAAGATTCATTTATTTATTTGAAAGGCAAAGTTACAGAGAGGTTTAGAGTGAGAGAGAGAAAGGGGTCTTCCATCTGCTGGTTTATTCTCACCAAATGGCTACAACAGCTGGAGTTGCACCTGTCTGACACCAGGAGACAGGAGCTTCTTCTGGGTCTCCCACGTGGGTTCAGGGGCTCAAGGACTTGGGCCATCTTCTACTGCTTTCCCAGGTCATAGCAGAGAGCTGCATCAGAAATGGAACAGCAGGGACCCAAATTGGCACCCAAATGGGATGCTGGCACTGCAGGCGGTAGCTTTACCCAATACACCACAGCGCCGGCCCCTACTAACAGTATCTTAATCACATATCTTAACTATGTGGATTATCTGCTTTCCAAGAATCAGTTGTGTATTGTAAAAAAAAAAAATTGCCTGTTTTACTTAATTTGTAATTATATTATGTAATAAGAAAAGATTTCAGGGGAAAGTAATTTAAATGCTTTGGGTAGATTCTTTTATTATTTTTTAAAAATTTTTTGAAAGGCAGAGTTATAGAGAGGCAGAAGCAGAGAGAGAGAGTGGTCTTCCATCCACTGGTTCACTTCCCAGATGACCTCAATAGCTGGAGCTGGACCAATCAGAAGCCAAGAGCTTCTCCAGGGTCTCCCACATGGGTGCAAAGGTCCAAGGACTTGGGCCATCTTCTACTGCTTTCCCAGGCCATAGCAGAGAGCTGGATCAGAAGAGGAGTAGCTGGGTCTCCAACCAGCGCCCATATGGGATGCTGGCACTGCAGGAGGCAGCTTTACTCACTATGCCACAGCCCAGGCCCCTGCTTTGGGTAGATTCTAAAGGTAAGTTTCACACATCAAATATCAGATAAGGAGTAAATGATTGGAGGAGGAGAGAAAATGTAAAGCGATTCTGTACCTGGATGGCTTTATAAGTTTTTTCGGTTCTTGCGCCACCTTAAAAAAGGGGAAATTAAAATCTTAGACAATTCATTGTGAATGTCATTTACCCAAGAATAATTAGATGGAACTTTAATTAGGACTCCTTCTAAATTAGTGAATATGCATTTATATTTTTAAATTCTACTTTTTGGAATGGACATTTGACTTAGTGGTTAAGCTGCATATGGGGATACTTCTATCCCATAACACAGTGCCTGGGTTCAAGTCCCAGCACCACTCCCAATTCCAGCTTCCTCTTAGGAGGCAGCAGATGATAGCTCAGTAGTTGGGTTGCTGCCATCCACAATGGGAGATCTGGATTGAGCTCCTTGCTCTAAGCTTTGGCATGCTCAGCTTTAGCTGTTGTGGGCATTTGGGGAGTAAACTAGTGAACAGGCGCTCTCTTGTCACTCTGCCTCTCTCTGTCTCCCTAATTAAAATACACAGGGCTGGTGTTGTGGCACATGAGATTAAGCCCATTGCAATGCTTTGAATCCAGCTCCCTGCTAATGCTCAGGAAAGCAATGGGAGATGTCTCAACTGCTTGGGCCCCTGAACTCATGTAGGAGACCCAGATGAAGCTCTTGGATTCAGAACAGCCCAGCTCTGGACATTGTGGCCATTTGCAGAGTGAACCAATGGATAGAAATTCTCTCTGTCTCTCTCTCTCAAATTCTGCCTTTCAAATAAAATAAATCTTTTAAAAAAATAAAATACACACACTAGAGCCACAAAAACTTTTGTGTTTATATTTTTATGATAAATTGTTTAATATATGTATTTATAATTCCCATATTTAACCAGCTATTTTGGTTAGTAGGCCATTTACCAGCTTTTATGTCTTTGTTTAAGAGAGCTTTTGAGGCTTGGCATTGTGGCATAGAGGAAAAAGCCACCACCTGTGATGCTGGCATCCCATATCAGCAACTGTTCGAGACCTGGATGCTGTACTTCCGATCTGGCTCCTTGTTAATGTGCCTGGGAAAACAGCAGAAGATGGCCCAAATGCAGCCATGTGAGAGACCCAAAAGAAGCCCCTGACTCCTGGCTTTAGCCTGGCCCAGCTGTGGCCATTGTGACCATTTGGAGACTGAACCAGCAGATGGAAGATCTCTCTCTTTCTCTCTCTGTGTAACTCTGACTTTCAAATAAAAATAAATAAATCTTTTTAAAAAGAGAGATTCTGTTTTTTTGTGTCAAAATATGCATGTTTTAATCCAGTAATTAGACATAAATCTAGGAATTTAGTCTAAAGAAATAATCATTTACATGTATAAAGGAAGATTTAAATATAAATATGTACATTTAGATAGATGTGTATGTGTTGTTTTCATGTCACCATTGATTATTTACAAAACTTTATAAGCTTCTTAAAATGTCCATCAATGGGGGTTTGTTAACTGTATTATTTATTCAATGGAAGATCACACAGAATCATCAAAAATATTAAAGTCCATATAGAATGAGAAGGAAATATTCAGGTTATTTTGTTAAACACTTTCTTTTAAAAAAGCATTTATTAATTTATTTGAAAGGCAGAGTGAAAGAGAAAGTGAGATTGATCTGCTATCTACTGACCCGCTCCCCAAATGGCCACCACAGTGAGGGCTAGGCCAGGAAGAAGCCAGGAGCCAGAAATTCCATCCAGGTCTCCTACATGGGTGACAGATGCCTGGTACTCCGTCCACTGCTTTCTCAGGCGTACTTGCAAGGAGCTGGATTGAAATCAGAGCAGCCGGGATTCTACCTGACACTGAGAAATGTGATGCCAGCATCGCAAATGGAATCTAATGCATTGTGCCACGCTGCCAGCCTCTGTTCTGTTAAATGCTAAATAAATACATTGAGAATTGTCTATAAGTATTTACATAAAAATGTATAGGGATTTTCTGTAGAGTGATATTAGAATTCAAGTGCCTTTTCCCCATTCTGCTTATCTCAATTTCCTACAGTAAGTACATATCAAGGTAATAAAAGTGAAATGAAGAAAGTTTTGAACTCAGAAAAACAATATTTTTTGTGGTTTCAAAATGAATTGATTCTGATTATTTGACTACTTAAAACGCCTGAACTCAGTAGGAATTACCACATTGTTCTCTAAATACACTCCTACAAAGCAAGGTGTCTTTAGGACACATTCTCATGCTAATGGTGTTTCTGGGACTATTGCAATAGATTTTCATTGCTTCCTCATAGGCTTCTGAAGCACATTTATTTACCAGCACAGCTAGGATGAGGGCAGAGGGAAAGAAGGGGAATGATTGCCTTTTCCTTTTCATCAATCTAGAAGACACTAAGATGAGGTATACAGACATATAAAATTCTTCTTTTCTTTCAGAAAATATCATAAAATAATAACAACAAAAATACTTTACCTGGATTTTCAAAGAAAACTAAGATATTTATAGTGGATACAAACTGTGGTTTTGATTGCTGGGGTAAAAGAAACAGATTGTAAATTATTCTAACTTGAGTTTTGAAAAGTAAATTAAGAATGCCTTTTAAATTTGTGGCTTTGTGTGATCATAATATTGTATTTTAAACCCTAATGAAGGGTTTGGGCTTTTAAAAAAGGGAGAATTTCTCTGAGAACAAACATGCCCAAACTTGCCAGCATACAAGAGGTATCCAGATTTGCAGACAAACCAAGTGAGCAACCGCAGGCCTCCTCCTGTCTTGCATCCACACTGTGTTCATTTAAAAAGGAAGAAAGCCAAATCAGAACATCATCTTTCAAAACAGTTTATGTCAGTACTTTCTTCCTTTTCTAAAATGAAGAGCTATTCTCAAGACAAAAACTATACATAGTTTCTGTCTTTTCCAATTATGTGTATGAAACTCTGCTCACTACATATTTTTTTAAAGAAGATTTATTTGTTTATTTGAAAGTCAGAGTTACACAGAGGAGAGGAAGAGAGAGAGAAAGGGGCGGGGGGGAGGTCTTCCATCCGCTGGTTCACTCCCCAATTGGCCACAACAGCCAGAGCTGCGCCAATCCGAAGCCAGGAGCCAGGAGCCTCCTCTGGGTCTTCCCATGCGGGTGCAGGGCCCAAGGACTTGGGGCATCTTCTACTGCTTTCCCAGGCCATAGCAGAGAGATGGATCAGAAGTGAAGCAGCCGGGTCTGGAACTGGCGCCCATATGGGATGCCGGCACTGCAGGCTGCGGCTTTACCCACTACGCCACAGCACCGGCTCCTACGTATTTTTAAAACTTCTGAATTTGAATTGAGTTTCTTAAGGAAAACAATCTTAACTCTCCAGCTTTAGGAAGCAAAACTCTTTACTATTTTAGAATTCAGTTTGAAGAAAAAGAGCTCTGAAAAAAAAAATCTCATCCAGACTTCCTTTCAATTTGTAAAGTAAAAAATCAGATCATAGTTTTCTATTTAGTTGTGGATTTTTTTAGTTATTTTCCACCTACTTTAGATAGCTTAATTGAATTTTCTAAGCTTAATACTCAACATATGGTTATAGTTTATTCTGTTCTTAGTAATCTGAGGTTCTACCTGGCTGAAGTAAATTTTAAATCTTGAATTAGTCCCGGGGGATTTTATAATAGCAATTCATTCTTTATTTTAAAGGGTATTTTCTGAGTATAATTAGGAGTAAATGGTAATCTTGAAAGAAAGATGTAAGAAAATTTCATGTTCATAAGTATAGCAATATTATATCGGTTTTTAAATTACCTCTCATTTTTTTAAAATTTATTTGACAGGTAGATTTAGATAGTGAGAGAGACAGAGAGAAAGCTCTTTCTTCCATTGGTTCACTCCCCAAATGGCCGCCACGGCCGGCGCTGTGCCAATCCAAAGCCAGAAGCCAGGTGCTTCCTCCTGGTCTCCCATGTGGGTGCAGGGGCCCAGGCACTTGGGCCATCCTCCACTGCCTTCCTGGGCCACAGCAGAGAGCAGGACTGGAAGAGGAGCAACCGGGACTAGAACCCTGCGCCCCAACTGGGACTAGAACCTGGTGCCCATATGGGATGCCATGCCGCAGGCAGAGGATTAACCAAGTGAGCCATGGCGCTGGCCACACCTCTCCTTTTTTTTTTAAACACAAAGTATTGTCTATCAGACTTTCTACACCTTGACCACATAATTGTCATGATCTTTTTTCCCAAAGATTTATTTATTTATTTGAAAGGCAGAAGTACAGAGAAAGAAGGAAGGAAAGAATCTTCCATCTGTTGGTTCACTTCCCAAATAGCCACAACAGCCAGAGCTGGGCCAAACCAAATCTAGGAGTTAGGAGCTTCTTCCAAGGTCTCCCACGTGGGTGCAGGGTCTCAAGTACTCGGGCCATCTACCACTGCTTTCCCAGGTGCATTAGCCGGGAGTTGGATCAAAAGTGAAACAGATGGTACTCAAACTAGCACCCATATAGGATGCCAGCAATGCAGGCAGAGGCTTAATCTTCTATACCACAGCGCCAGCCCCTAGATTCCCTCTTATGGGTAGGGAATGAAGAACAGTAGGTAAGTTCAGGAGAGTCTTGAAACCTAGAGAAGATTTTTTCAATACTGAAGTCAGGAGGTGGGGCTGGCGTTGTGGTGTAGCGGGTAAAACTTCTATATGTGAGGCAGACATCCCATGTGGGTGCTGGTTCGAGTCTTGGCCTCTCCATTTCTGATCCAGCTCCCTGCTAACATGCCTTGGAATGCTATGGAACAAGGCATAAGTGCTTGGGACTGCAAGGGAGACCTGGATGAAGTTCCTGGCTTCTCCTTTTGGCTTGGCTCAGCCCAGCCATGGTCACCATTGGGAAGTGAACCAGTGGAGAAAAGATCTTTCTCTCTCTCTCTCTGTAACTCTGACTTTCAAATAAATAACTAGAGAAATAAATCTCTGGAGAAAAAAATAAAGACTGAAGCCAAGGAGTGGGCCATTTAGCACAATGGTTAAACACATGCATCCCCCCTCAGACTGCTAGGTACAATTCCTGCCTCCGGCTCCAACTTCAGCTTTCTTACTAATGCAGACCATGGGAAGAAGCAGTGATGCTCTGAGTCAGAAACACAAAGAACTCATACTTCCTCTATGCACCATTATTAACCTAGTTCTAGCCTGACTGGACTTTCTGCTTCTGCTTAGAGGAGAGCGTCAGGGGCCTCCATTCTACATCTCCCATCCTAAAACTACAGGACATAAAACATATTTTTATCAATATTCTGATAGTTGCAATGAGTTGCTTAGCTGAAGTTATTAAATGCAAAATCTCACAAGGACATGAGTTTCTTTTGACCTTTTGATAGTTAAAAAGTCATTTAGCTTATTTGCTGACTTTGTATAAAATTGTTGAAGATATTCATCAGTTTCAACCACACTCATTTTCCAACTCATGATTTTTTCTTCCACTGATCTATGAATAATGCAGGATAGTTGAAGGAATATATTTTGGGTGTAACTCTCTTTTTTTAAAAAAAATGTATCTTGCTTCAGTTTGTTCCCTAGTTTCATGATCTCATAAAGCAAAAATCAAAATGTGTTTGGCTCTTTATTTTGGCTCTTCAAATTACACAGATGATATATTTTTGACACACACAAAAAAAATCCAGTAGAGTCTCATTCTTTCCCATCTTGCCATTCACATATCCCTGCAGATTCTTCATCAACGAATTTAAACCACATTGTAATCCAGCTCACTTGTCCCCACTGTCCTCATCCCTGCTTCATTCCAGGGGTTACTCAGCCATCCCCTCACACATTCATCCAGGCTGTAGCAGTCTGGTATCACATGAGCTCCTAAACCCCATTCTGCAATGGAATTCCATTCATTTCACTTCTGGTGGCCTTATGAACTCTAGGGTCACCATCTTCTCTCTCTCTGTAACATTGGTTCCAGTTACATTGAATTCAGGGGACAGGTGAAGCAGGCAAGGCAGCTCTGCTGTTTTCTGTCTTGTCTCTTAATTCCCTGCCCACTATTCCTACAGTGTGAATAACATGAGGCTGGAGAATTGGTAATATACTTCTGAAAAATGGGGGAAAATTTTGAGAGAATTACAATGTGAAATTTAAAAAGCACAGAAATCAGGATAATGAGTCCAAAGGAAAAGAATGAGGCTTTCATACAGATAACCTTGGGTTAGCACCACAGTTTCCAGATTTGCCCCAACCTCTGTCCTTCAAAATCCATTCTGCCACAGACTCCTTTCTTTACCCTCCATACTTGTGGTGGAATGAGAAGGCCATGCCAAGATGGCCGCTGGCAAGCAAGCATCAGTTACTCAGGAGTGGCTTTGGAAACCCCCTGGGAAACCACCTGGCAACAGAGCCTGCCTGGCAACAGGCTGTGATTGGGTGGCTTTGGAAACAACACGGCAATGGAAACTGCCTGGCAACAGGCTGTGATTGTTTAGGGCATAAACCTCCCCTTGACCGGATTGGCTGCCTTGGCTATTTAAGCTGCTGTACCAACTGAAATAAATGAGTCTGCAGGCTGCTCGCCTCTGGCTGGCTTTCACCCGACTCCTGGAGTCTGTGTGGTGATTCCATGCCTCTTGCCCCCACCATACTCCTCCTCTCGGAACAAATCCACAGCAACACATAGTGACATTCAATACCTGTCACTTTAGAAACATCCTATTTTCTAACATAAGAGTAATGTAGTTTTTGAAAATCAAAAGCAATTTGGCATATTTGCTGACTCTGGATAAAATTTTTAAAGATATGTACCAATTTCAGTCATATTTTAACCAGGGCTCTGTGCCCTACCTCCACCCAGGGCGATTCATCTCAAGTTGAACCTTTTCCCAAATCTTCATAGTTATGTCTAGAATAACAGTACACAGAAGCTTCAGCACAATAGTTCAAGATTTTGGGACTCAAAGCACATATCATTTGATGAAACTTTACAAGTTTAGAGTGAAGCTGGCTGGCGCCGCGGCTCAGTAGGCTAATCCTCCACCTTGCGGCGCTGGCACACCGGGTTCTAGTCCCGGTCGGGGCGCCGGATTCTGTCCCAGTTGCCCCTCTTCCAGGCCAGCTCTCTGCTGTGGCCCAGGAGTGCAGTGGAGGATGGCCCAAGTGCTTGGGCCCTGCACCCCATGGGAGACCAGGATAAGTACCTGGCTCCTGCCACCCCATGGGAGACCAGGATAAGTACCTGGCTCCTGGCTTCGGATCAGCGCGGTGCGCCGGCCGCAGCGCACTGGCCGCAGCGGCCATTGGAGGGTGAGCCAACGGCAAAGGAAGACCTTTCTCTCTGTCTCTCTCTCTCACTGTCCACTCTGCCTGTCAAAAAAAAAAAAAAAAAAAACAAGTTTAGAGTGAAGCTATGCCTCCTCACTCTTCCTGGTGGATCTAGCAGAAATCACATAGACACACACATGCATGTGCATACAAATACATATATCACTCATACATACACAGTGCACATGTTTATGCACTTACATACATACCCACAAGTGTGTCCGTGTATACAGCACACATACTTGCAAACATGCATATACTCATACATGTGCATTCATACACAATCACATCACACCTTTATAAAGACAGAAAAAGCAACCTCTCAATGATGTCCTTAACTATAGAACTTGCAGGTTTTTAATTTAGCCTTTCTTTACCTTTGACAAGATCAAATTCTTACAGTGAGCTTTCTCCCTAAATGAGTCTCTGAGAGGAGAAGAAGAAGAGCAGAAAACTTTTCCTTTTTAATATCTCTATATAGATCAACCCAGAGGTCAGAGACAGTATTTATGTTTTCTTTTTTGTATTAGCAGATAGGAACTAAAAGTCCACTTTTTCTTTCTTTTTTTAAGATTTATTTTATTTATATGAAAGGCAGAGTTACAGAGAGACAGGGAGAGACACGCACATAGAGAGAGAAATCTTCCATGTACTGATATACTACTGAAATGGCCACAGCAGCTGGAGTTGGGCCAGACCAAAACTGGGAGCAAGGAGCTTCTTCCAGGTCTCCCACATGGGTGCAGATGCCCTTGGGCCTTCTCTTGTTGCTTTTCCACAAGCATTATCAGGGTTCTGGATGAGAAGTTGAGCAGCCAGGACAGAAACTGGACCCGTATTGGATGCTTTCATTGCAGGTGGCAGTTTATCTGCTATGCCACAATGTCAGTCCCAAAGTCCACTTTTTCTAAGAATAAAATCTATATACTTATGTGAATATAGACATATTTAATAAACAGTGAGGTGAACAAATCTAAGTGTATAGTTCAGTAAATTTTTTCTCTATAAATCCTCCTGAGGCCGCTATTCAGTCATAATATCAAATATTACTGTCACCCAGAAGATTCCCTTGTGCCTTTCCCAATCAATGTCAATTCCCCCACTCCCCAAAGTTTTGACTTCCTACAGTATGGATTGAGTTTACAGCTTTTCAACTCCATTAAAGTTAGTCATGCAGGATGTGGCTTTTCTGTGTGTGCCATCATGTCAGGCTTTGTTCATTCAACGTAATGATTTACAGATTCATTCATGTTGTGGCATATGTCAGTAGTTCACTTTTTTTTTTTTTGCCTGTGTAGTACTCCTTATGTGACTATACTAAAATGTGTTCATCTGTTCTACTACTGATAGACATTTAAGTGGTTTCCAGTTTGGAACTATTATAACTAACCTACTATGATCACCCTGGTACATAATTTGTTGGATATATGCACTAATTTCTGTTGCTTATAAGTAAAATTAGATCCAGAACAGATATAAAGAAAGTGCCCAGTAGGTTTCTAAATTGGTAGAAATAATTTGTACACCTACCACTCATCTATGAGGGTCCCTGTTGAGGTTGATTAGTTCCTGAGAGGAGGAGCGTGGTGGGAGCAAGAGGCGCTGAGTCACCACACAGACCCCAGGAGTCAGGTGAAAGCAGGCCAGAGGCCAGCAGCCCACAGACTCGTTTATTTCAGTTGGTACAGCAGCTTATATAGCCAAGACAGCCAATCCGGTCAAGGGGTGGTTTTTGCCCTAAACAATCACAGCCTGTTGCCAGGCAGGCTCTGTTTGCCATGTGGTTCCCAAAGCCATCCAATCACAGCCTGTTGCCAGGCAGGCTCCATTGCCAGGTGGATTTCAAAGCCACTCCTGAGTAACTGATGCTCGCTTGCCAGTGGCCATCTTGGCATGGCTTTCTCATTCCACCACAGGTCCTGGATGCTAAATTATTGCTAACACTCAATATTATCACCTCTTAACCATTCTAGTAGGCTTTAGGTTTCCTTGACAAATACTGATAAGTAGGACCTTTTCAGATGTGTATAGGTCATTTTGGTATTCTCTTTTTGTCTCTTTTTCATTATGTTGTTCACGCATTTTTTAAAAAACTTGTTTTTTATTTATTTGAAAGGCAGAATTACAGAGAGAGGGCTGAGAGAGAGAAAGATCTTGAATCCACTGGTTCATTCTCCCAGGGGCTGCTATGGCCAGGGCCTGGAGTTTCTTCTGGGTCTCCAGAAGATCTTAATGTATTTCAAGTTGCACTATGATATACTCTGAAGAGTCACTCAAGAAAGGATATAATTTTTGCCTTGGCTAGGATTATATAAAATGATAATGAGTTACAAGGTTGAGGTAAATCAAAGTTTAATAGTAGCAGTGGGTCATCAGCATCAGCTGAAAAGAAAATTCAGCCTGAACCAGCAAATTTATAAAGCACATCTATAACAGCAACCTGTACTAAACAGAAAATGAAATATTATGAGAAACAGAGGCCAAGATTGCTACTAAAGCCATAAAATAGTTATCACTGGGCAATATATTACAATTAAGGTAAGTAAGAGATGGTGCTTTAATAATTTTTAAAAATTTATTTATTTTATTTGAGAGGCAGAGAGAGAGAGAGAGATATCTTCCATCTGTTGGTTCACTTCCTAAATGACTGCAACATTTGGGGCTGGGCCAGGACATAACCAGGTGTCATGAACTCCATCTGGGTCTCCCACATGGGTGACAGGGACCCAAGAACTTAAGCTGTTATCCATTGCCCCCCTAGGTGCACATTAGCAGAAAGCTGGAATTGGAAGTAGAGCTGAGATTCAAACCCAGGTACTCTAATATGAAATGCGGGTGTCCCAAGCTGTACCTTAACTGCTATGTGAAACACCTGCCCAGGTGTTTTAGATTAATGACAAAAATGACCATAATTATTCCCCTCCCTATATCCATATTCCTGTGCAATGATACTGTGTAAGTCTTCCTGTCAGGAGGCGGAGACAGTCTTCCTTCTCCTTGAATTTGGGATGGCCTTGTGACTTGCTTTGGCTAATAAAATCTGTTGAGGTGACCCTAGAACAATTCCAATCCTAGATCTCATCATCTTGATTGGTTCTTGTGGCACTATGAGAGGTATTACTATTCCCATTTCAGATACTGAAACCAAGGCTCAGAGAAATAAAAAGGTTGCCTTATACTAATTTTGGTAATTAACAGATCCCAGATTCAAATTCAGGTCTATCTGACTCCATAACACATGACTGTCCCACCATAAAACACCCCTTTATTAAATTTGTATCAAACTAAATGGCTATAGATCAGCCTTATGAAATTTCTTGTCTATGCGAATCAGCAAAATACTGTTAGTATTTGTTTTCAACTGGAAAACGTGAGGGGAAGGGGCCTTGTTAGTAGGGAGAAAGAGGGACATAATAAGGATGACTTAGGGAAGAGTTATGACTTAAATTAGCTCTTAGAAAACACATGGCATCTGGAGTGTCAATCAATAACATATATAGTATATTCATTTTTACTTTATCTTTTACTAGAGAAAACAGATTAGTAAATTGACAATCATGAGCAAGAATGATAAGGACTAAACTTGAGATGTGATGATTCTGTGGGTTTCATCTTCAAAGAACACTATACCATCAAACTCTAATAATTTAATGAAAACTAAACATTAAATAGAAAACTATTTGCTATTTTATAAACTTTCTTCCAATAATTCTGTGCACATTACATCTATTTATCTCTCCCTTCTTATATCAGATGATTTTAGTGAGCAACAAAACTAAAACTTCCTTGGGGACCGGTGCTGTGGCATCGCAGGTTAAAGCCCCAGCCTGAGGAGCCAGCATCCCATATGGGTGCTGGTTCTAGTCCCGGTTGCTCCTCTTCTGATCCAGCTCTTTGCTATGGCCTGGGAAAGCAGTAGAAGATTGCCCAAGTCCTTGGGCCTCTGCATCTGTGTGGGAGACCTGGAAGAAGCCACAGACTCCTGGCTTTGGATTGGCTCAGCTTCAGCCACGGCAGCCATCTGGGGAGTGAACCAGCAGATGGAAGACTTTCTCTCTCTCTTTCTCTGTTTCTGCCTCTCTGTAACTCTGTCTTTCAAATAAGTAAAAATAAATATTAAAACAAAAAACAAAAAACTAAAACTTCCTTTAGTGTCTGTGGGAGTCAGAGGTGATTCTCAATACTCCACAACTTCTGGTACTCACACTTTTGTATAACTCCTTGCCTTTGATTGCTGTCTGGGCCCTGGTGAATTGGCTTCTAACAAATGGCAGAAGTAACGGAATGTCATTTCAACGATTAGGTTACAAAAGCCTGTGATTACAAAAGCCTGGACTCTTTCTATGACCCTCTCACCTTGCACAGTCATGTGTGGTGCCATGTTGGAGAGGCTGGGATGGCAAGAAACTGAAGGTGGCCTCCAGTTAACAACCAGTAAGAAACTAAGGCTTCCAGCCCACCAGCCTTACAAGGCACTGAGTCCTGCCAACAACCACATATAGAAGAGGGTCTTTCCTCAATCAAGCCTTGGTGTGAACACAGCCTAGCCAGCACTTTGAATGCATCAAGTGAGAGATCCTCAAATGTAGGAAACAGCTAAGTCATCCTGGATTCCTGACCCACAGAAACTAATATGAAAATAAATAAATGTGTGTGCGTAAAATGTTTACTTCTTAAGCAAACTAGTGAATACAAAAGTATTCATGTTTATAAAACAGATTAAAAAAAAAGATTATTTATTTGAACAGCAGAATGAGAGAGAGAGAGAGAGACAGAGAGAGGCAGAAATCTCCCATCTGCTTGTTGACTACCCAAATGGCTACAACAGTGGAGGCGGGGACAGGCCAAAGTCAGGAGCCAGTAACTCCATCCTGGTCTCCCATATGAGTGGCAAGGAGTTAAGTACTCAAATCATTATTTGCTGCTTCCCAGGCACATTAGCAGGGAGCTGGATTGGAAGCAGAGTAGCTGGAACACATATTGGCACTCTGATGTGAGACGTGGGTATGCTTAACCTGCTGTGTCATGATGCCTGTTCCTATAAAACAGATTTTAAAAAACTTTTTGTTGAAAGAGAACTGGGAAAATACAAGAATCTTTTCATTAAGAGTAGGTGTTTCATGATCTTCAGAGGCCTTATTCTGTTGTACTAAATCACAAGTTCAGAATAACAGGATTTTCTCTGTGATGCTATCTTCAGTGGCAAACTTGCAGATCTAATTCAATTTGCAATTTTAATTTTATAGATCACAATTCAAATGTGGAAGGGGAGCATTATTTTTCCCCCCAAACATCACTGCAGATTTGCTACATTGTTAAAAAGAAATGTTCTGCCAGAAGATTCTATGATGTGCATGGAGAGGAGTTTTCAAGAGTTGGTCAGAACTGTATTGCAATTTATAAAGAAAAGAAAATGAGTACCAATGATAGGAGCATGGAAATTTTTGTCTCCTTTTTCTTAGACACGTTTTGGTGTGTTTAAAATCCTTGCCTATCTGCTGAACAGTTCAGTGTCACTATATACTTTTGGTATATAGAATAGACTGGATAATTATCTAGCTATTGCTGTATTTTGTGTATATTACCTTATACCAGTCAATGGAAACTGGAAAAAAAAAAAACCTGCTAAAAGTGATGGTGCAGTGGGGACCAAGATTGAATTGTTAAGTTGCCAAAAGCAAGAGCCAGCAGTTGCAATCTAATGTTCATTGGACTTAACATGACCTGCTCTTTGTTCAACAATGGAGGAAAAGAACAAAATTAAATGTGAGAAACATACCAGATCAACTCAATTCTTGCTCAAAATCCTCATTACAATGATAGTAAAAGAATTTTTAGGGGCTGGTGCTCTGGTGTAGTGGGTAAAGCTGCCACCTTCAGTACTGGCATCCCGTATGGGTGCCGGTTCAAGTCTTGGCTGCTCCACTTCCAATCCAGCTCACTGCTATGGCCTGAAAAAGCAGTGGAAGATGTGGAAGATGGCCCAAGTTCTTGGGCCCCTGCACCTGTGTGGGAGACCTGGAAGAAGCTCCTGGCTCCTGGCTTCAGATTGACACAGTTCCGGCCATTGCAGCCAATTGGGGAGTGAACCAGCAGATAGAAGACCTCTCTCTCTCTCTCTCTCTCTCTCTCTCTCTCTCTCTGTCTTTCCTTCTCTCTTTGTGTAACTATGACTTTCAAATAAATAAATAAATACATCTTTTAAAAAAGAATTTTTAATGTATTAAACCCAAAAGAACAAGAAAGGAGAGGATAGTAGAAGAGAGATATTGATATATCTTGGAAGATAAAAAAATCTACAGAATATTTGTTGATCTATACTCCTGAGAAATCATGTGCACAATGAAATATACAAGAATGCCTGGCATTATTATTTATATGAATAAAAAATACAACCAACCTGAGTATACTTCAAAAAGGACAATGATTATATTTTGGTATACTCATACAATGGAATAATAAACACTTAAAAATGAATATACTAGAAGTAGAGTCAGCAAACTATGACCCACAGGTAAAAATCTGTACTCTGTAACCTATTTTTGTAAATACAGTTTTTTCAGAATACATGCACTCATTCAACTATATATCAAAAGGAATTGCTTTTGTAGAACTGTGAAATGAAATAGTTGCAACAGAAATCATCTGTCTGCAAAACATGATAAATGTACCATTTGACGCTTTTAGAAAAGTTTGCACTACATTAGCAGGAAACTGGATTGGAAGTGTAGTAGTCAGGACTTAAATAGGCACTCCAAGCTTCAACAGAGGCCTAAGAGAAGGGTTTTAACTATTTGAAATGTTTCATTTCTGAAGCAAAGTAGTGAATAAAAGAGTTTCTATTGCAATATTCTCTGTACCTTTTATATGGTTGATGTACTTCATAATTTTTAAAAGTTCATTGAGAGACAGAGTTGATATCAAACCCAGACACTTCAGGCACACCAATGTGAGATACAGGCACGTTAACCACTAGGCTAAACAACTGCCCTTACAATCGATCTTTTATCTTTCTTTCCCTTTTTTTCTTATAAAGGACTTATTTATTTATTATTTGAAAGACATAGTGACAGAGAAGGGGAGAAGACAGGGAGAAAGAAAGAGAGAGAGTGAAATCAATTGATGATTCACTCCCCAAATGCCTACAGTAACTTAGGGTGGGCCGGGCTGAGGTCAGAAGCCTGGAACTCCATCCATCCAGATCTCCCACATGGGCAGCAGGGACTCGGTGTCTGAGCCATCATCTGCTGCTTCCAAGGTGTGTTAGAATGAAGCTGCATCTGAAGCACGGAGTATCTAGGACCCGGTCACTCTGATAAGAGATGTGGGAATCTTAAGTGGCAGCTTAACCCACTGCAGCACAAGTGCTCACCCATTTTCTGCTTATGACATGAACAAAATTTAACCATATTTGCTTTTCCTCCATGTAAATAATTCTTCTTTTCTTTCCCTATTCATACCTAAATTGTTTCAGCTACACATTTTTTTTTAAACTTTTATTTAATGAATATAAATTTCCAAAGTACAGCTTATGGATTACAATGGCTTCTCCCCCCATAACTTCCCTCCCACCCACAACCCTCCACTTTTCCGCTCCCTCTCCCATTCCCTTCACATCAAGATTCATTTTCAATTCTCTTTATATACAGAAGATCAGTTTAGCATATATTAAGTAAAGATTTCATCAGTGTGCACCCACATAGAAACACAAAGTGAAAAATACTGTTTGAGTACTAGTTATAGCATTAAATCACAATGTACAGCACATTAAGGACAGAGATCCTACATGAGGAGTAAGTGCACAGTGACTCCTGTTGTTGACTTAACAAATTGACACTCTTGTTTGTGGCATCAGTAATCACCCTAGGCTCTTGTCATGAGTTGCCAAGGCTATGGAAGCCTTTTGAGTTTGCCAACTCTGATCTTATTTAGACAAGGTCATAGTGAAAGTGGAAGTTCTCTCCTCCCTTCAGAGAAAGGTACCTCCTTCTTTGATGACCTGTTCTTTCCACTGGGATCTCACTCGTGGAGATCTTTCATTTAGGTTTTGGCCAGAGTGTCTTGGCTTTCCATGCCTGAAATACTCTCATGGGCTTTTCAGCAGGATCTGAATGCCTTAAGGGCTGATTCTGAGGCCAGAGTTCAGCTACACATTTAATAATAAGGCATGATACATCAAAAGTGTCTGATATTGTGGGGCTAAACTTATTTTTTGTTAAAAAAATTGCTTAAGTGATATTTTTGATTTTTGTCAGAGAACTTCTATCTTGATTTCATAGCTGGAAAGATTCCTAAGCAGGCCACAACAGCATTGTAGAGAAAGAGAGAAAACCTTAATTATAGTGCTCAGTACTCTGTGGAAAAACATAGGAAGGATGTATTTTGTCACATACAGACTCTTGTAATCATTTCTCTGTCGCTTACTGCACACGTAAGCTTATGTAATTAATTGTAATTAATTTGATTTGCACAGGACAAATGTACCATTTCTGGGTCTTACATCTCTGAACTCCATCCTGCCAATCTTTTTGGGACTATATTGAAGAGAATAACACAGCTCCCATACAGTCCCAGTAGATGCCCAGTTTTTGACAGCACTGTTTTTCCCCAGGGGTTCTCCATGAAAGCTGCAGCATGTGAAGAAGGAGCAATGGTCTCATGGGAGTACAGGTCCTGGCTAATCCCTCCCTCAGAAGCTTCCTACTTCCCATCAATGTCAACTTGTACTTCCAATTCTCAGATATTTACATCTAGGTATATTTTGGATACATTTCAAATGCAATACAACTCAAATGAAACTCATTGCTTTTCTTCAGTTTGCTTCTTTTTTTATTTTATTATCATTATTTTATTTGACAGATAGTTAGGGAGAGAGACAGAGAGAAAGGTCTTCCTTCCGTTGGTTCACCACACAAATGGCCGCTATGACCGAGCTATGCCGATCAGAAGCCAGGAGCCAGGTGCTTCCTCCTGGTCTCCCACATGGGTGCAGGTGCCCAAGCACTTGGGCCATCCTCCACTGCTTTCCCGGGCCACAGCAGAGAGCTGGACTGGAAGAGGAGCAACCGGGACTAGAACCGGCACCCATATTGGATGCTGGCACAGCAGGCGGAGGATTAACCAAGTGAGCCAGGGAGTCAGCCCCAAGTTTGCTTCTTTTTCTAATTAAGAACATCATAATTTAGCCAATCTATCCATTTAAGTCTCCCAAACTAGACACTTGGGAATTATTCTTAACATTCCATTTTCCTCATCTCTCATCTCCATACGTCCTAGAAGTTTTGCTAGAGGACCCTGGAATATTCACTGCCACTAATTTCCACCAATACTGACACAAATGCTCTTCACTAAACTTCCTGCCAACAGTCTCTTCCCCCCCACATCTCTGGCCCTTCTTATTTCCCTCAGGCATCCTGCACATTCCTTCTTCTGTCTTTCTAAATACATATATAATCACATCAATGCACCCTTTAAAAACCTTAGTTTCTCCCTGGGGCCTACAAAAATCTACAGCTTTGAACGCCAATTTTCACACACTTCCTGCTTCTATTTAGTCAACCTTTCTTTGATATGTAGTCTCTTCTGATCTGTGAAAAAGCCTACTTTGTCTTTAAGCACTCTTCTTTTCCGGCATTCTCTGCTTATCTAAATCCTCTTCACAACAATAGCACTAAATTTATTGCATGCTACTAACGGATAGGCACTATGCTAAGCACTTTAATAGTGTTATAAGCACTCTTTTACACAGAGGAAACTGAAACAAGTCATTTGCCCAAGATTACATTTTAAGTAAGCAGCAAAACTGGGATTACTATTCCGGTCTATCTCAATGCATGAATTAAACATTTAAATTCCGCCTCTTACCTTTCTCTGAAGGGAGGAGAGAACTTCCACTTTGACTATCACCTTGTCTAAATATAATCAGAGTTGGCAAACTCAAAAGGCTTCCATAGCCTTGGCACCTAACTCATGACAAGAGCTTAGGGTGATTACTGATGCCACAAACAAGAGTGTCAATTTGTTAAGTCAACAACAGGAGTCACTGTGCACTTACTCCTCATGTAGGATCTCTGTCCTTAATGTGCTGTACATTGCGATTTAATGCTTAACTAGCACTCAAACAGTATTTTTCACTTTGTGTTTCTATGTGGGTGCAAACTGTTGAAATCTTTACTTAATATATGCTAAATTGATCTTCTGTATATAAAGAGAATTGAAAATGAATCTTGATGTGAATGGAACGGGAGAGGGAGCGGGAAAGTGGAGGGTTGTGGGTGGGAGGGAAGTTATGGGGGGAGAAGCCATTGTAATCCATAAGCTGTACTTTGGAAATTTATATTCATTAAATAAAAGTAAAAAAAAAAATTCTGCCTCTGACTATGATATACCCTCTAACTGAGGTCAAACCATACACTTAGCCTTCAGCTCTGAGATATTCTAGTCTTCCTTCATCTTTAATCAACGTTTTAACCAACACAGTACTTTTAGTGTTGCTATTCATTAATGTTTTTAATTGTGCTAATCTTTAAAATTTAAAGAACTCATTTACTTAGAGAGAGATTGATTTCCCATCTCTGGTTCACTCCCAAAATGCCCGTAACAGCCTGAGCTGGCAGAGGCCTATTTCAGAAGCAGGAAGTTCCGCCCGGTCCGGTGGCTCACGTGGTCGCTGCCGCACACTCACATTTGAGCGATCAAGACTGCCTCCTCGGATGCAGGAAGCGGTAATGAGGGGCAAAGCAGGGCTAGCATCCAGGCAAAACCTTAGACCAAACTCCCGCCCCTATTTTTGATAAAGCTTTTCGTAACTATATTTTGAATTATTTGTGAGCAGGGAATTAAAAAAAGAAATCCTAAAATAACTCCATGAGGGCCGGCGCCACGCTCACTAGGCTAATCCTCCGCTCGCTGCGCCGGCACACCGGGTTCTAGTCCCGGTCGGGGCGCCGGATTCTGTCCCGGTTGCCTCTCTTCCAGGCCAGCTCTCTGCTGTGGCCTGGGAGTGCAGTGGAGGATGGCCCAAGTACTTGGGCCCTGCACCCCATGGGAGACCAGGAGAAGCACCTGGCTCCTGGCTTCGGATCGGCGCAGCGAGCAGGCCAAGCGACCATTTGTGTGGTGAACCAACGGAAGGAACCTTTCTCTCTGTCTCTCTGTCTAACTCTGCCTGTCAAAAGGAAAAAAAAAAAAAAGAAAGAAAGAAAGAAAGAAAAAAACTCTATGAGGGCATAGCATAACCTTGTAACAGCAAGTAGTTACCTTTTACAGGAGCAGGTCAAAGCGGGACTTAAGGGTGTCTAGCTCATTTATATATGTAAGGAATGCTCAATATTTGCTTTATTTAAAACAGGAGCACAAGAGAAATTCTATTTAGAAGTTCCAGGTGCATGTGAAGTGTTCAGCAAGGGCAGACAGCCGAAACATGAGTCTGTAGTCCATGGTTTCTACCCCTGACCTGTCAGGCTGTCTTATTTTGTTTTTTAAGATACTGCTAACCTTGTTTGTGCTTGCAATTATTTTTATTATTCCCAAATGCTACTCTATGGAAATAAAGTTACTGATTTTGAAAGACAGAAAGTTCAAGTTGCTTTGTTTTCTTTTATATCACCTCCCCTTTTTAAGACACATTTTCATTTTAAAAGAGGACCCCTGTTAGGCAGAGCTGCACTGGGCCTACCTCAGAGAATTTAAGCCAAGTTAAGATCTTGGGAGTTCTTTCTTCGGGAGTGGGTAGTTCTGCATTATTTCAAAGAATCTGCCACAAATCTATAGTCCCTTAGCCAAAGGCACACCTAACGTGAAGATCTGCAAACGGTTCTAGCGACACGGGCACCTCCGTGGCGGGAAGCCCGGGCGCGAGCGCGCTGGGCCGGAGGGCGCGATCCCAGTAGGACCCGAGCCCACGGGGTGGGCCTCCACCTCCGCCCAGCGGCGGGAAAGCCCCGGAAGCGGGTTTCCGCGGGAAGGCAGCTTTCGGGCCTGACGGGAAACGTGTCCACGAAGCAGAAATGTCCCCAGGGCCTTCCTTCAGCTACTAGCCGCCAGGCCGCCGGGCAGGCGCCGTCAGGATGAGCGCGCTGGCTCGTTCTCATTTCCTTCTGTGCTTTCTCAGAAATTTAGGCCGCGCCCGCCCGCGCCTGTCTTTCCACGATCAGACAAGTGTACGTCAGGGTTGCTTATTTTGGGTATGTTTTTTTAGACTAAAGCACCGAATCCGCTAGGCCTGCGGAGTCGCCCGCCCCCTCAGCCTCAAAACCAGGACCTAAAAGGGCAACCCGTGTGGGCGGCAGCGTAACCGTCTGAAAAACCGAAGGCTAGAGGGTGTGCCAGGGGCCCAGGTGCAGACGGTGTGGCAAGTAACGGCTTTGGCCGGTCCCGCCCTCCTCGCTCCGCCCATTGTAGGTCCCCCGGGTCTGTAACCAGCTCCCCGGCCGCTTCCTCTTTAAAGGCGGAGCCCGGCACGAATCTCGCGAGATCCGGGTTGGCGCCGTGACCTCCATGTGGGAGCCACAGCTCTATAAGTAAACACTCCGCGCGGCGCAGATATGGCTTCTTCCTATTTGTAAGGCGGAGGCTGCGGTAGCGCCTCGGGCTGGTTCCGGTTTTTGCCTCCTCGGCTCTGCTGGGCGGGTGCGCGGTCTGGGAGTCGCCGCCGCCTGTCCGGCCTGGCGTCCAGTCGCTCTTGCTCTCCCGTGTGCGCGCGCTCGCCTGCTCGTCCGCCCGCCGCGGAGATCCCGAGCCGCCGCGAAGCGGCTCGGGCCAGGCGGGGCGCAGCGCCCCGAGCAGAGGGGGAGACAAAGGGGGCCACCCCCCCCGCTCCCGTGCCAAGATGTGGATCCAGGTTCGCACCATCGACGGCTCCCAGACACGCACCATCGAGGACGTTTCTCGCAAAGCTACGATCGAGGAGCTGCGCGAGCGGGTTTGGGCGCTATTCGACGTGCGGCCCGAGTGCCAGCGCCTTTTCTACCGGGGCAAGCAGGTGAGGCGCGCCCGCCGCGCCCCTGGGGGACTCAGCAAGGGAGCAGCCTGGCTCCCCTGGGCGCGTGGGCCGGGGGGGCTTGGCGTGCGGCACGCGCAGAGCGCACCTGGCCCCCACCTCTGGTGGGCAGCCCTGCGCGGCGCTGGGTGCGGGGCCCGGGCCTGTTGCGGGGTGGGGATGGCGGTGGGCTGCGACGTCCCTACCAACCCGACCGTAGGTACGCCTAGCGGAGTGGGAAGAGACCTCGCCGTTGTTTTCTTGTGGCGCAGCGGCCGCGGGCACAGCCTGCCAGGTCCCTGGGTGCCTCGCTTCCCGCGCTCGGCGGAGCCTGGGGCCCCGGGAGGGTGGGGAGGGCAGCTGGCTCTGGCCGCCATGCCACCGGGCGGGAGGGGTGCGTTGACTGCCCGGGCTCCCCCTGCTCGTGGCCGCGCCGACCCGGCTAAGGGCTCACATCGCTTCCGAGGCTCTTCCGCGTCCCTGACTCCCAAGTAGGAGGTGGAAACTCGAGCGTTGGTCTCTCGAGCACCGGAACGTTGGCCCTGCCTCCTCACTGTGGCAGGATTTGCACACGCTGGGGATTCGAAGGGCTTCCAGAACGTTTGGATCCCCTCCCTCACCTCTCCTAGATCTGGAAATCTTGCCTTAGCCGAGGTTAGAGACCTGAGCTGAAGGGGCTATTGATGTAACGTGGGACCGGGTTAAAAACTGCCCTGTATAGTTTAGGGGTTTTATTTCCAAAGTAGAAAGGGGTATAAGATTGTTTTGGCTGTTCTTGCCTCGGAAGATCGCCCTTAAATCAAGCTTTTAACACAGCACCGCAGCATAGCCGGAGGTAACTTGAAGGCTAAAAGCAGTTTTGGCCTTGGGGTGTTTGTGGGAGTCTGGGGTAGTTGTGTGGTATGGCCCTGGGCTGGCAAGCTTAAGAGGTTTCCTATCCCACAGGTTTCCTAGACTGTACCTAGACACAGAGCCATCCGATTATTTTTGTCTTTGTCTTTGTCTTTTTATGGTGTTGTTAACCCACGAAGAAGTTGGCATGTTGCAGTCGAGAGACCACAGTTTGACTCGAGTCTTGTGGTTTACAATAAATGTAGCTCTCTCTGATTCCGTTGAAGCAAGCTACTGCGGCAAAGCCTACTGCCCTTCCAAGACTTTCCCGAAATTTCAGAGTAAAAAATTACACTCTGGCAAAGAGTTTCTTCTTAAAGAAATGTTGTAATACCTTTTGATTTGTGTTTGCAACCAGTTTTATACTGTTTTCTTAGTAGTTGCGACTCGTAAAAACAAGTGGTCAATTTAGTTGTAAGCTTTGCCTTTGAAATAGTTCTACTAAATGCTGTGTATCTTTTTATTGCTGTGTGCAAGTGACTGATAACATTTCCTTTAGGTCACAGGTGAAAAGTATGTAATCCAGTCTTACAGATTTTGTTTTCTAGCAGTAATACTTACAGACAGTGGTACATGAATTTCTAGATAGTTCGCTTACTTCAGCACCAGAGATAAAAATAAAGGATGAGCATGTATCCCTGGGCCACGCCTCTAAAGTCTAATTATAAAATATTAAAATGAAGTGTACCTGACTGTTCTCTGGAAACTGTAGGAATTGAGTTAAATTTAGGGCAATGAAGTAGACTTCAGTAAATCAGGAAGCTGGTTCCAGAATCTAGGGAAAACTTTTGAGGATAATAACCTTTGTACTTCTTTCTCTAGGACAGTCGCTAAGTCACTACTATGATTTCTTCAGCCCAGTAATAAGCCAGTAGGGATAAGGAATGGAACTTTGGTGCCTGCTTTTTTTTTTTTTTTTTTTAAAGATTTTATTTATTTGACAGGTAGAGTTACAGACAGTGAGAGAGAGAGAGAGAGAGAGAGAGAAAGAGAAAGAGAAAGGTCTTCCTTTTCCGTTGGTTCATCCCCCAAATGGCCGCCACGGCTGGAACTATGCTAATCCGAAGCCAGAAGCCAGGTGCCTCCTCCTGGTCTCTCCCATGCGGGTGCAGGGACCCAAGCACTTGGGCCATCCTCCACTGCCTTCCCAGGCCACAGCAGAGAGCTGGACTGGAAAAGGAGCAGCTGAGACTAGAACCCGGCACCCATCTGGGATGCTGGCACCGCAGCAGAGGATTAACCAAGTGAGCCATGTAGCCAGGCCCTGGTGCCTGCCATTGACTTGGAGACAGAAAAGGAAGACACTGCTTCCAGCTGGGTTTCCTTCCATATAGGCTGATAAGTGGCCATGGCACTGGTTAGAGCACCACAGTCTTTGGACAGGGTATTATGGGCATAGCAATTAGCTGTTGGTTTTGTATCCCAAGGCTATTTCTATCCTGTAAAATGCCTTCATTTCCGTTATAAAAAAGATACCCCTTCCTCGGGATGCTTTACTACCACATAGTGAAAAATGTCATAAATAAAACAAACTTACAGGGTTTACAATTTAGGTGGTACCCAACTTCCCCCACTTATTTAATGCTTGCTGCTTTTAATGTTTGGTGTGTATCAGTATCACTTGTGGATATCTATTATAGCTGCTCACCTCACCCCAGAATTGCACATACATAGTTGGAATTTAACCAGACCCCGCAGGAGATCTGATGGACATCAAGTTTGAAAATAAATGTTGAAGGATAGTTGGTCTCTCAGTTTGTTACTATTCGAAGTATAGTCCCTGGATTCTCAGGATCAGCAGCATTAGCTTCACTTGGGAGCCTCACATGATGCCTGCTGAAGTGAAATCTGTATTTTTAACAAGATCTCTTGGTGATCTGTATGCAAATTAAATTTGAGAAGCAGCACAGTTGACTCTATCAGGACCAAAATGGAGAATGGCAATTCAGGACTGTAAGTTCTGGTTAGAGTAGGGTAACCTCATTTGGACATTCCTATCTGGAAGGTTGAGATTGCAGCATCTCTGGGCATTGAGTCTTTTAAAGGAAGAGTTATGTTGCTGGATTTCTCAATCTTCTGAGACTTTAGAGCACGTGTTATTATTTATTTGAGAGGCAGGGTTACAGAGAGAGAGAGGGAGAGACAGAGAGAAGTCTTCCATCCACTGGTTCGCTCCCTGAATGGCCATAGTGACTGGGGCTGGGCAAGGCCAAAGTCAGGAGCTAGGAGCTTCTTCCAGGTCTCCCATTCAGGTGCAGGGGCCCAAGCTCTTGGGCCATCCTCCGTTGCTTTCCTAGGCACATTAACAGGGAGCTGGATTGAAAGTGGAGCAGCTGGGGCTTGAACTGGTGTCCATATGGGGTGCTGGTGCTGTAGGCCAGGACACTAAGCCACTGCACCACAGCACTGGCCCTGAACATGTATTATTTTGAAAGGATTCTGTCTCCCCTTTTTCATTCTTTATAATCAAAATAGGGATAGTATTAAAATAGGTTGTAGATGTGGAGCATGAACCATAGCTGGAGAAACAGTAGTTGCCTTTTGCCCCAGTACATATTGTTTTCACATACACTACAGAAGTATATATGCCTGCTAAAGGAACATGTGTATATTTATATATGATGTGACAGACATATGGCATTATTAATTATTGTCCTCTACTTACGTCCCTTGTCAGTAGTCCTTTGGGAAAAGCTTCCCTACTGTTTGCCTATTGACATTTGGTATTTGCTTTCTACTTTTCCCTTGCATTGCAGTTGCCGTTTTTCCCGTTACATGTCTTCAACCTAGTAGAAATTCAAGAGTGCTGTCTGACAAAGCAAAGAATTCTTAATCATTCCTGCTTCTTCAGAATTGTAAATCCTGCATCCCTATCTTTCTAGTGTGGCATTTCTCAAACATTTATTTTTGAAACATTGATGGATTATAGTTCATGCTTCAAATTCATGGCTGTTCATAATTTCTAGATGACCCCATCCTTCTCTTGGAGCATAATTTGAATGACAGGTAACTGTCAGTCTGCACTTCCATTAAATCTGGAAGAACAGTAGTACTATTCAAGTAAATCATTCCATTACTCTTCACAGTGTTTGAAGCTTTGTATAATAAAGCTGTGTGGAATTTGTTGTGCAGTAATAATCAGTGTTTTAGGAAGACTGGAAGAGTACCAATGAATTAAGAGAAGGAACGGAGTGTATTTTCTGGGTTAAGAAAATCTCTTGGGGCTGGTGCCATGGCGCACTAGGTTAATCCTCCGCCTGCGGTGCCGGGTTCTAGTCCCGGTTGCTCCTCTTCAAATCCAGCTCTCTGCTGTGGCCTGGGAAGGCAGTGTAGGATGGCCCAGGTCCTTGGGCCCCTGCACCCACAAGGGAAACCGCGAGGGAGCACCTGGCTCCTGGCTTCAGATTGGCCTAGCTCCGGCCGTTGTGCCCATTTGGAGAGTGAACCAACGGAGGGAAGACCTTTCTCTCTGTCTCTCTCTCACTGTCTGTAAACTACCTGTCAAATAAATTTTTTAAAAATCTGTAAAAAGAAAATCTCTAAATAACAAGTCCAAGGAAAGGAGGTTACAACTTTATTATAGGGCTTCATACCTTGATATGCTTTGTTTTCCACTCTAACTTTAGATATTACTTTTCTTCTTAGACCTAGTTTAGAAAGAGTATCACTTTCAAGGTAGGCTTTGTGGCACAACAGGTGCAGTGCTGATTGAGACACCTGCATCCCATATTGGATTGCCTGGTTCAAATCCTGGCTGCTGCACTTCCAATCCAGCTCCCTGCTAATGCATGTGGGAAGGCAGCAAATGATGGTAAAGAACTTGGCCATCCCAAATGGGAGACCAGGATGGAGTTCCTGGCTTTGGACTGGCCCTGGCCCCTGGCTATTAGGGAATTTAGGAAGTGAGCTAGCAGATGGAAAAGTCATATTACCTCTCTCTCTCCCTCTCCTTCCCTCCCTCCTTCGCTTCCTCCCTCTTTCTCCATCTCACTTCCTCCCCTTCTGTCTTTCCCACTCTCTGTGGCTCTACCTTTCAAATTAATAACTAAACTATCAGTTGAAGTAACCTTAATTCATTTGTTTTTAAAGATTTATTTATTTGAAAGGCAGCGTATAGAGAGGTGAAGGCAGAGGCAGACAGATCTTCCATCTGCTGGTTCACTCCCCAAATGGCTGCAATGGCCAGGGCTGAGCCAGACCAAAGCCAGGAGCCAAGAGTTTCTTCTGAGTCTCCCTTGTGGGTACCGGTGTCCAGGTACTTGGGCCATCTTCTTCTTCTTTTCCAGGTGCTTTAACATGGAGCTGGATTAAAGTGGAACAGTTGGGTCTTGAACTGGCACCCATATGGGATGCTGGCATCACAGTTGGTGGCTTAATCTCATGCCATAACATCCCCCCCCCCCAGCTTGTATTTATTTTTTCTCTTTTTAAAAGCTTATTTATTGGAGCGTGAACCAACGGCAAAAGGAAGACCTTTCTCTCTCTGTCTCCCTCTCTCACTGTCCACTCTGCCTGTCAAAAAAAAAAAAAAAAAAAGCTTATTTATTTATTTATTTGAAAGAGTTACAGAGGGGCAGAGCGAGATTGGTCTTCCATCCACTGGTTCACTCCCCAGATGGCAGCAATGGCTGGAGCTGCGCCAATCAGGAGCTGGGCTCTTCTTCCCGGTCTCTCACGCAGGTGCATGGGCCCAAGGACTTGGGCCATCTTCCACTGCTTTCTCAGGCTATGGCAGAGAGCTGAATTGGAAGAGGAGCAGCCAGGACTCAAATGGCACCTATATGGGATGCCGGCACTGCAAGTGGCGGCTTTACCTGCTACGCCACAGTGCTGGCCCCTGTTTATTTTTGACAATCATTTGACAGAAACTAGTCAAAGGGATTAATTGAGCATAGGACCCTCTGATTTTTGCTCTTCAAACTTCCATGGAAAGATGTTTATGGAAATAACTTTCCGTCTCCAGTTATTTCACCATTGTATCTACTGCCTTCATTTTGGATAACACCTTTCCAGTTAATACTTTAGGTTAAATAGTTACCATAGTGTTCTTAAGTTGTATGTTTGGTAAAGTTCTGCTTTTTTTCTTTTTTTTTTTCAATTTTTTTAACTTTTATTTAATGAATATAAATTTCCAAAGTACAGCTTATGGATTACAATGGCTCCCCCCCCCCCCCCGCAAGTTCTGCTTTTTTTCAACTCTTTCAGAATTAGTGTGTTCTAAACTTGATGTTGTTGGAAAATGTTCAAAATGAAGGCATGAATACAGCTCTTTTTTTTTTTAAGGTTTATATATTTGAAAGGCTGAATTAGAGAGAGAGGAGGAGGGAGGGAGGGAAGGAAGGAAGGAGGGAAGGAAGGAAAGGGAGATTGAGAGATCAAGATCTTTCATCTGCTTTGTTCACTCCGTAAATGGCTGCAATGGCCAGATCTGGGACAAGCTGAAGCCAGGAGCCTGGAACTCCATCTGGGCTCCCCCATCGGTGGCAGGGGCCCAAGTACTTGGGTCATCTTCTGCATTTTTGCCAGACACATTAGCTGGGAACAGAGTTAGAAGTGGAGCAGCCGGGACGTGAACCAGCACCTATATGGAATGCTGGCATTGCAAGGGGTGCCTTAACCCACTACGCCACAACACTGGCCTCATGGATGCAGTTTTTGCTTCTTGAGTTCTTCCTACCCCAAGTTCAGGACTAGAGAGTTCAATTTTGTTTGCTTCTCATAAAGTAAGCAGTGTTACAATCCCTATCCATATGGGTGGTTATCTGCTTACTAACTAGGATACTTCTTGGGCTTATTTAGACTAAATGTGCTAACCTGTCATATGGTACCTAACTTAATTTTCCCAATGAGAAATTTGTGAAATTCTCCATCTTTGTTCTGTTTAATAAATGTGGATACCTGTAATATGTGGGACTGTGCTAGGTGTGTTCCTTGGATTACTGAATTAAAGGTACTGCATTTGTACATTAGCAAGTTTGTAACTCGAGCAGGAGTATATTTTTTACTTTTCAGATATGATCTTATTGTGTTAGAGTTGTGAATAATGACATATTTTACAGATGAGGAGAAAATGAATAATGTTTCAGTCAGTCATGTTTCTGAGGAAGTAGTAGTTCTGATCTTCAAGGGATTAAATTTTCTTGTTTCACTGTATCATAGTGTGATAGCTAACTGAATTTTATAAAGAAACAAATGGAGACTTAGTTGCTGCTGTAACTAAGTATCAAAGCCCTAGCCCTAGGTGACTTAAAGTAACAAATTTATTGGCTTTCAGTTCTAGAGGCTAGAATTCAAGGTGTCAGTCAGCAGGCCCATACTCTCTGGTAGCTTGGGGCAGGGGGCAGAATCCCTCTTTGCTCTTCTGTATTTGCTGGAAATTTTTTCTTGGCTTTCAGTATATTGCTGCAGTTTTATGGCCTCTTTGAGGCTTGATATCCTTTTCCTGCTGTGTCTGTGTCCAAATTTCCCCTTTTTATAAGGATATAAGTTAAATTAGATTAAAGTTCACCTTAATGACTTCATTTTGTAAATTATTTATTTATTTATTTGTTTATTTTGCCAGGCAGAGTTAGACAAATAGAGAGAGAGAGAGAGAGAGAGAGTTATAGACAGCGAGAGAGAGAGACAAAGAGAAAGGTCTTCCCTCCGTTGACTCACTCCCCTAATTGGCTCACTCCCCTAATAGCCGCCACGGCCGGCGCTATGCTGATCCGAAGCCAGGAGCCTGCTGCTTCCTCCTGGTCTCCCACGCGGGTGCAGGGACCCAAGCACTTGGGCCATCCTCCACTGCCCTCCCGGGCGACAGCAGAGAGCTGGACCGGAAGAGGAGCAACCGGAACCAGCACCCAGCGCCCCAACCAGGACTAGAACCGGAGTGGTGGTGCCACAGGCGGAGGATCAGCCAAGTGAGCTACGGCACCGGCCAATGACTTCATTTTAACTTGATTACCTCTTTAAAGACCCTTTCTCCAAATAGTCACATTTTGAGGTACTGGGAGTTAACGACTTAAATAATTTGGGGGTGAGGGGTGCAAAACTTAGCCCATAACAGCTCGGTTTTGTACTTGTTTAATTAAATGTACTCGGGGCCGGTGCATTGGCTCACTTGGTTAATCCTCTGCCTGCGGCGCCGGCATCCCATATGGGCGCCAGGTTCTAGTCCCAGTTGTTCCTCTTCCAGTCCAGCTCTCTGCTGTGGCCTGGGAAGGCAGTGGAGGATGGCCCAAGTGCTTGGGCTCCTGCACCAGCCTGGGAGACCAGGAAGAAGCTCCTGGCTCCAGGCTTTGGGCCGGCGCAGAGCCGACCATAGTGGCCATTTGGGGATTGAACCAATGAAAGGAAGACCTTTCTCTCTGTCTCTCTCTCACTGTCTATAACTCTACCTGTCAACATTAAAAATAATAAATAAATAAATAAATGTACTCCTTGATTACCTCTGTGAAGACATTGTTTCCAAAAATTACATTCTGAGGTACTCTGGATTAGAACTTTAACTGATATGTTTTAGGAGGAAGGGGAGTTACAGTTCACTGTAACTAATCTCAAAATCTGGGTAACTTGCAGGATAATATATATATATATATATATAGTATATTTGGCTCAAGCTGACTTACCTCAAACGGTAGAGTTAGAAACATACCAGGGGATTCCAGTTCAATCCCAGCAAGGTGGCATGTACCAATGCCTTCTCACTAGTCCCAGTGATCAATTTCTGTTCACAATTGATCATAATGATAGGACTAAGAACCAAAGGGATCACATAAATGAGAATAGTGTCTGCAAATACTAGCTGATAGAATAAAAAAGGGAGAGAATGATCCAACATGGGAAGTGAGATACACAGCAGATCCATAGAATGGCAGATGTCCTAAACAGCACTCTGGCCTCAGAATCAGCCCTTAAGGCATGCGGATCTGGCTGAAAAGCCCATGAGAGTATTTCAGGCATGGAAAGCCAAGACACTCTGGGGGGGGGGGGAAAACCTAAATGAAAGATCTCCATGAGTGAGATCCTAGTGGAAAGAACGGGTCATCAAAGAAGGAGGTACCTTTCTCTGAAGGGAGGAGAGAACTTCCACTTTGACCATGGCCTTGTCTAAATATGATCAGAGTCGGTGAACTCAGGGGGCTTCCATAGCCTTGGCAACTCATGACAAGTGCCTAGGGTGATTACTGATGCCATAAACAAGAGTGTCAATTTGTTAAGTCAACAACAGGAGTCACTGTGCACTTACTCCTCATGTAGGATCTTTGTCCTTAGTGTGCTGTACATTGTGATATAATGCTATAACTAGTACTCAAACAGTATTTTTCACTTTATGTTTCTGTGTGGGAGCAAACTGTTGAAATCTTTACTTAATGTATGCTAAACTGATCTTCTGTATATAAAGAGAATCGAAAATGAAAAAAAAATTGTTAAGTCAAAAAAATATATAGTATATTTGTAATACAGAAGATTTCACAATACAGTTTGATAATCATTATATTTGGATAGAATTAACTTTAAAAATGGTTCTTATTCGTACCCCACCCACTTGATTTAAAAATTACCAACAAAACTTAAATGTTAATGTTAGAAAAAACATATCTATATATAGCTAGATATATAGATAATAGCTGTGTTTCCTGTAGCTCATATGGAATGTTGTTAAGAATTTATTGGAGTCCAGAGAAGATGCTAATATCAGATAGCATAAAACAATAATGGTTTCAAAATCACAAAATTACAGGGCTATCAATTTTATTTTGATAGTTTGGCTGGAATATTTGGGTAACTAAAGATATAGTAAGATAAGTTGTGAAAGAAGTATGTCAATATCTTTTTCTGTCTTTTCTAGTTGGAGAATGGATACACTTTATTTGACTATGATGTTGGACTGAATGATATTATTCAGCTACTAGTTCGCCCAGACTCTGATCTTCCTAGCACATCTAAACAGACTGATATGCAGGTCAAACCATGTTCTAATAGTCCACCTAAAGTCAAGAAAACTTCAAGAGTGGGATCTTCCAGTCAACCATCCACATCAACTCGTGTCTGTCTTATTGATCCTGGCATTGGACTATATAAGGTATGTAGGCTTTAGACTTTGTTGATTATGGAAATACAGATTTCTCTTCTCTGCAGGATGGTGTGAATTAAGAAGCATTAATTGACATTTGAAAGTAAAGATTGGGTTATTTATATTTTGAGTTTTAAAATGGCCTTTAAAAATTTCTGTGAAATAGACAAATGTATGAAACATATATACAAAGAGTAATAAAGCAACTGCCTGTGTAATATCACCAAGGTTAAGAAGTAAAATGATGGGCCGGCACCGTGGCTCACTTGGTTAATCCTCCGCCTGTGGCGCCAGCATCCCATATGGGCACCGGGTTCTAGTCCCGGTTGCTCCTCTTCCAGTCTAGCTCTCTGCTGTGGCCCAGGAGGCTGGTGGAGGATGGCCCAAGTGCTTGGGCCCCTGCACCCACATGGGAGACCAGGAGGAAGCACCTGGCTCCTGGCTTCGGATCGTCGTAGCTCCGGCTGTAGTGGCCATTTGTGGGGTGAACCAACGGAAGGAAGACCTTTCTCTCTGTCTCTCTCTCACTAACTCTGCCTGTCAAAAAAAAAAAAAAAAAAAAAGCATTAAATGTTAAAAAATTGGTGGATAAAGTAATTTATTTTAAAAATATAAATAGACATAATTTTGGCTACATTGAATTGTTTTAAACCTGCGAGGAATAGATAATTAGGCTGTTACTTAAATTGATTCACAGCATGAAGAAGGAAAGCTTCCTACTGATTTATGCATTCTGTTTAACATTGATACTAAGATGGGACAAAAAGTATGTCACATCATTAACATTGAAGTAAACCTAAGTTATATTTAACAGTTATGACTATATTGATACAATAACTTGATTAAAATGTGTTTTCAGGAAATGTGGATAGTTCATTACTGTGAAATGCTTTAACATAATTCCTTGTATTAAAAAACTAAAGAAAAGTTTTCTAATTTAAAATGTTTTCTGCATCTAAATACAAGTTTGAATCCATTCCTAATTAAAAGAAAAAATCCTTGGCAAGAGGAACAGATGGAATAGGTGAATATGTTAAGGCATAGTCGGCATCATGTGAATGGCAGAGAAACCAGAAGCATTCCCATTGAAGACATGAGTCAACAAGAAAACCACTAGTACTGCTGTTATTTGACATCTTTCTAGAACTGCTAGATAATGCAGTTAGGCAGGAGAATAAAATGAAGTGTACATATTAGAGAAGGCAGAGTTACTGTTATGGATACCTGGAAAAACTGAGAAAATGCCTTAAAACATTATGATGGGCTGGAGCTGTGGCGTAGTGGGTAAAGCTGCTGCCTGCAGTGCCGGCATCCCATAAGGGCGCCAGTTCTAGTCCTGGCTGCTCCACTTTGGATCCAGCTCTCTGGTGTGGCCTGGGAAAGCAGTAGAAGATGGCCCAAGTCCTTGGGCCCCTCACCCCCATGGGAGACCTGCAGGAAGCTCCTGACTCCTGGGTTTGGATTGGCATAGCTCCGGCCATTGCAGCCAATTGGGTAGTGAATCAATGGATGGGAGACCTCTCTCTGTGTGCCTCTCCTTCTCTGTGTGTAACTCTGACTTTCAAATAAATAAATAAATCTTTAAAAAAAAATTATGAAGAGGGACCAGCGCTGTGGCTTAGGTTAAGCCTCTGCTTGTGGCACTGGCATCCCATATGGGCACTGGTTTGAGTCCTGGCTGCTCCTCCTCTAATTCAGCTCTCTGCTAATGGCCTGAGAAAGCAGTGGAAGATGGCCCAAGTGCTTCAGCCCCTGCACCTGTGTGAGAGACTTGGAAGAAGCACCCCTGTGGGAGACCCAGAGGAAACTCCTGGCTCCTGACTTCCGATCAGTCCATTTCTGGCCATTGCAGCTGTTTGGGGAGTGAACCAGCAGATGGAAAACCTCTCTGTCTCTCCCTCTCTCTGTCTGTAACTGTGCCTCTCAAATAAATATTAAAAAGAACATTATGAAGGGTCAGATTTCAAAGGTAACACTGAGATTAATAATTTTCTTTGCTACATTGCATTAGTAGAGGAGAAGAAAATTTGCAGTAACAGAAGGTAGAATCTGGGAATAAATGAAGACATTTAAGTTAGAGCAGTACTCAGTATACTGCTCACAATTTAGACAGACTTTTTGGCAGTGGAGGCATAACTTGCCTTTTTTATTCATCACCTGTTGATTTGTCCCTCTTTAAATATATGTTTTAGTCTATGTTCTGTTGGCTAACAACACAACACCACAGATTGGAGCAGTTATAAAGAAGAAAGGTTTATTTTGAGTCACAGTTCCATTTGCTCCCTAATCATCTGGTGATGGCCTTGTTGGCAAAGTTCCAAGGTGGCAGGTAACATCTTGTGACAAGAGACAGGGAATACACACGTGTGTGGTCTCTCTACCCTCTTCTTAGAAAGCTAACAATATTCAATCACGGGAGCTCCATTTTGGTGATCTTAACTAATTCTGTTCACCTAGTAATGGTCCTACCTCTAGTCAACATACTTGGATTAAGTTTTTACCTTCTTAAATACTCACAGTAGGAGTGAATTTTCAGAGGACAAACCATAGCAATACCAGTACTTGTTTTTTTTTTTTTACATTGTTATTTTTTAAATAAGCTGATTATTTTAGAACACCTGTAAGTTTACAGCAAAATTGCAAAGGTAGTACACAGAGTTCTCAAATACCTCATATCCAGTGCTCTCCTTAATATCTTAGAGTAGTATGTATATTTTTTAGAATTAATGAGCTGTATTTCCTTACTTTTACCTGACGTCCATCATTTTTCTGTTCCAGGATGCCATCCAGCTTGTAGTTGTCAAGCCTCCTCACAGTCTTCTTAGCTGGGACAGTTTCTCAGACTTTGCCTGTTTATGATTACCTTGACAGCTTTTAAAAGTTTGGCCAGATAGTTTAAAAAAAATTACCCCTACTATGATTCTGCTGTTATTCTCCTTATCATTGGACTGGATTTATGTGTTTTGGGAGGCAGATCATTAAAGTAAATTGCTGATTTCACTTCATCTTTTCTATAAAATGTGCTACAATAGTCTATTTGTTAAAGATAACCTAAGTTTTTTATCATTAAGGTATTAACTTAATCATCTGGCTGAGGCAGTGTTTGTAATGTCTCACTATTTTTAAATAAGAAGCCACCTCTCCTTCCATACGGTACTCTTTAAGAGGAAGTTGTCATATGTGGCCCCCACTTAAGGAGTAGGGAGCTATGTACGCTGCTGCTGTCACCATGGGAGATGTCTCTTACCCCATTTATTCAGTCATTTGTATGACTATTAAGCTTTATTGGCCGGCGCCATGGCTCACTAGGCTAATCCTCCGCCTTGCAGCGCCAGCACACCGGGTTCTAGTCCCGGTCGGGGCGCCGGACTCTGTCCCGGTTGCTCCTCTTCCAGGCTAGCTTTCTGCTGTGGCCCGGGATTACAGTGGAGAATGGCCCAAGTACTTGGGCTCTGCACCCCATGGGAGACCAGGATAAGCACCTGGCTCCTGCCATCGGATCAGTGCGGTGCACCGGCCACAGCGCGGCGGCCGTGGCGGCCATTGGAGGGTGAACCAATGGCAAAAGGAAGACCTTTCTCTTTGTCTCTCTCTCACTGTCAAAAAAACAACAAAACAAAACAAAAAAACTCACACTTTATTATTACTTTTTACCTTCTTTCTGGCTATAGTTTAGAACCAGCTTCCTTTGAATTTGATTTGTTTTGTGCAGTGAATGGATGAATATTTTATGAAGATGAATTTTTCATTATTTATCTGCAGATCTGAGATTAATCAAGGTTAAGCTGTTCAGATTAACTTAAAATCTTTATATTTAATGAACTTCTAGTCAGCACCCCAGCATGTCTCCCTTCCCCAATCTGATTCAGAAAAGCATCATGAGAAACTGTCTCTCAACAGGTCTTTGCTTTATATTTTCAGTGTTCGTGCTCTGACTGTCAACTCCCTAATTTAAACTCTTTTTCTATAAAAATTATTAATGTTTCATATTAACATGCAGTATATATAATTAAGGGTTTTAGCTTTGTCGTCATATTTGGTTTCAAATTCTAGTTCAAATACATCTTATTTCTACAAACTTAAGTCAATTCTTTATTAAGGTTCACTTTGCCAATTTAGGAACATATTAGAACCTGGTAGTTAAACTCTCAAAAGGCTGTTATTTTTATAGTAATATATTTAAAGCTGCATTTAACCTTTCTTGTTACTTGAAGTGCCTAAAAGAGATTTATTTGCATTTTTGGATGAAATTCAGTAATTATAAATAATTGAAATTTTTATTAGTGATGCTATTTTTTTGCATAGACGTGTTTGTTTCTGGATAGTTGATTCTTTCTATGAATATTTGAATATCTAGTATATATTTGTGTTGTGGATAGAGAGATAAGCAAGTGATATTGTCCCTGCTTTTATGGAACTTACTAGGTAGTAACTTCTTAGCTGAACTGAAAATTACTTAGAAGCTGCTACTTTTGAATTGATCTGTTTTAAATTTGCTTTAAATTTCATTTCTTATACTGTAAGTCTGAGTAGTTAAATCAAAATTTCACTAAATTGCTTTTATTTTTGTGTGTGTTTATTTAATACTTAACCTTAGAGGCATAGAGACAGAAAGAAATAAACAGAGACCTTCCATTTCTTGTTCACTCCTTAAATGCTTGCAATGGCTTGAGGATGGCCAGGGCTGGGTCAGGCTGAAGCGAGGAGCTGAGAACTCAATCCAAGCCTCTCACATGAGTGGCAGGAACCTAATTACTTGAGCCATTGCCCCCTGCTTCCCAAAGTCTACATTGGGAGTAGAGCCAGAATTCAAACCCAGGTACTGTGGTGTGAACATGATATTGTAACTTTAAGACCACACACCTGCTCCTGAGAATGATTATTGCCTTTATCTTGAATTCTTGCATATATCACTTTTATTTTGTGAAGATTTTCTTTTGATAATTGTAGTGCTTTCTATAATTAAAATTGATATTTAGATGAGTGAAGTAAAAGTTTTGGATTTTTCATTCCTTTTGCATAAAATATTGTTGGACTTCATAAGCAAGGTGAAAGGTGAATTTTTTTTTTTGACAGGCAGAGTTAGACAGAGACAGAGAGAAAGGTCTTCCTTTTCCTTTGGTTCACCCTCCAAATGGCCGCTACGGCCGGCACGCTGCGGTTGGTGCACCGATCCGAAGCCAGAAGCCAGGTACTTCCTCCTGGTCTCCCATGTGGGTACAGGGCCCAAGCACTTGGGCCATCCTCAGCTGAGAGCTGGACTGGAAGAGGAGCAACCAGGACAGAATCCCCAGCTGGGACTAGAACCCGGGTGCCAGCGCCGCAGGTGCAGGATTAGCCTAGTGACCCTTGACGCTGGCCCAAGCAAGGTGAAAGGTGAATTTTCAAATTTACTCAAAACTGGAATAGGTAGACAATATTAAATAATCAACAAGAAGAGCCCATGAGAGTATTTTGGGCATGGAAAGCCAAGACACTCTGGGCAAAAAAAAAAAAGGACCTAAATGAAAGATCTCCACGTGTGAGATCCAAGTAGAAAGAACGGGCCATCAAAGAAGGAGGTACCTTTCTCTGAAGGGAGGAGAGAACTTCCACTTTGACTATGACCTTGTCTAAATAAGATCGAAGTTGGTGAACTCAAAAGGTTAACATAGCCTTGGCAACTCATGACTAGAGCCTAGGGAGATTACTGACTCCATAAACAAGTGTGTCAAATTGTTAAGTCAACAACAGGAGTCACTGTGTACTTACTCCTCATGTAGGATCTCTGTCCTTAATGTGTTGTTCAGTGTGAATTAATGCTATAACTAGTACTGAAACAGTATCTTACACTTTATGTTCTGTGTGGGTGCAAACTGATGAAATCTTTACTTAATATATACTAAATCGATCTTCTCTATATATAAAGAGAATTGAAAATGAATCTTGATGTGAATGGAATGGGAGAGGGAGTGGAAGATGGGAGGGGTGCGGGTGGGAGGGAAGTTATGGGGGGGAAAAAGCAATTGTAATCCATAAACTGTACTTTGGAAATTTATATTTACTAAATAAAAGTTTAAAAAAAATCAACAAGGTGAAATTTTAATCTGAAGTTATTACCCAATATCATTATTGTTTGGTCCTGTTGGTAACTTTGAACAATATTTGGTCAGTTTTAGAGCTTCTCATATGTTGTTACAAGAGACAAGATAACACTAACACTTTTGAAGGGCCTATTGAAGGTTGTGAAGAGGCTGACTTCATCCATTGTCAATGTACACTAAACATTAATTGAATCACGTTGTTGTAGGTTAAGAACTAGAGTTTGTTTTCTGAAGAAAGGTGGGCCTTGTTTTTCTTCTTTGAGATGCACAGTAGGGTAGACAGACACATAGGAAGAGAGGCAGAGAGAGGAGGAGTGGTAGAAAGAGGGAAAGACACTGGAGAGAGACACACATGGAAGGGGGAGGGGGAGAGGGAGATAGAGTGAGAGAAGGAGACATAGAAGGAAGAGGGGAGGGAGACAAGGAGTGAAGAAGAGAGAGAAGGGGAGGGAGACACAGAGAAGGGGAGAGGAGGGAGCGGAGGGGGAGGGACAGATAAACACCCTCAGTCTTGCCCCATCCCCAATGTACAACCCACGAAGTAGGTGAAGCAGAGAGCAAGAGAGAGACAGAAAGAGAATGTATACTCCCATTTGTTGATTCATTTTCCCAATTCCTACAGTGACTGGGGACTGGGCCAGGGCTGAAACGGGGAACACCATCCAGATCTCCCATGTGGATAGCAGGAACTCAAGTTACTTGAGCAATAACTGTTGCCTTCCAGGTCTGCATTTGTAGAAAGCTGGAGTTACGAGCTGCAGCAGGGAACTGAACCCAAGTACTCCAGTAGGGGATATAAATCTCTAACCCCTAGGCTTAAATGCACTTGCTAGTGTGGACTTTTGATACCTGCACTGATTTTAACTTTGTTTTTTAGAATGTGGAATCTTTGTATGACTCAATAAAGTTGTACTTTTGAAATAGCTTCCATCCCAGCCTAAATGAGTGTTTAACAAGATGGTGATGGTAAGTTTTTAGGGTTTAGCAGAACATGCAATAATGTTGAACATTTTACATTTTCATTGTAAGAAGTGCAGGAGGCCGGCACCGCGGCTCACTTGGCTAATCCTCCACCTGCAGTGCCAGCACCCTGGGTTCTAGTCCCAGTTGGGGTGCCGGATTCTGTCTCGGTTGCTCCTCTTCAAGTCCAGCTCTCTCCTGTGGCCCGGGAGTGCAGTGGAGGATGGCCTGGGTGCTTGGGCCCTGCACCCACATGGGAGACTGGGAGGAAGTACCCGGCTCCTGGCTTCAGATCGGCGCAGCGCACTGGCTGTAATAACGATTTGAGGGGTGAACCAATGGAGGGAAGACCTTTCTCTCTGTCTCTCTCTCACTATCTAACTCTGCCTGTCGGAAAAAAAAAAAGTGCAGGAAAGAAGAAAACTGTCAGTAATTTTAGTAAAAATCATTGATATTTTAGGATATTGTAGTGTGCTTTGTGTCCACATTGCAATACTTCATAGTTTACTTTTTTGATTATGTTTTAGACAAAATAAAAAGTAGAGTTTAATAAAATATTATGAAGTCATTATCTATAAACACTATCCAAATTACAAAATAAAATAGCAGAAGCCCCGGCACTGTGGTGTAGTGGGTAAAGCCAACGCCTGCAGTGCTGGCATCCCATATGGGCGCTGGTTTGAGTCCCAGCTGCTCCACTTCCTATCCAGCTCTCTGCTGTGGCCTGGGAAAGCAGTAGAAGATAGCCCAAGCCCTTGGGCCCTGCACCCATATGGGAGACCTGGAAAGAAGCTCCTGGCTTCGGATCCACGCAGCTCCGGCTGTTGTGGCCAACTAGGGAGTGAACCAGCGGATGGGAGACTAATCTCTCTCTCTGTGCCTCTACTTCTCTCTCTGTGCAACCTTGACTTTCAAGTAAAAATAAATAAATCTTAAAAAAAAAAATAGCAGAAGCTTCAGGAACTTCCTTTGTGACCTCTCCTGTATAACTCCCTTTTCTGTAGTAGTGACCATTACCCGAGCTTCTATGATAATCATTTCTTTACTCTTTATTAATTTTATCTTATTGTTGACCTTTAACCTATTACTCTGTTTATGCAACCCTAATACACTGACTTCTGAATTTTTTGTAAATGAAACAGTATTGTGTTTTTTATTTATAACTTTGTGAAGAAACATGGTATGAATCATGTCCACAGTTGGAGAAACCTATGTTCTAGCAGAGTATGGTAATAAAACTGAGTTTTAATGAGTTTAAACATTGGAAATAATGCTATTTTATGGAGACATGATTTATTTGTATGTACTATATACTTGCTGGGTTGGCACATTCTATGAATTTTTTTTCGAATACACTATAAAATATGAGTCTGGGACAAGTGAAATTAACTTTTTCAAGGTTACACCTGGTAGTAGGTGGAAGGACTTGAACCTAGGTTTTGCCTGCAGACCAAGAAAGTATTTAGAAATATAGGGGACTGGTGCTATGGCGTAGCAGGTAAAGCTGCCTCCTGCAGTGCTGTTCGAGTCCCGGTTGCTCCACTTATGGACTGGGAAAGCTGTAGAAGATGATCCAAGTCCTTGGGCCCCTGTACATGCATGGGAGACCTGGAAGAAGCTCCTGGCTCCTGGCTCCAGATCGGCCCAGTTCTTGCCATTGCAGTCAATTGGGGGAGTGAATCAGCAGATGGAAGACCTCTCTCTCTCTGCCCCTGCCCCTGTCCCTGCCGCTGCCTTTGCGTTTCCTTCTCTGTGTAACTCTTTCAAGTAAATAAATAAATCTTAAAAATGAAATTGTAAAAAATATACCCAGTAAATGGTAAGCCCTCAAATATTTACCATTAATATTGTTTTATCTTAAAATTGTTCTTCCTTGCCTTCCATACTTCAGTTTTTTTTTTTTAAATCAAATAATTGGACATGGAAGAACATTACTAAATATGGCCATATCAGTTCTTATGTCATGCACAAACAACCAACTGGGAATCCATACTCCCCACCACACTTGCCTTGTCTAACGCTGAAACACCAAATCAATCCCCTGCCCTAATCACAGGGGCCTTTCTTGGGAAATGTTACTTTTTTTTTTTTTTTACTAATAAAAAAAATTGTATTTACTTAGAAGCATTCAGAATGTCAACAAAACAGCTGCAACTTTTTTTTTTTTTTGCAATTACAGAGTGGTATTCAGTTAACAGAACAACAATTATTTCGTATAAGCTGCATCAGAGACAACTGAAGATGAAAAAACTACCGTCCCCATATATAACTAATTTGTGCTGTGCACCAACAAGAACCTGCTTTAAATTTCCATGCCAATTTACAACCCCCATACTGTACCAGGCAAAGTTAGTGGCTATTGAAAATACCACCAGGACAGGGCTATCTAAAGACACATTCGGTAGTGTGTTAACTATACAAAAAGACACTGTACAGTTTAAAAACAAATCTTACACAGCCTTACATTTCAATTTTTTTTCTTTAAAAGGAGTGAGTTGTGTACAGGGGGGTTAAATGCTTTATAGACAAGAAAAAAAAACTGCGCTAGAACCAACTTATTCATCATCATCATCTTCTTCTTCATCTTCATCTTCCTCGTCTTCCTCTTCCTCCTCATCCTCTTCGTCTTCTTCATCCTCCTCCTCTTCCTTCTTTTTCTTGCTCTTTTCAGCCTTGACGACTCCCTTTTTCGCTGCATCAGGTTTTCCTTTAGCTCGGTATGCAGCAATATCCTTCTCGTACTTTTCCTTCAGCTTGGCAGCCTTCTTCTTGTAGGGCTGCTTGTCATCTGCAGCAGTGTTATTCCACATCTCTCCCAGTTTCTTTGCAACATCACCAATGGACAGGCCAGGATGCTCTCCTTTGATTTTGGGGCGATACTCAGAACAGAACAAGAAAAAGGCCCAAGGAGGCCTCTTGGGCGCATTGGGATCCTTGAACTTCTTTTTTGTCTCCCCTTTAGGAGGGATATAGGTTTTCATTTCTCTTTCATAACGAGCCTTGTCCGCCTTTGCCATGTCTTCAAATTTTCCCTTCTCTTTAGCAGACATGGTCTTCCACCTTTCTGAGCACTTCTTAGAAAACTCTGAGAAGTTGACGGAAGCATCTGGGTGCTGCTTCTTATGCTCCTCCCGGCAAGTTTGCACAAAGAATGCATATGATGACATTTTGCCTCTCGGCTTCTTAGGATCTCCTTTGCCCATGTTTAGTTATTTTTCCTCAGCGAGGCACAGAGTCGCCCAGTGCCCGTCCGGCTCTCACTTGCCCCGGCGCTGTCTCTATGGAGCTCAATGTACTGCAATGGCTGTGAGAGTGGGAGCCAGACGCAGCCTCCTCACTCTCTCCGCTCTGTAACCGAAATGTTACTTTTTCAATGGCATTCAGGTCTCCATGGTGTGATTCAGTTACCTCTATAAATTAAAATCTTGCAGGTACAACTGAAACATTCACCCTCACAAATTGTTTTCCTCTTTTGTTATGTTGGCTCTGTATGTTGGTCCTTTTCTTTTGACTAATTACTTCAGTTCTTAATTTCTGTTAGATTACTTAGGTTACCATGGCAGTATCCTCTGTTTTTATATTAATTATGCAGGCTTAAGTATTTTTCTTCTGAATTGCTATCAAAACTCCGGCTTTACGTAAGAGATTTAGCTTCTGTGCAGTTCAGTTCATTTAATTTGGCCTCAGGGTGTCTGTGTGATGTGCAAAAACTTTGAAGTTAAGAGCATTTTTCTCCTACTCATTTTGTATACATTATTGTGAGTGGTTCACTGTGTTAATAGTACAGACAGTAAGGCTTGAAGTTCTTGTTACCAGTTATAACTATAGATTTATTCAAAGAATGTCGTACCTTGTGACATTCTGTTGTATATATATTTAAACAGTGGCAGTATCTCAGGTTGATTTAGGTGACTCTTAAGTCTAATTGTGTTGCCGATATTGAGGTATCCAGATATTAGATGTCTGCTGGTTTCATATATTTGATAGGCAAATTTAATATTTTTTTATTGTAAAATTTTGCTAGGGAAGGAGAAAGAGAAAGCAGGAAGTGGGCCAGTGCTGGAGCCAGGAGTCAGGAACTCAATCCATGTCTGCATGTGGGTGGCGGAAACCCAATTATTTGAGCTATTATTGCTGTCTTCCTGGGTCTGTATTGGTGGGAAGCTGGAATCTGGCTGGGAATTGAGCCTGGATACTCCTGTGTGGGACATGATATCTTAACAGCTAGAATGAACACCTGCTGTCAAATTCAGTGTTGCTTTATACCTGTTACTGCCCATTGTAACACTTACATTGTTGTATTTTGTGCAGTTGCCATTTTAATGTCAAGTACATTCTGCTTTCTTTGCTACGAGATTTATGTAGTGCTACATATTAAACCTCCTACATTTTGATTTGCTGTGAAAGAGTAATAACTTCAGTTTATTCTCCCAAGTATCATGAACCTTATCATTGATTTTTTTTGTTGTTTCAACTGGATTGCTTATAGGAGCCTACATGTCTAAGTTGGTCAGTGATTATTATGAAAGAAAAGAGCCTATGTCTGTTTAATACATGAAACTATGCAGTATAAATGTGTTCTATCTCTGATTCATTGTCAGGCATAACCTGGTTGGCCTTTAGGTCCTTTCCTGTTCTGTTCAACTCTTCATTCTTATGTGTTTTTCAAGCTATTCATTGCTACCTTGTTCATAACATAAGCTGTTTTTGGTCAAATGTTGTACCTTTTTTGGTACTGATTTAATACTTTTTTTTTTCTATACTGTGTCTACCTTCTATGTCAGGTTGGTGGTTTGAAACCATTTTATATTTTTAATAACTTCTAGATTTGTCACCTAGCTTTGGAGTTCCTATTTATCTATCTTGTCTACAATATCAAGCTGCTTGGCATAATGGCAAGAACATAAGCTTCACCCCTAGCTATACTATTTGTCAGAATTATTTTAGACCCTTTTAAATGGTCTCTTATACCCTCAAGGAAGAACTAGCTTGATGAGATGATCTTGTGTTTATGTGTTAATTTTTTTTTTCTTTTCAAGGATTAAAAAAATAGTTGGGGAGATCTTGCTTGGTTATTGTACTGAAAGAGCCTTGACATTTTAGACCAGTGTCCTGAGATTTTTTAGGAGAGGATTTTTTTCAGTCTGCTTCCATTTCTTAACTCTTAATTTTCCAATGCACCTATTTTTTAATACTGTATTCTTTTATCAGATTATATGGCTTATAATCTGATCATCCACTAGAATTGATTATATCCATTTTGTATCTTACAGCTTTGTTCTTTGAAGTGGTAAATGAATATTTTTCCTGCTGAGTTACTAACTACAACTGGGACTTAACACCATTTATATAAATGGGCTCCAGGGTTCATTAAGCTCTTCCCTTTGTTGTTATACATAATTCTCCAATTTTCAAGTTGCTTAAAATACTATACTGTTTTCTAGTTGGACTGTGTATATTATTTTTAGGATTACGGAGAAATTTTAGAACAGACAACACAGTCATAATAAAATCCTGGCCTACCTTTAGTGATATTCATTGGGTGACTTGCCAGAATGACTCTTGGTTATATAAAAATTGCGTTTTCTAAAATACAGGGTAGACATGGTAAAGGAGTGAAAAAAATGCCTGTTTCATGGAAGGAAGTTAAGAGGGAAGTTAATTTTTATATTGGCAAATTCCAGTTTTGAGAAAGTACAACCTAAAAAGACTAGGTTGGTGTAATCTCTTTACTCATTTTAAACGTGAATAGCTGCAAATACTGTTTACCATGATAGCACTCAAATAACTTGAGTTGTGTTAAGGTTTTTGAAGCAGTAGGTAAAATTAAGCTTCATTAACTAATTTTAAACTCTTTTTAGGTAAATGAATTGGTGGATGCCAGAGATGTCGGCCTTGGTGCTTGGTTTGAAGCACATATACATAGTGTTACTAGAGCTTCTGATGGACATTCACGTGGCAAAACTCCACTGAAGAATGGCAGTTCTTATAAAAGGACTAATGGAAATGTAAATCATAATTCCAAAGAGAACACAAATAAATTGGACAATGTACCCTCTACGTCTAATTCAGACTCTGTTGCTGCTGATGAAGACGTTATTTATCATATCCAGTATGATGAGTAAGTGCTCATGCTATTGAGGACTTCATTCATGTTTTTATTTATAGAAGCAAAGCCTTCCTTTTCCGGATTAGTCTTTCTGAAGAAGTCATTTAGAGATATTGTTCAAACCATTACATTTTTATTTTGTTTCTGTTTAGTGGTTGTAATCTAATGAATTAAGAGCTTTTTAACTCTCAGTCATCTTTGCCTCTTAAGTGGCTTGTTTGCAGTATCCTAATATGTGCCTTAATTTAGGATGTACAGGTTTCTGTCTTTTCCTCTATTATATTAGATTTTTTGATACATATATTTTTTCAGTGTTTTTAGGAAGTATTTTATAACATGTAGTGCAACAGCTATTAGAAGGAGGTAGAAATACTTTCTGAACAGCTTTCTGAGGATAACTTAGAAACAGCTTACCCATTTAATTAGTGTAATTTAATGTTTTTAACATTCACAAGGTTGTGCATTATCACAAACTATTTTTAGAACATTTTTATCTCCCTAAGAAGAAATCTCATGTTCAATAGCAGTTTCTCCCCAGCTGTCTTCTCCCAATAAAATGTTTACACATGTTTGAATGAAAATGATGTTAAGAACTTGCCTTGAGGGCCTAGATTCTAACACCAAATTATTGCCTTTATTCATTTTTATTTATTTTAATATTTATTTATTTGAAAGGAAGAGTTACAGGGATAGAGACAGAGAGATCTTCAATTCGCTGGTTTGCTCCCCAAATGGCTGCAGTGGTTAGGATTGGGCTGGGCCAGGAGTTTCATCTGTGTCTCCCATGTGCGTGCAGAGACCCAGTCACTTGGGCCATCCTCCACTGCTTCCCCAGGCACATTAGCCGAGAGCTAGATCAGAAGTGGAGCTGCCAGTACTGAAACCAGTGCCCATATGGGATGCTGGTGTCACAGGCTGCGGCTTAACCTTCTGTCTTATAACACTGGCCCCATCCTTTATCCATTTTAAAAATCCTAATGCAAAAGTTCTTGTAAATCTAAATCTAAACAAGCCATCACTTGTTACCAAGTGTAAAAATTTAAAAATCCCAAAATTGCTATTTTTCATTCATAAGATGGTATAAAAGACTTTCATGTCAGTTCAGATTTCCAAGATACTTAGGAAGAGTTCAAAAGTAGTACTTCCTGCTGCCTCCTTTACTTGTTAAGTAAATAAACTTTCCTCTAAGGGGAAAAAAAGTAGATTCTCTCTAAATCTTCACTTTTTTTGGTATTTCTGATGGTTGTGGCTAACCCGCCAACTCTACTTATTGCAAATGAGCCATCACACTGATTTTTACTACAATAGGGGATAACTGAACCAACACTAAGAATGGGTATTAGGGTCTGGTATTGGCCAGGACTGGAAATATTGATCATTCAAGAATAGTATAGAAAGAGGTTGGCAGCTGGTGTTGTGGCACAGTGAGTTAAGCTGTCACCTGCAGCGTGAGAATCCCATATGGGCCAGTTTGAGTCCTGGCTGTTCCATTTCCAATCCAACTCCCTGCTAATGCATCTGGGAAAGCAGCAGAAGATGGCCCACGTGCTTTGGGCTCCTGCACCCACATGGGAGACCAAGAAGAAGCTCCTGGCTTCTGGCTTTGGCCTGGCCCAGCCTTGGACATTACAGCCGTTTGGGGAGTGAACCAGCGGATTTAAGATGTCTCTCTCTCTCTCTCCTCTCTAACTCTGTCTTTCAAATAAATAAAATAAATCTTAAAAGAGCTTAGAGTTGTTGTATTGATTAAAAAGTAGCCACTGGATGTATAAATGCCATGTCAAGGAAGACAAGTTAGTACTATAGTTGAGGGACTTCATATATAAATAATAATATATAATAAATAATATAAATCTATATATAAAATTTTCATCTACTGTCAACAAATAATGTTTAAGTTCTTGACTGAGTTTTATCTCTTGGTAAATGGGAGAAATAGCTAGGAAAACTCTAGGACATGATTCTGGCCAATGAAGGAGTTAATGTTCAACATATTAAGAGAGGCATGCTTATAAAAATTATTTTGGAACATTGTGCACATATAGTACGTACCATTTTTTACATAACTTTAAAAAAGTGTTAATTTCTGGCTGTCAAGCTTTTGCAAAAATGGTACTATAGACCAGAGATTCTTTACTTGTCCATAAAGTGTGAGATTTGGTAATGTCATCTATTAGAATAAGAAATGCTTGCTTTTTTTTTTTTTTTTTTGCATGGTATAATCAGTAGTTTAGCTGCCTACAGGTTTTTGTTGTAGAACGCTGAAAGCATAATCATAAAAAGGCATTTTTGTTAATAGCTCTTGTGGAATTTTGTGTTCCCACATAACTGTTTAGGTCAGAGATTTTCAAGAAGAGATATAGCAAGGGGTTTCTTTTTCATATACATTGGTCATGGTTTATTATGTTTAAGAACTTTCATATAGTGTCTTTTCTATTTAATTGAGTATGCCTCCAAATAAATTTAGGGATTGTAATATCCCAAACACCCAAAACTTCCAACGTGGTACCTGCTCCTCAATGAAAAATTGCTGTTTTAAGAATGTTAGTGCTAGCCGGCGCCGCGGCTCACTAGGCTAATCCTCCGCCTTGCGGCGCCGGCACACCGGGTTCTACTCCCGGTGGGGGCACTGGATTCTGTCCCGGTTGCCCCTCTTCCCGGCGCTGTGGCCAGGGAGTGCAGTGGAGGATGGCCCAAGTGCTTGGGATCCTGCACCCGCGTGGGAGATCAGGAGGAAGCACCTGGCTCCTGGCTTCAGATAGGTGTAGCTCCGGCCATAGTGGCCATTTAGGGGTTGAACCAATGGAAGGAAGACCTTTCTGTTTCTCTCTCACTGTCTACCGCTATCTGTCAAATTAAAAGAAAAAAAAAGAACATTAGTGCTGTGCTGGAAGTTAAGCCCCCTGCTTTGAAAATTCAAGGTAGGGAAGATATTTTTATGTTCCTAAGGGAAAACAGGAGGAATACCAAGGATAAAGAAGCATGAAGTTTGAGACTTCTTGAGAGATCAGAATGGTTAGGGTATAGAAGGTTACAGTGAATAGAAAGAAATGAAACAAAGATAAACATAATTTTCGAGTTAAACGTGACAGATTAAGTTGTATGTTTGTTTCCTCTCCTTCCTACACACTCCTAGAATAAAAGTAAAAAAAAAAAAAGGTTATGTAAATCCCTAAGAAGAAAAGAAAGAAGTCAAAAACACAAGAGAAAACAACGAAATTTAGAAAGGGGAAACACTAACAGATGAATGATACCTGTCTTAGCAGGCCAGAGAAAGCTGAAGCCTAGGAATGCAACAAGCAAGCAAATAAATTTGCAATGGAGAAGCTTGGGAAGGCTCAGCCTGAGATTCACTAGGAAATTTAGAAGTAGGCATATGGAATAGGATTGTGAACAAGGCAGTCTGTTAATTTGTATTGAAGAGCATTTTAACCACACCTAACTTACTAAGAGTTTAAACCAAGAAACCCTGGTATCCAAGAAATAGGACTCAACACATGAAGTAAATGGAAACAGATCCCAGAATGACAGGTGTACAATAGACAGGCCTGGTCCTACAGAGCAAGCTATCCAGATTGGAATAGGACACAGGGCTCCAGATGAGATGTTTTGAAGCCCAAAAGATTATTAGATATCTGAAATGTTTGCACATAGAATTATACAGCTGTTTAGAATGGAGATAAGTTAATGATAGGTACATAGAAAACTAAGCAACCGAAAATAGTTGTTAGGTATTTGAAAGAAAATAAAACTGTGGAAGAAAGGAAACATAGTTAAAAGATAACTGTGGATACTTTCATCAACGTTAAAAAAAATGGTTTTACAAACCATATGGTTTGTGTAATGGGCTTAAGAGAAAGAAAAAGTTTGCCAATGTTAAGATTATGGAGCCAGATGGTCAGACTTTGAACCATGTCCCTGCTTTTTAGTACTATCCAAGTAATTTAACTTGTGTCATCTGCAAAGTGGTGGCAGATAGTGCTTACCTCTCTTAAAAGTTGTTGTGGCTGGTGCTGCGGCTCACTTGGCTAATCTTCCGCCTGTGGCGCTGGCACCCTGGGTTCTAGTCCCAGTTGGGGCACCGGATTCTGTCCTGGTTGCTCCTCTTCCAGTCTAGCTCTCTGCTGTGGCCCAGGAGTGCAGTGGAGGATGGCCCAGGTGCTTGGGCCCTGCACCCCATGGGAGACCAGGAGAAGCACCTGGCTCCTGGCTTCAGATTGGCGCAGGGCACCAGACATAGCAGCCATTTGGGGGGTGAACCAACGGAAGGAAGACCTTTCTCTTTCTCTCTCTCTCTCTCTGTCTAACTGCCTGTAAAAAAAAAAAAAAAAAGAGTTGTTGTGCCTATGTGACCACTAAGAGTAGTGCCTTGTAAGTGTTAGTAAATACAAGGAAGAGGAGGTTGGAAGCTAGTGCACTATATATGAGAAATGAAGGGTAGCAGTAACAAAAAAGAAAAAAAAAGAAGAAGGCTATAAGCATATTTCAAAATATGGGGATAAATAAGGAATAGCTATTTAAAAATATGGGGATAAATAAGACATAGCTAAGAATTGAAAGTGATTACCTCTTGTGGTGGGCTAGGGCAGGAGACTTGCTTCTTTTCTTTTTATTTATTTGACAGGTAGAGTTACAGATAGAGAGAGAGACAGAAAGAAAGGTCTTCTCTCCGTTGGTTCACTCCCCAAATGGCCGCCACGGCCAGAGTTGCGCAGATCGGAAGCCAGGAGCTAGGTGCCTCTTCCTGGTCTCCCATGTGGGTGCAGGGGCCCAAGCACTTAGGCCATCCTCCACTACTATTCCAGGCCACAGCAGAGAGCTGGACTGGAAGAGGAACAACCAGGACTAGAACTGGTGCCCATATGGGATGCTGGTGCCGCAGGCGGAGGATTAACCTAGTGTACCATGGCACTGGCCCTGACTTGCTTCTTTTCATTGTAAGTCCACCTTCTCAATTCTGTACATGTGGAAACAAAAAACTTATAAAAATGGGAAGAGCCTTTTGTGTTTAGCTAATGTTAATTTTAATGTAATTTTACTTCTTTTAAAATATTTATTTTATTTATTTAAAAGAGTTACAGAGAGAGGTAGAGACAGAGAGAGAGGTTTTACATCTGCTGGTTCACTCCCCAGATGGCCACAACGGCTGGGGCTGTGCTGATCCGAAGCCAGGAGCTTCTTCTGGATCTCCCATGCAGGTGCAGGGGCCCAAGGACCCAGGCCATCTTCTACTGCTTTCCCAGGCCATAGCAGAGAGCTGGATCCGAAGAGGAGCAGCCAGGACTAGAGCCGGTGCCCATATGGGATGCCGGTGCTTCAGGCCAGGGCTTTAACCTGCTGCACCATGGTGCCAGCCCATTAGTTTTATTTTTAATTGTAAAGGTTTTTAAACATGTAGGAACTGAAAGCATACATAACAAACTCATCATTTAGCTTCAGCCTTTACCAACTTAGAACCAATTTTGTTTTATTTATAACAGATCCCTGATTATTTAGAAAAACCTCTCAAACCTTATGTAATTTCAGCTGTAAATGGCCTTTCTTCTGGCTTTAGCAGCCATGGTTGGTACATTGCTTGGTTCTGCCTTCAAGAAAGAACTTTACTGATGAGCTGCAAGTAGTTCAGTTAGCTTATGACCTTCAATCATAGCATTTTAAAACCTGTCAGAGTGTTTATACCAAGGTTAATATCTGCTTCTCTCTTTCTCTCTCCTTTTTGTTGTTGTTGTTGTAAGATTCCATTGTTGTCAGCTTGATCCATCTGTAGTAAAATTTGCCACCAACTTGTATTAGTTTTGAGCAACGGTTATATAACACTATCTTATTAAGTGTTATAAACATGGTAATCCTTCATTCTATTATTTCTTTATTTTTAGCTAGAATTTCTTTATACAACTAGTCAACCTATGAAAGGTAGCTTTCGATCCTTCACCCTTTTTTAGTTTTCAGAATTTCCTAGCACCCTCCAAAGATTTACCAGTGAGATTTTGACTTTAAGTAGTATGACCTTACAATGAATTTTTTTTGACAGGCATAGTGGACAGTGAGAGAGACAGAAAGGTCTTCCTTTTCCATTGGTTCACCCCCCAATTGCCGCTACGGCCGGCGCACCACGCTGATCCGAAGCCAGGAGCCAGGTTCTTCTCCTGGTCTCCCATGGGGTGCAGGGCCCAAGGACCTGGGCCATCCTCCACTGAAGTCCTGAGCCACAGCAGAGAGCTGGCAGGAAGAGGAGCGACCGTGACTAGAACCCTGTGTGACTAGAACCCGGTGTGCCGGTGCCGCAGGCGGAGGTTTAGCCTATTGAGCCGCAGCGCCGGCCCTTACAGTGAATTTTAACACTTGCTGAAATCTAGCCCAGTAATTATTTTTGGTGTCCTGATTGGCCTATTTCTAACTTATGGGATTTCTCCCAGGTTGAACATGACACGGTGGTTTTGAGTACTTTCTGTGTCTTGGTATAATAGGATGCTCCAGTCCTGGATTCAACCTTTTTTTGTTTTTTAAAAATCTGGGCTAGAATCCAGCAGTCCTATGCATATTCATAGTAGTAGCCCCAGGACTGGGCCCCGCAGGTAGGCAGAGGGGAGCCTGTGTTCCCGAAGGGGGGAGTGCAGGTGGTGTCCTGGGTCACTCACTCTGGAGTCTTCTGTTGCCTTTCTGGCACTGTAGTGGACAGCAAAGGCTTCAACCTTTTGCTCGAGGAGCCCTAGCTACTTTTCTTTAAGATAGTAGTGGTATTGCTTAGTTGGAGATGTTCATTGGTACTTGTTTTATTGTGTTTCTTGGTCTTTTCATTGGGCAGAAGTAGGAAATACTTACATATACCATGAAGTTTAAATTTAACGGATTATAATTTAGTTTCCTTAATTTTATTTTATTTTTTCCTACCCTGAAAATCATGGTTCCTAAAAGTATTACCTCTGATTTCCTTTATCCTACTCATATGGTAGTTTTCAGTCTAACAGTACTAATATTGCAAACATGATTACTGAAGCTTTTGAAAATTTTTTATTCTTAGGAAATACTTCATTTGGGCGTAGTCAACTTAGTGTGTTTTCGAATCACTTGTTCCTCTCTATAGTTGTCAACAATTTTATGCTCTTATTTTTTTTTTTTGCATTTTTCCCCAGAAACCTTTTATTTAAGGTATAAAAATTAAATGCATTTCATAAATGCAATTTTAAGAACATGGTGATTCTTCCCACTGTACCAGCTTTCCCACTCACTATCCCACCCTTCTTCCTCCCTCTCTTATTCCCTGTCGCTCCCCGTCTTCATGGAGGAACGACACAGGACCCTGCGCTGTTCTTTTGTCTGCTCGGCCCTCCCCGGGTTTGCTGCTGGTTCTTCCCGGGTTGGCTACCATCCCTTCCATCTCTGTGGAAGGGCGGTTCCCCCTGCCACCTTCCCCACTTCCGCGGGGGAGCGGCACACCGCCGGCCGGCTCTCTCAGGGGCTGCACAGGTGTTCCTTCAGATAGATGTTCCCCTTAGATGTTCCTGGTGCATATTGTCTCTCTCCTCCTTTATAGTCCTCTTCCGCCAATCCCAACTCTGCTACCCACACGCCGAATACGCTGCTCTCCTCCAATCAGGAGCAGGTCCCACAGTCTATTGGTTGAACTGGAGGCAGCTGTGTAGAAGCTGTTTCTCCCTTCTCAGCGCCATATTGTGGGAGAGCAGATGCATAGAATAAGTCTTAATTCCAGTAACTTAGTCTAGTCCGAGTTGCTCCCCACATTCCCATTCTTATTCTTTACTAAAATCTACTTTCAATTAACTTTATGCACAGAAGATTAACTATACTAAGAGTTCAATAAATGGTATATTAAAAAAAACCCTGTTCCTTAACAGTTTTTGATTTCTTCTGTGACCTGTTCATTCAGGAGCATGTAGTTCAGTCTCCAGGTGTTTGCATATGTTCTAGAGATTCTTAAGTTGTTGATTTCCAGCTTCATTCCATTGGGGTCAGAGAATATGCATAGTATGATTTCGTTTTTTTTTTTTTTTTTTTAATTTGCTGGGACTTGGCTTTATGTCCTAGCATGTGGTCCATCCTACAAAAAGTTCCATGCATTGGTGAGAAAAATGTGTATTCTGCAGCTATAGGATGGAAAGTTCAATAGCTATCCATTAGGTCCATTTGGTCTATAGTGTTGATTAACTCTGTTTCCTTGCTGATTTTTTTTTAAGATTTATTTATTTATTTGGAAGTCAGAGTTATAGAGAGAAAGAGAAAGAGAGAGAGAGAGGGGGGAGAGAGAGAGGTCTTCCATCTACTGGTTCACTCCGCAATTAGCTGCAACAGCTGAAGCTGTACTGATCCAAAGCCAGGAGCTTCTTCTGGGTCTCCCATATGGGTGTAGGAGCCCCAAGGATTTGGGCCATCTTCTACT